>NW_027468837.1:22358705-22371205 GCF_046254945.1 Alosa pseudoharengus
GTCTTCTTTTGTGTGTACACTTACAGTACATGAAGTATAAAATATACATGAGTGTGTGTGTGGGTGTGTGTGTGTGTGTGTGTGTGGGTGTGTGAGTGCGTGCGTGCGTGCGTGCGTGTGTGTGTGTGTATGTGTGTGTGTGAATATGTGTGTAGCATGATTGGCCACGATCCCAGCTTGCTTCTTGGTGTTGTGCGGCGGTGAGAGTGGGAGCGAGAGGCTGGATGCCCTGTGGCCTGCGGGCTCTTCCCCTGGATCTCGCCGAGGATTTCATCTGATTCTTTCATTTGTGTACTCAGCACTGAGGCTATTGGCTGGGGGACTCCAGCCTTTTTATCTGTGTGTTGACTAAGGTTGGCTTGGCTATCCCTGCCCCGCTGTGCCACAACTATCCCCCCCCCCCTCTCCACCACCTCGCTCATGTGTTGACAGAGCCGTGCTTATTAGAATCTGTCACGGCCCTGACACGGTGTGAGAGAGAGAGAGGAAACGTCACAACACTCCTGAGCTCAGCTCGTCCTCCGCCATCACGTCCTTCCCCCCAATGCACGGGCACACGCCTCGACTGCTGTGTGTTTGCTGAGACGTTTATTTTTAATTCCGTTCCAGCCCTTTCCAGTTACTCCTTCCTAATGTGTATGTCTGTCTCTGTGTGTGTGTGTGTGTGTGTGTGTGTGTGTGTGTGTGTGTGTGTGTGTGTGTGTGCGCGCGTGCATGTGTGTGTGTGTGTGCACACACATGTTCGTGGTCGGAGTGCTCAGAGGCTTTTGCAAAACATTGAGGTGAGAAGCCAAGGCTGATTTCTCATGGGTCTCTCATCTTCCACAGATGTGAAATGGATTTTTTTTTGTGTGTGCGAGTGTGCGAGTGATTTCATAAAAATGTGCAGAAGGCAAACAATAATTCCAGCGTGGCATTTTCCATGACATGCATATGTATGGCTGAGATCTCCTCTAAATCAAAGGAGTTTGTAAATTTCCTCTTCGGGACAGGTTTTTCTGCTTGTGAAGAACAATGACCATGTTGCACCCAGAGTTTAGGAGAACAGAGCGTCCTTTAGGAGAGTAACAGCTCCAGGATGCCCGAACTGCACTAAGTCCCGGGAGTGGGCTGATTTTGGCGGATTCTTCCAACTCATTTGGTCCGCCTGATCCCGACTGTTTTTGCCAGATGCACCTGAGTAAAAGATAAACACAAATATACAAACACTCTACAAGCACACACACACGCACAAACACACAGTACACACACACACACACACACACACACACACACACACACACACACACACACACACACACATGCATACACACACACACACACACAGAAACATACACACATGCGTGTGCCCACAATTACACACGCACACACATGTGTGCTCTAAGACACACACACACACAAGACAAGTGTGTACTTTTTGCCGCAGAGCTACTGAAATGGCATCCTATACCTTACACGCTTCCCCTGTGTCAGATGGTTGACGTGATCCAGCCATCCAGACAGCGTCTGGCTCTGCAGCAGTTCTGCCTCTGACTCCGGCGAGAACCTGCGGGACCTTGCCCAGATACGGCCTGCCTGTGGCCCACGTGCCATCGTTATCAGGGGGCTGCACCTCTCTCTGCATCCCCTGTCCTGCCGGAATAAGAAAAGAAGGTCAGAGCCTCACAATAAGCCATTTCTGCCTTATCTCCCTAAACAGTAATGAGCAATGCCGCCTCTTCCTTTCAGCCCGGCATCCTTGCCAGGTGATAAGGCCCAGCTCCCAGCCTGTGCAGCAGGCTGAGGTGTGGAAGCTGCTGGAGGCTCTAAAAGTAGTTGTGTGTACACTGCGCACAGCCAGTTTTCAGAGTCCCGCGGCAGGTTGACTCGGTGATACCGCGCATATTATATCCAGCCACACAATTGTATTGCTAATCCTTGTGTTTGGTCATGGATGAACGTATGGTTTACTCCACAAGAGGCCCTGTTTATGCGGGGTCTTCAGGCACAGGCACAGTCACTTGCATGGTCAAACAAAATGAAACAACAGCATAAACAAAGCAGCAAGTTTTCAGAGCCTGGAGGCAGTCTGATTTACTTGTCTGATATACAAAGTAAGTCAAACAACACAATTATCCTGCAAATCCTCATCTTTCATACGGATGAAGCAGTAATACCCGCTGCAAGAGACGATTTGATGATTTATGAAAAAGGAACCTTCAAAAATATCCCATACCTCATAAATGGCCTAAATAAAACAAGGGAGATGGTGCGAAGACACATAAAGAGATGGTACTAATCTATGCTGTTCGCCATGCACCGCTGACATGTTGGTTAATGCCATTATCGCTCTCTGTGGAAGGTCTTGGAGATTTAACTCCTGCTGAGATGCCCCAGGGCATTAGTTTCACCTCAATTCATTTGACTCTAAAGGGTAGGGATCTCTGGGCACATGGGGCAATGCTGTACTCTGGAGCATGGATGGCATCTGCATCGCTGTGGTGGAGATGATTACTCGAGGTTGTGCCCCCACGCATTGTGGGGAGGCCGATGAGGAGACGAGATTTTCCCGTGGTTGTGTTATGTTTGTGGGAGGCATGTTGAATACTTCTGCACTGAGACAAGATGTCAGCTGTAATCAAAGGGAACAAGTTGACAGTGCTTACTACGCTTTGATTAACCAACAGCATCTTTTTTTTCTGGCAAAGATAATGAACTGGGAGTCTTTTCCGAAGGCAACGGCTCCGGGAGGATGGATACTCTTTGTGGGGTAACTGTTAGTGGTGGAGTTTGGCTTGTCCTACATATGCTAGGAGAGGAAGAAGGTGCTTTTTTTTCAGGCAGTCTATTTCACATGCGGTTCGTGTCACATTCATTAAGAATTATCTCTGCTGCAAATGGCAGCTTATGTAAATGAATGCAAATATGAGATAAATTGATTTGATACATGCAACACTTTTTTTCTCAAACAGGAAAAAAATTATTTCCCCTCCACATGTTGTATCAACAGTTTTCTCTCAGCAAATTTGAGCTCAGTCGTATTGCTTATGGTGAAGCTATTTTAATGTAACGTGGGTGGCAAAATAAATGGAGCAAATATCCAATGCATGTGCTCAAGCTGTTAATAGATTATTCTACCATCATAGAAAGCTAGTAAGATATGATTTTGTCCATGATTTTGTTTTGGGTATTTCAAATCTCCAGATAATGGTGATTTGCTTGAAATGCTAACAATTTAAATGCTACATTTATACATTCTGCAAACTTTAGGCTACAAATAACTTTCTGTGGAAAAAGATTGGAAGTATTTTAAATCTTAATCAGAGAATAAGATATTATTGGTGAAGAAACATGCTCCCTTTAGTATGTGAAGCCTACAACTATCCCCATGGACCAGCAGCCATCATCTATTAGCTTTTGTCATTCGTTAAGTAACACTCTCTCAGCAGTTAGACAAGGACCTCAGTGCTCAGATCTTAAGCTTAATCACATGAGAAGCCACAACAAGAAGTGAGAATGGTGCTAACAAATATGTCTTGACTAAACCCATATATTTTTCAGCGTTTTCATGTCTCACACACGGAACTCTCGGGGCATGATGACTTTATGAAGAATATCTTCCTTCGTGTTATCTCATGCAAAACTAGACCTTATTCCCTGTGTGGAGTGAACTTTTACTTAGCGTGTCCCTTTGTTCAGCACATGAAGACAGCCCTCTCATTTAAATCTCTCTCTCTCTTTCTCTCTCTCTTTCTCTGGGAAACCAGCCTCATTCACAAGCTTCTGCTATTCTTGGGCCAGCAGATCGGACCTCCGTAACTCAAAAGCCTTGCAATCAGAGATCTTCACACGTCACTCAGCCCCACACCTGACACAAGTCACATTTTAATCACCGTCAGGCGTCACAAATGCGTGCCATACCAGCAGACACGAGCTCTGAAAACGGCTAACATCAGAAATATTAAAAAGGGTGGGCTACCACTCGCGATAAGTAGGCCTATGGGTTGCACGCCTGTGAGACCGGATAAAGAGGTCGTAGGGTGAGACGTCTCGCAATCCTCTCTTTCAGGACCATGGATAGCGCCGCGCTCGGCTCCTTCCCTGCTCCCACAGCGCCAGGGTAATGCGATCTTTTAATGAGCATCGCCCGGCCAGTCACGGTGTCGGAATTAATGGAGCGAAGGATCGCAATGACCGGCTGGTCTCATTATCCGTGGCCCAGTAGACGGGAACGGCGTGGCGGCGGATGTGGAATCCGATTGCTTTAACCTCCCGACACCAGTGGGACCGCTGAGCACACACAGTAAAGCCAGCCTGTGCGCACGCTAGTCCCAAAACGTGACATATTCGAGAGTGTCTTTTTAATTCATTCCCGCTGTATGTCTTCTTCATGCAGTAGCTGAACGAGGCGTCGAGGCGTGCACTGTGGGGAGGCGGGAGCAGAGGTCTTATCAGCTTCAAACACAGCTTTGTCCAGAGGCGAAGTTTGATTTTCGCAATGAACAGTCCTCTTTATCCGTGTCAAAAGTTCACCCATCTTGACTTCGCGCCTGAGAATGTAAGAACGGCTCTGACAGACAGTTATCATTTTTAAATTAATAATTAAAAAAATAATAATTTGAACTTCATTGTACTGTGTAGACGAAGCTGATGTGTCCTAAAAATGTCAGCTATTTAGCTGTCGATAAAAACATGACATATACAAATGAGTCATGCTCATTTTAATTAAAGCACGTCATCTGTAAGACAGTAAACATGCTTATCATATAACTTACTTATGATATTCATACATTTTACTTACAGTACCTGCAGTGTAGCAATGTTTTGTATTGTACAGTTTAACTTTACTGCTGATGTAATATTTTAAGAAATAAAGGGCAACCGCATGCTGACACTGTGGTGTTCCAGTTTAACTAAGAGCTCCTTGTGCCCAGAACACTGTAAGCTAATGGGTTCTGTAAGTACAGAATACCAAAGGGCTGGTGCATCCAGATAATCAATGTGTCACACTGCCTAATGGTGTGTTTGTGATGAAACACAGACTATGTATGGGGTTCCCACACTTTCTGTGCAAGCTCTATAAAGCAGCCTCTTATTCAGGCAGGACACATAGAACCTCAGTGTAATATTGTCTTGATTTATGAAACCTGCCTGGAATTAGTGTCAGTGGATACATGGTGTAATACAGCACAGCACAGGCAGTGTGTGTCAGTGACTGATAAAAATGGGGCCATATGCACTGTTGACACCTGAATACTATGTGTTGGCCAGTCTTTGAATAAAGGGTCAAACCCGAGGGTAGAATATGTAGTCCTTCACCAGACTGTTCCACACCTGGGGTTTGCATCAGCCTTAAGAGCACTCAGAAAGAGGCTGCTATGGTATTGTTCTCTTGAATGGACCTGGCCCACGTCTGTACCACATCCGGCACACCTCTGGCATATCCTGAGGCCCAGATAATCTGCACACTTAACCTCTGTATGGTAATGAATAACAGAGGCGTTAAGGAAGAAAACAAAGTGGATTTGTGGAGATGATATCTATGCAATCTTTAAAAGAAATAGTTAGCCAGGGCAGAGAGATAATTGCATCTAATAAGAATTCCTGAAAGAGGGCAAGATCTCCCCAAATGATAGCAATTATCTTACGCTCCAAGAAAGCACTAATTTAGTCTTACATGAAGATTTATTGCTGGATAAAAAAGCGTGAGTCGTAGAAATTACAGATGGTTCTGGTGTGTGTGGTCTTTCTTTTATTCTCCATTTGCGAAGTTGTCTAAATCCTCGGCCCACAGATGTCTGGAGTGGAGGGAGACGGCAGATCTTGTTTATAAATCTGGTCCATAAAAGACAAAGTTAAGTGTGCGGTGCACTAGTCTTTATAGACTGCGCTGCCTTTTGGAAATGCTGAGGAGGGAGAAACAGCAACAACAGCATGTTTTTTTATCTCCTCTTGAGTGCTAAAATCAAGAAATATTCAAAGTCTCGTTCATGTGCATAGTGGACATAAACACCATCCATTTAGGTTCTTTTAATCAGGTTCCCCTGAAAGAATCTAAATTGAGCCTCTTTGACTGCGCGCCACTATTCTCTAGTTTTTTCCTGGTTATATCTTGTCCGTATTGGCACCTCATAAAGAGCTAGGCGTGTGCTTGCCCACTCTTTTTATTGACATAACCACCATGCACGCCCCCCCCCCCCACACACACACACACACACACCTCTCCCTGAGAAGGCCTGAGCGTGAAGGTGGACTCAGCAGACACATAATACCTCTCCAGCGGCTTCCGCTCTCAAAGAAAAAAGGCAGCCCATCTTGCCAGCACACACACACAAATCTAGCAGCTTTCAGCTCGGCGAGTCGGATGGCGGAAGTTTGTATCCAATCATGCAGAGGCATGAGAATACAAGCGGGTAGCCACCTCTCTCACTCTCTCCATTGCTCTTTCTCTCTGTCTCCCTCCTTTGCTTTCTCTCTCTCTCTCTCTCTCTCTCTCTCTCTCTCTCTTCCTTGTTTATTTTTGACTTCTCTTGTAAAATGTTGGCTCAGAGGACAGCTGTGCAGTCATCTCCCACTTAGAGCTTTCTGAGTGTGCCCCGCTCTCTCTGTCTCTCTCTCAGTCTCTTAGCAGTTTCTGAGTGTATTCTCTCTCTCTCCATCTATCTCTCTTTCTCTCTCTCTCTCTCTCTCTCTCTCTCTCTTCCTGTTGTGTGCGCTCCTATAGTGGAAGGAGCAAAACAAACGGGAGAGGAGGGGAGCCTTCAGTCTGAGTTGGCGCGGGCCATTGTTGTCTCTGCCAGGTAGTCTTCTTTGGCCTGCCACCAGCCAGCGTGGAACTGGGTTGAAAGAATGAGAGCTTGCTTTGTTTGATGAGGCTCTCGTCTTTATCACTTTAAAGAAGTTCCAATTTCAGTTCCAGTTCATTGCCATGACGGAGACTTGGAACGGGAATTCTGGTCCAAATGACCTGTTTCTTGTCAATTAAGAGGTGATAATCAAAAGAAGAGGTGTACGCTTCCTGCATCTTCCTGCTCCCATGATACACTGTGTTTACATTAGCACTTCTATCTGACACAGGAATCTGATACATTTAGAGCACTGGCAAGTAGTCACAGGTAACACAGCCCCACACCTGATCCAAGACGCATTTTACTGTAATCACCGTCAGTCGTCACAAATACGTGCCAGACCAGCAGAGACACGTTCTGAAAACTGCTAACCATGGAAATGGGAAAAAGGGTGGGCTACTACTCGCGATAAGTATGCCTATGGGTTGCACATGGTCTTTCAGGACCATGGATAGCGAATTAGTATGCATCTTTTCATTCATGTATCTGATCTACCAGGGAATCAAAACCATAATGCTGGGGCACCTGCACTGTGCGCCGGCGACCCGGGTTCGATTCCCGCCTCGTGGTCCTTTCCGGATCCCACCCCGACTCTCTCCCCCATTCGCTTCCTGTCACTCTCCACTGTCCTGTCATTAAAGGCATAAAAAGCCCCCCCAAAAAAACAAAAAAAGCCCCTAGATCAACCAGTTGAGGGACAGTAAATCATCGATCCTCGAATAGAAACCCAGTGGGTTAATTTAGCGAGGGTGTCGCTTACCTGCACATCTGGTCGCCTCCCTCTGCATGTGGCATTTACCTAGAGGACATATGGCCATGGTAATAAGGCTTCCACCGCAGTCTGATGTGGGAAGGGGTGTTAGGAAATGTGCTTGAACCACATCAACAAATTACATCTGAAGCTTCTCAGTGACCTAAATGGGCGCCTCTCTCTACACTCAAAAGTGTATGTTGGGATGGAGATGGTCATTATGTGTGTGTGTGTGTGTGTGTGTGTGTGTGTGTGTGTGTGTGTGTGTGTGTGTGTGTGTGTGTGTGTGTGTGTGTGTGTGTGTGTGTGTTGCTTGAAGGAATAGCTTGGTGTTAATTTAATTAAGGTGAAATATAGCTCTGTCAGAAGCACTGAATGGTTGCTGAATGTCAGCTCCAGGTGGCTGTGTGGCGCTCTCACACCTGTGTGGAGGAGCCCGGTAATGAGCCGGCGCTACACTGTTTTGACAACACTGCAGAACCAGGGAGCTGTGAGCACTGTAGATCATATTACTGCTGGTTGTTTGCACTGAGCAGGGTGACGTGCTTTTTTTATGGTCAAGGATCAGCTCATTGTTTAGATTGCGGTGGCCATCTCCAAGGTCGCGGGAGGCGCACTGTAGCAGACCTTGAATCAAAGCGAGCCTCTCTCTCTCCTCCTTTTTTTTCTCTCTCTCTCTCTCTCCCCCTCCTCTCTATCCCCCTCTCCTCCCTCTTTCTCCCTCGTTTGGACTCTCACACATGGCCATCCTCTCTCTGTCCTACCTGTTTCTGGCCAAGACCAGCAGGCCCTGCTTGCGCATCCCCTGCGGGAGTAACAAATCATTATTATTTGAGTGTGCCAACAATAACCCGACACTTAATTATGCATTCCTTTGTCATAATTGCTCCATTATGTCTGTGTTATGCGTGCTTTTTCCCTTCTCTCGGCGTGTCCGTGTTGTCAGGGTCGTGGTTCTGACTCATGGCAGGGAAGGATATTGATTCAACCCCCCTTTGTGTAAAGTCACTTGGAAGTGGTCTATGCTTGGCGGAGCACCTTAATTGAGGGGAGGCAAGGGGTCCCTGCTGGTTAATAGTGTGGTCACACTGGCTGCACCGAAATGAAGGGTCATTGGATAATCTCGGTGTATGTGCTTCATGGACACAGCACAGTGTGGCGGAAAGCCAGATTGGGCCCCGGGGGCACTGGCCTTAACTCATCAAGTGCATTGTGGGATGCCAAGAAGGGGATTCAATCAACATTATACAGTTTGTGTGTGTCGGCAAAAGTGGCAGCTGTAGCGGCAGCAAGAGCTGAAAGAGTAAACGGCAGATGTTGGAGGCTATTTCTGCAGCAGTAACTACGACATCACAGTATATTTGTCTGGAGGTGGCTGTGTATGTGTGTGTGTGCGCGCGCATGCGTCTGTGTGTGTGTGTGTGTGTGTGTGTGTGTGTGTGTGTGTGTGCGCGTGTGTGCGTGTGTCTGTGTTAAATGTTTGTGTGATTCAGAGACAAGGGAGTAGAAACAAAGAAACAAACAGATGAAGCAAAAGAAAAGAAACAAAGATGCAGAGTAAAAGGGGCTAAAGAAGAATGGGTCAAAGAAAGACAGAGAGCGAGAGCAGAAAGAAAAAGAGATGAGAGAGAGAGAGAGAGATCTAGAAAGAGAAACAGAGGGATAAAACAGAGTCAGAGAAAGAGAGAAAGAGATCTAGACCATTTTGGTAACCCGTAGGTTACCCTCCTGCAGTATCTGTGTGAATGCAGTACAGGCTTGTGTGAATGAGGGCATTAACACAGAAGGGGGCTCTCCCGCCCTAAGGCTACCTGCGAGGGGTTAACAGCCAATTACCTGTGTTTAATATGATGTCATGAAGCATTCCTGCACGCTGGGCGCTCATTGTTCTCCATTTGTCTCCGAGCACACAGCCACAGCATGGCAGACCAATTCCCCAAAGGCCCTACAGCCTGGTGCGCAGTTTCAATAGAAACACATTCTCATTTCTGCTAATCATTTATTTCTCTCTCTTTTTCTCTCTCTTTTTCCTTTTTTCCCCCTTTTCTTGATAGCACAGAGATGAGTAAGAAATCAAAGCAAATGTACTTCAAAGCAGAAATTTACATTAAAGAGATAGTGAGGCTTGTCTAATCTGTTGCAAGTCATATCTTCCATTCCATATCATAGCATCTTCTGATTGAGCCCTATGGAAAATCATCTAAATTAAACATACCAGCATATTTTTCCATAAGATTGTAGAAGTGGTCTGTGATTGCGTGGCGTTGCTGTTTTTATCTCTTCTGAATGCTCCACCCTCTCTTGAAGATCCTCAGTGTCAGAGATTTTCCTTTTCTTTTTTATTCGAAATATGAACAGTTCTGTTTAGAAACTATAAAGGTTCTGCGTTTGCTAGAACCAGATCCTTTTAGCCCCATATTGTGTGTGGAACACCTCTAAAACATCTGTACATCCCTATGGGGGTCCTGTGTAAAACATTTGATTACCTGGTATCTCTTTGAACCGAAGAGAGCTCCCCTGCAGGAACCAATGAAAACCTTTTATTTTGAAGAGTGTGCGGGATATCCCCTAGTGTGTTGGTGAAAGTGGGATTGGGTGGAGGTGGTGGGTGGAGGAAGGGTTGAACCGACTCACGTCTGAGCCTGTGCAGCGAACGTGAACGTGATAACGGCATCAATAATGAACAGGCTTCACTTCAGAGGGCATTGTAAGTGTGTAAGTATGTGTGTGTGTGTGTGTGTGTGTGTGTGTAGGGGTGGGGGGTGGGGGGTGGGGGGGTTGTTACTATAGGGTGCAGCCTAATAGAGTTGTGTCCACAGGGTGGCAAAGACAAAATGAAGGCTTATATTACAAAACACATTGTAATGCCCACTTAGCTAATGAGGTTTTGTGTATGTGTGTGTGTTTGAGATGCCTCTCTTCAGAATATTCCTATTAGACCTAAACAGACTGCATTCTCTTCTTGTGTGCCTATAGGCTACATTGAATAAGCAGTCAAATCTATTCCCACATGCAGTTTTTTTTTTGCACACTCTAAATACTCTCTACTCTAACTGAGGGGAGAGAAAAAAGGGAATTGTGGTCCTATTTATATTTGAAATGAGTCTGTATAATGACTACACCAAGATGTATCCTAAGAGTGTAAACATGGTGACTCAAGGAAGGGAGAAGGAAGAGAGCGGAGCATGCTGGGATATTAAATGAGAATTAAGGAGGGCTGTCTAAAATCTGAGACTGGCTGTAGGTTTAGATGAAAACAAAGGACGGATAGAGGGGGAGAAATGGAAGGAGAGAGGGATGGAGCGAGGGAGAGAGACAGCATGAGACAGGAAGAGCGGGAGAGAGAGGGAGACATTTGAAATGAGTGAGGGTGGGAGAGGGACAGTGAAAGGGAGAAAGAGAAGAAGAGAGAGAGAGAGAAATAGGAGAACAACCTTTTTTTTTTTTCCCAGTCTTTCCTTCTGTATCTGTGCCTCTGTATGACTACACCAGGCCCTGCCAAGCCAGCACAAAGAGCCTGCAGTTCTTCACCAGAGAATGCAGAGAAGGAGAAGGAGAAAGAGAACAATGGCTCCCACATTGTCTTTTCGCTCTTCAGTGCTTATGAGCAAACAGTCATTTCTCAGCTGTAATCAGCAGCCCCCCCCCGCCCCCCTGGCTGGCTAACGATGGTGTGTGACACGGACAAACGGAGGCGTACCTCTACACCAGTCTATGTCGTGCCACCGGGGCGGCCATTTTCTCAATGCCGGTGCAGGCGCTGCCTGGGGGCGAAATGTATTTTTGGTTTCCTGGAGCGCTGGTGTGACAGGCCACTTAGAGGGATGCTCCGAAGTATGAGCACAATATACACCCACGCCCTTTTGTGTGTGTGTGTGTGTGTGTGTGTGTGTGTGTGTGTGTGTGTGTGTCAATGTTTGTTTGTGTGTGTGTGTGCATCTGTATCTGTGTGTGTTAATGCATTTGGACATGTATGTGCATCTCTGTGTGCATGTTTTTTGTATGTGTGTATACAGTATGTGTGTGTTTGTGTGCATTTGTGTGCATGTTTGTGCTTATGCGCGTGTGCAAATTACTGTAATGTGAATGTGCGTGCACACATCTCTGTGTGCATGTTTGTGTGTGCATGAGAGTATATGCGTGCCGTGCACGCCTTTGTGTGTGTGTGTGTGTGTGTGTGTGTGTGTGTGTGTGTGTGTGTGGGAATGCCAGATCCGTGGTCTTGTAATGAGCGAAATTAAACCTCAAAATTGCACCAAGAATTAGCTTGTCCAAACATGTCATGGAACTCAATTATGCATCCAATTATTGTCAAGCTGCCCTCACCGGGACAAGTGCTGTAACAACTTTCATTAACCACTCTCCCAAGGAATATCACTGTTGAATAATAAACAAAAAGCCTTGGCGATACAAGGAGTCTCTGAAGAGGAGAAAAACATCTCCACTGCTCTTGAACAGCTTTGTTTATCGGCCCAAATAATGCTGAAACGTGTGAATAAACAACGCTAGTCTTGTTTGACTGCTAAAGACAGACCAAAGAGCTTCTAACTGACAAGATGTTTTAGAGGCTGAAGCTGTGTCTGGCTGTAGCTTGAGTATGTGTGTGTGTGCGTGTGTGTGTGTGTGCATGTGTGTGCATGTGTGTGTGTGTGTTTTGTTGTTCTGTGTGTAGTGACTGACTGAGTTAAACAAAGCGTCGTCACAACAGTCGACTGGGTCCCACCCAGCGCGCGGGAGACTGTCTGCCTGCTTTCACGTGCTGTCAAACAGTCGGATGGCACCAAGCCCAAACTCAAGGCTCCGCAATAAATTCATTTGGAGTCTCTTTTTTTGCAGTGCTGCTGCTTGGCTTTTGCCTTCTTATTTTCTTTCCTTCTTTCTTTTTTCTTTCTTTTTCTCTCTCTTTTCGAATTCAATAGAAG
>NW_027468837.1:22376205-22401205 GCF_046254945.1 Alosa pseudoharengus
AGTATTTGTAGGCAGAAGACTGCCGTCTCTCTCCATCCCGACGCTATATGCTTTCTCATGGGTGGATAGTTTCTCCCCACAGCTTTCTCTTGGCAGTCCGGGACTCAAAGAATGATACCATGCTCATGGCAGAAGAAATCAAATCATTGGGGGGGAGAAGAAGACATGAACAAAAATTCTGCTCAACCACAAGAAAGACAACATTTTAGGATAATTTTGGAATAGAAAAAAAGTTCCATTAATAGTAGGTTTGTGTCTCTAATTTGTCGCTATGGTAACAGCCTGATTATATGTTTTATGGTTCAATCCGTCTAGAGTCAACAGTGAAGCAATTATGCACACACACAAGGTACACACACCAATTGTGACTTTATGTAAATTCATTTGAAAGTAGTCTTCCTAATAAAGCATAAGGAAGAAATTAGCTCGTATAGAAATCGGAGTTTCTGTAGTTTGCTTGCTGTTTCTTGCTGCATCTCTGTGTTAGCTTACTGTTTGTTTTTAAATAGCGAGTCCAGCCGTGCTGTTTTTGCAGTTCCTGCCTGTCAATACCCACAACTGTTGGGCCTCACACAGAACAGCAGGAAGCTTTCATTCCTCTGTGTGTTTGTGTGTGTGTGTCTGTCTGTGTTTGTTTGTGTGTGTGTGTGTGTGTGTGTGTGTGTGTGTGTGTGTGTGTGCAGACATCCCAAGTCTCCCGGAAGTTCCGGGAGTCTCCCGCATATTGATAGCGGCTCCCTGACGCCCGCAAATTAAATAAAATCTCCCGGAATCTAGAGCGAGCGATCAAGAGCGCGCACGCGAGAGGGAGACCTAAAATCGCGTGTGCATCTGAGTGTAGCGCGCACACGACAGGGGAGAGAGAGAGGGGTGGTGGTGCATGTGTGTCTGAGCGCATCCAAGACAGAGAGCATCCTGATCCTGATCCTAATCAGTTCAGTGTATCTAGGAACAGGAGAGTCACGACAGAGTCAGTCCCCCCCAAAAAGGAAAATGTAAGACCCATTTCAAAGTGTACCCTTGTTTATAAGAGTAAAAAATAATGATAGGCCTAGTCTTGCATGCTGCACTGTTTGTAACAGTGTTAGCATTGCCCATGGTGGGTTCAATGATTGCAAAAACATGTTGAGGTGAGTTTAACTAGTGTCAATTCATGTGCATATTATTCAGGCCTATATTAGATGGCTTAATTGCCAAGGCTACATGAAGACCAAACTGCAAGATCTACATATTTTATTTTCACAATTAGGCTACTATCTATAGGCCTTCCTTATTTGGTGTATTGTTATTATGGTTTTTAGTATTGTTATTTATTTATTTTTATTTTTATTTATTTAAAAAATTTTTTTTGGGGGGGGGGGGGGGCTTCGTGATACCTCCCTGAAATGACTTTTTGCAGGTTGGGATGTCTGTGTGTGTGTGTGTGTGTCTGTGTGTCTGTGTGTCTGTGTATGTTTGTGTGTGTTTGTGTGTCTGTGTGTGTGTGTGTGTGTGTGTGTGTCAGTGTGTGTGAGAGAGAGAGAGAGAGAGAGAGTCCAGACCAATGAGAAGATTCCCGTTCCTCTCTGGCTCTCCCACTCACGCTAGAGGAACAGATGTCTGTGGCTGGCAGAGCCACGCACGGTGGGTTTGGCATGCCACTCCACTCTGCCTCTTCAGTTGGACAAATCCCCCTGAGCTAGACGCACTGACAAACTTCTCCTACTAACTTCTGTAGGAGACACACACACACACACACACACACACACACACACACACCGGACACACTCACACACGTGCTAGCGAGAGAGTGAGTGGGTCAGACGAAGCCGGCGATGAATGGTGACGTCGTCTTTCTCCCTGGGCGGGAGAGCGTTTGCAGCTACAAAGCAACCGACATGAGAGAGAGGAGGAGAGCAGTTTTGCAAGGGGAGCAGCAGAGAGAGAGAACTATGTCAGACATCTTCCCATCTGTATGTGGGGGGAGGAGGGGGGGGGGAGTGGGGTGGGTGGGCCGGGGGATTCCAAAGGGACTAATTAGCAAAGTCGGAGTGGGCTGCCGTGCTCATCTACAACCGCATCGCCCTCGCCGGTAAGCAGGTGGAGCGCGGCCGTGCCGATCCCCCACCACCACCACCACCACCACCACCCTCTGCTGAGTCACAGAGTGCTAACGCGGTTAGGCAGCTACAGCTCCACCAGCGCCTTTTGCTCTGAGAACGCCCCTGCCTTCCTTCAAAGCTGCCGATTATATTTTTAACACTGGCACCAGAGAGAGGCGAGAACAACACACACGCGCACATACAGGCACACACACACACACACACACACACACACACACACACACACACACACACACACACACACACAGATATAAAATACCCATACACGTAAACACACACACACACACACACACACACACACACACACACATACACACACACACACACACACACACACACACACACACACACACACACACACACACACACACACACACACACACACACACACACACACACAGATATAAAATACCCATACACTTAAACACACACACACACACACACACACACACACACACACACACACTGCATGCTTTTAAAGTTATCGGTGTGCAAGTCTCCTTTCCTTTCCCCAGATGGATGAGTGACATTTCAGAGCGCACTCTTTTGCTTCTCCCCCTGAGGCCTCTCCTGTCTCACAGTTTTGCGAGGCATGTCGAGCCGAGACGAGACAAGACACTGCACATCCCTCTTGAGAAACATTTGTTTGCGAGCACTTCATTTTCTAATTTAATGGTTTTTGTGGGGGCTTAAAGAAGGAAGAAAGAAAGTAAAAAAAAAGAAAAAGCACAAATACACAAAAGGTTAAGGACTGGAACAATTGATTTATGACTTTTGTTTTGCTTACATAACATGCGTCTTTGAATTAAGAGCTTACCTAAATAAGCAGGGGCCTCGATTAACAGCCTCCGCTGTCCAACTCATCTGGACAGGCCTGGCCTTGCTCCCGGGCATAGCAAGTGCCACACACAGGCAGCTGCTTAGCATTGTGTGTTTTTGTGTGTGTGTTTGTGTGTGTGTGTGTGTGTGTGTGTGTGTGTGTGTGTGTGTGTGTGTGTGTGTTTCTTAAAGTAAACAACAGCACTGGTTTGTTTTGCCCCCCAACCAAAAAATGTCGACCCTCTTACGCGCTGTCGCGCACCACTGCTTGTTGATGAAGTGCCGTCCTCTGAGTCAAATCGACTCAAGTCCTGTCTTAATTCATCGCCACCGGGAGCGTGGTGTGGTGTGTGTGTGGTCTGATGTGTGTGTGTGTGTGTGTGTGTGTGTGTGTCTGGGGGGTCTGATTGACAACCCTACCTGCTACAAGTGGACATCTCGTCCAGGTCTGCCTCCATCGCTGTCAGCCACCTGTGTCTAATCGTGACACCCACCACTACCACTGCCCAGCCTCTGGCTCTGAGAGAGTCGACTAGCGATGCTATTCCGAGCACCTGCTATTAGCTATTCTGGCTAAAGCGTTTGGAGACTCATGTGCCTCTTTTGTTTTTCGAGTAGGAGGCTCCTCTTCTCTCTGCTAGTTTCACTAATTGCCTGCGCATACATTACAAATCACGCCTACGTCATTTTTTATTGCGCCTCAAAACTTCCTAAAGTTTCATGTAAGGCACCTTCCTTTAAACCAACCAACCAACCAACCAACCAGCCAGTAAACAAACAAACAAACAAACAAATAAACAAGTGTGGGATAGAGGAGATGAGGGGGGAGAGTCTCAGTAGTCCTTGCCAAAACACGGGACTGTGGAGCTCTCTGCACATGAAACCAATCTTTCTGCTAATTTGAGATGATACGCTGGCGGGTGCTTGAAAGGATCTGTGTGATTTGCCATTGTTTTTTTCCCCTGGAGTGGAATGGAGCCGGCTGGCAGCAAGATGGGGCTCTGATTGCATTGTTTGTTCTGGTCTCTCCGGGCCTCTTGCAGAGAGTGGGCGCACGATCTACTGGACAAAGCACTTGGAGAATGTGTTAAGATGGCCGCCTGAGCCAACCAAAGCAGACCACTCACTCTTCCTCTCTCTCTCTCTCTCTCTCTCTTGTTCTCTCTCTCTTTGAGGAGAACAGAGGCAGAATGAAATGGAAATTCTCAGTTCTTTTGAGGATTTGGAATTTGCTGAATCAGGTATGGCGTGTCGGGAGGGATTCTGAAACTGGGCGTGCTCGAGTAAATGAGTGTTTCTCCGTTTCGCGAGTGTTTCTCAAGTTTCTAAACTAACTTTTGTGCTTTCGAACTTGGAAACATTATGCTGCCATGGAAATGAAAGACCTTGTTATTTAAAGAATACACCTTTACATAACACCTCTACTTAATGAAAGAAATGAATATACTTGTCAGGTGTTTTTCTTCCTTATGGTGCAGTAGAGAATATTAAAAGTTACTTCATGCTTCGGTGCTTCAGCTACTTTGAAGAATTTTAAACCCAGCAAATGAGGGTGTGGATTTAGGGGAATAAACTGCATGGCATGGTAAGGTCAAAAGATACGAATGAGAAATGAGAGCTTGTGGAGAAAATTGCAAATGTATACTGTATATTTCAAACTATGTGACTGTGTGTGTAAACCCTGATTTGTCTTGAGTTAGTTTTCACAGCATTGCATGTATTTTGCCTTCACAGGATGCGGGAGCGAGATCTACAGAGCATGTGCAGAGGGGTGCTGCTGCTCACTGTCTGTCTGTTGTCCGTGTGGGGACAGATGACCCTCGCCTTATCTTACCGCAGCCACATAGGTAAGTCTCTCTCTCTCTCTCACTCTCTCTCTCTCACTCTCTCTCTCTCTCACTCTCTTTTTCTCTCGGTTCTCTCTCTCACACACATGTCCGTATCTACCTCCGAGGACACCTATGTCTTTTTTCTTCACGTTTTGTTTCACGTATTAAGTGAAAATTGTCTTGATGAGACAAATTGTTGCATTAGGGCAGTATCACGTGTGCTCAACGGATGCCTAAATGCACACGCACTCTCTCACACACACACACACACACACACACACACACACACACACACACACACACACACACACACACACACAGACACACACACTCACACACACACAGACACATCGTGGCTGTATACGATCTCTTTGGAACCCTTGCCTTATATCACTGCAGCTACATAGGAAGGTCACGCTCCCTGCCTTGCACCACACCACACCACACCACACACACACACACACACACACACAAACACACACACTGAGCCAAATGCAGTGGTATCGAGAAAAAATGTGCTGATCCTGAAATCCTTTCTGGGTGCTTTCCTTTGAACATTTGGCAGGAATATCTCTAAGCTCCCCCTTCTTCTTTTACAGTCCCCCTGAAGTCTGACTGCTAACCCCTCTCTCTCCCCTCAGCAAAAAAAATGTTGAATTTAAAAGCACAGGACCAATGATATATCAAGACATTTTTATTTTGCTCCCCAAATAAGACGTTTCGTGAAACAACCAAGTGTTCCTGAAGCTTCTTCACTAACGATGCAGGCCATGGCTGCTCCGTTGTAGAAAAAAAAATACATTTTTGAGACATGGGGGCAGGGCTCTGCTGAGTGGAGGGTCAAGCTGAAATGGCAGATGTAGCCACCGGTCAGCCCCTGTCTCTTCTTGTTGACCTCGCGTGTGCGTGAGGGTATCCGAGCAAAACAGCCAAGACTGGGCCTTCACGGCGGCTGGAAGAGCCATCAAGCTCTCAGTGAAACATGTGAGGTGATTAGGGAGGGTGTGTGTGTGTGGGGGGGGGGGGGGGGGGGGCTGCACTGATCCCAAGGCTAGAGGTAGACGTTGTGACTACACATCGCAGTAATGAGCCTGGCGCCTTGCAGCCAGAGCTAAATGGCAAACAGTGACAGCAGTTCAGCAGGAGCCCCACCACATCTGCCATCAGCACTCCAGACAACGGGGGGAGAGGGAGACAGAGAAAGAGTCTTTAGAGGGGGACCAACCTGCCCAGGGACTGGTGAGGGAAGAGGATGATGCATGGCATCACATGTATGTGTGTGTGTGTGTGTGTGTGTGTGTACTGTATATGCGCACACACAAAACACACACACACACACACACACACACACACAAATGATCTCAAACACACACACACACACACACACACACACACACACACACACACACACAAATGATCTCAAACACACACACACGCACACACAGACACACACACACACACACACACACACACACACACACACACACATTTACACACACATGTACATACAGTATATGTACATATATACGGATACATACACACTCCTACAGATGTGTTTTCTTAACACCCAGCCTCCAGGAACCCCAAGCGTCCCAAAGGGACATGGTGAAAGCTGGCATCACATAATTAATTTCTGCACTGGCGGAGCCATGGGGTAGGCAAAGCGCAAATAATAGCGCTTGGCTCCACAGGGTCAGCAACAAGTCTAGGAGCACACACACACGCACACACAATTGTGCATGCAAAGTCACACACACACACACACACACACACACACACACGGTTGAAATGAGACACATCCATCCATTTAACATGCACATGGATACACACATATACACACCTACACTCACACCCAAACACACACACAAACACACACACACACACACACACACATACACTACTGCTTATGCGCCCTGCCAGTAGAGTTGTGTGTGCCATCACCGCACCAACGGCAAGTGATTGATTACGACTGAGGCGCACAATCACTCAGCCAGCGGGTGTGTGTGTGTGTGTGTGTGTGTGTGTGTGGAGGAGGTAGGGCTAGAGAGCCCTGCCAAAGCTCCCCCTCTGAGCTGCACGGGTGAGGCTAACACTCAGGTAATCACACAGTTAGTCCCTGCAGCCACAGGGGTCAGGCCAAGGTGTGCCCAGTAAACAAGCCTCTTTATCCCTCTGTTTATTGAGGTGGGGACCTGGTGGAGGTGGTCAGTGGGGTGTGTGTGAGTGTGTGTTTGTGCATGCATGCATGTGTGTGCGTGTGCGCATGTGTGTGAGTGTAGAGGTGGGGGCAATGCAACCTCTTGGCGTAACTTTAAGGTAGCTCCACACTGCCGAGGTGTATTAGCTTGCCATGATAGAGAGAGGCAAAGAAGAGAAAAATGGAGGGAATAGGACAAAGAGAATGACAAAGAGAGAGAGAGAGAGAGTGGTAGAGCTGGAAAGAGGGGATATAGGTGGGAAATAGGAGCAGGAAATTGGGGTGAGCAGAGTGAGATCCAGAGAAAAGAAGAGAGAAATGGAGGGAAAGAGAATTAGAAAGAGAGAGAGGTGGAAATAAATAGAATAGGAAATGGAGGGGCATAGAGAGATAGGGTGTAAAGTAGAGACTGATAAAGAGAGAGAGAGAGAGAGAGAGAGCAAGAGATGAAAAGAAAGGGTTTGATTTCTTTGAGGAATCTGACATGAACACTGTTTAACTGCATCGTGATGTTTATTCTAGCCATTTGCTCGGCTGCCAATCTCTTCAACGCTCCTCATCAGTCGGCCACACTCAGGTTTGTGCTAATGGCTGCTCGAGTGCTGTACCTGAGCACACAGCACAATGTGAAAGTAGATAACACAGGCATCAAAAGAGCTAAGAAAACAAACAGCCAAAACACTGAAATCATGGAAGCAACAACCTAGAACCATGACAGTGAAACAGTAAACACTAAACTCCAGGAATCCACCAATCACACTGGCCTAGCATGGTAATACAAACACATGCTGTAACCTCTCATTCTACTCCAAACAAGCTCAGTTCTGTACACACACACACACACACACACACACACACACACACACACACACACACACACACACACACACACACACACACACACACACACACACACACACACACACACATTCAATATTCTTTCCTGTGATGTGTTAGTCAGGCACCAGTGGGTGAAGTTGAGCAGTAAATGCCTGGTGAACTGGAGCAGCCCTGTAAAGCCCATCAGTGGAGCTGATTAGATGATAGAGCATGACAGCAGCATCCCCCTCCTCTGCTGTCTTCAGACAGAAAGCACCAAAGTCCACAGGTCATGAACTCATCTCATCACGTAAGCCATCTTCATGTCATGTCATATCACCCTCTTAAGGGAGAAAGAGTTTTTTTTTTATTTTGCCGTCAAAAAATGAAATAAAAAAGCTTGCATGTTTAACAACAAAGATGCCATTCTGAGGGTGGTGGCACTTTGTGTCTAACAGACATTTTCCTGAACCTATAGTTATATGACATTGACATATATTAAATGCAAATAAACAATGAATCTGCAAAGGATGCACACATACAGTGTAGTGATGAACATGCAATGTGTTGCACCATAATGCGCAGTATGGTTGAACATTGTGTTCTCAGATAGAGCCATACTGTAAAACAGTGGAGAGATTCCGTTAACCAACATAACACTGACCTGTAACCGTCCCAGACCGATACTGTAACACTTTTTTGTGACAACTTTTTAAAAGTCCTCCGGTGGCTCTTTAACTTGAACAATAATCCCAAACACTCTAGCTCCCATCAGGTAATATGAGCAAAGAACCCTGCCAGGCATTTCGATGCTATGTGAAGCATACCATGCTCTGATTGGATGATTCCAGAAGGCTGCGCGTTCCGAAGGCCGTGCTGTTCTCTGGGGATACTATGTCCATGGGTTACATCATTGAGTGTGTGTAAGAGGGAGTGTGTGTTTGTAAGCGTGGCTGCAAGTAACCTGCACAGGGAGTGAGGTCAGGAAAGCCTTGTCTGAAGCACGGTGACATTTCCTGGGGGAGATCACAGGGCAGGTCACAATTTCCCTCTGGGATGCAAAGACGTTTTTTGTGTGAGTGTGTGTTCGAAGAGTGCAGTGTGTATATGTATATATCTCTGCCTGCATCTGTGTCTGTGTGTGTGTGTGTGTGTGTGTGTGTCTGTCTGTCTGTCTGTTTATGTCTGTGTCTGTGTGTCAGTGTAAGCAGCATCTATCAACACTCTAGGAACCATTCAATACCACTGGTATAGTAAACATAACCTCCAACATCATCAACATGTTCTGAATGCCTTTTTAAAAAATGTCGCAGTCCACCTCACCGTGATGACAGAATTCATAGTTTACTCACCTCTTATTGTACCACTACATCCCTGAGTTTAAGTACACACAGTATGTATGTATGTGTGTGTGTGTCTTGTATACTCGGGGGAGCAGGAAGGATGATATGGAGGAGGCTGCAGATAGGGCCACTAGGTGGGGGGAGGAGGAGGTGGAGGAAGAGGGAGGTGGTGGAGGGTGGAGGAGGATGAGGAGGAGGCGGAACAGGAGGAAGTGGAGGTGATGAAGGTGGACAAGTAGAAGAGCTTGTGCTTGTGGTGGAGGCCAGGGAGAGGGTCACAACCCCATGCACCTCCCAGGGAGCAGCATGGCTTTGGAGCACCATCTGAGTCCCCTCTGTTTTTGGTTACTTTTCTCTGAGTCCAATCCGCACCTTGATCACACTGTGCCTTATGAGCATTTCCCACCCCGTCCAGTCTGGCCTCCGAGGTGAAAAAGTTTGGTACGTAGTAATAAGTCAGAGCTTACTTCTTTGATCGCATTTCCCACATGTGTAATTACGTCTGCTCAGGAGAAGCCTGAGGGTGTGCCATTCTGCGGAGTTCTGTTCGAGGAAGGCAATTACCCTTCTCCGGGATGTTCAACATGTGACATTTTCATAACTTTTTTTTAGAGAGATTGATTTAATTTAATTAAGTCATTACATAACAGCCCATCACATATGAAACTTAGGGGACCCGTCTCATTTAGAAGAGGAATGATTAGAGAAACTGAGACGGCGTTGCTGGCAGATGCTTCATTCTCAGACTCAACGGCCGCACCAGTAATCTCTGAACCCCCACCCCACTACCACCCCAGCCCAAACTCTGCTGTATCATCTTGCTCTCCCCCTCTCTAATTACAGATCCCATGTAAAGGCATTATTCTCTCCTCTCCTCTCCTCTCCTCCCCCCTCCTCTCCTCACCACTCCACTCCTGAGTCGCCTTTTTCTACCTCCAGCTATCCAGCAACTCCAAAGAAACATTGGGCTCTCATTTGGATGGAAACAGGGGGTGTGTGTGTAGAAGAGGCATTGGTGGGTGGGGGTGAGGTGCTTGCGGTGGGTGTGTTGGGGCTGCGGGTGTGGGGGGGCCTTCCTAATGATTTCCACTGATGGATGCAATTAGCAGAAAGTGCTGACAGCGAGACAGTAATTGGGCCCGAATGAGGATCCCGGCCTAAACCAGCTCTTTAGAAAGCCTTTTAAGTCGCTCATCGCCTCTTTAATAGGGCTTCGGCTCAGTCTAGCTCCCCACGAAATATAAATAAATAAACGCAAGTGCACTGTCACTTCCTCATGAGGGTCACTGTATGCCATCCAGGGATTCGTGTTACGCTGTAGAAACAATATGTGGATATTTTTAGACATCAATTAAAAGTTTATTTTTATGGGTCTTGATTACTTCACAATTAATACTGGACCACACGGCGTACATTTTAATTACCTTTTGAGCATAGTAGTGAATTGTGTGAAATTAATAGCTTAATATATTTTTAGCCTATCACTTTTTCAAATGTGTATTGATTTAGAAAGTCATAGCCCGGGAGCTCAGCCATGGATGGAATGGATCATTGATATATCAAATTTCAGATAGGATACAAAATCAGAAATGTAGATTCACTGTATCCATTATAACTGCATACATGAATTGATGATAAATGTCATAACTTATTAATAAGTTACATTTGTTGAAATAAGGTAACATGAGACAATAAACATTAAAATGAATTAGATAAAAGAACCAGGGTCAAAGTAAACCCATGATCTCCCATGAAGAGCAGAAGATGGACTGCACACTAGGGCATTGGTTCCATAATAGTAGAACTGCTTCAGTTGACAGTTGCAGGGTGATTTAGTGCCAGTTTCATATAATGGATGGTACGTCTTTATGGCGAGGTCGATGTGGAGTGGGTTGGTGTCCTTAGTGAGTCATGGAGGGACATGTCTGGATGGTAGTGTCATGGATGTAGTTATGTTGTGGATGGTCTTTATGCTGACTAACGACCTTCCAGTGTCAGACAAATAGTCATGGTTGATTCATCTGTTGAGGAAAGAGAGAGAGAGAGAGAGAAAAAGAGAGAGAAAGACAGTGGAGTAACAGTCAGACTTTCTCCTGTGAGTCACAGAGACTTTGGAAGAAAGTGGGTGATAAGCAGTACCTCAACAGAAGACAGAGAATGAGAGAGAGATTTCTTGAAAGTAATGCTTAAGGTAGCCAGCCATCACTCATACATGGCCTAGTTTACACAACAAACGAGCACAGACTTCAAAAGAGGTGATTTACATTAAATATATGGTAAAAACAAAGACAAACAATATGATCAATGTTCTGGAACATATGAAAATATTTTATTCACTCCCACATCTCTATCTCGCCTTTCAAAACCCAGATTTATTTTGTTATTTGTGTGTGTTGAAGTGTAGTAATGTTTAAAAATATGGAAGCAAATATTTCCATCCTTAGATTTTTTTAATTATTTTTGGCCACAGATTTTCATATTTAGCTTGATAGGAGTTTGTTGCTTGGGCACAATGTGGACTGTGATTGTGTTCTTAGTGATTACCTTTGGTCCAGACCATCTGGCTTTAATCTGTGGTCAAGGCTAAATGGCCTTTTTATGGGATCATCATCAATAGCATTTGTCTAAATGACATCGGATGAAAACCCATCTGGTGCTGCTGTTCAACAGAATGATAAAAACAGTGTACCATTTCAACTTTTTTTTAAATGACATCTGTCCGAGACTGGTTAATTGTGCCACAATGTCCTTGTAGTTTTAAAACTGTTATACTACATGCAGCCCAGTCAAGTGTAGCATACAGAGAAAGGCTGATTTGCTGTTCTTTGCTACTTTATGCTAGGGTGAGGGTGAGGGTATTGGGTTAGGCTCTGGGTATGTGCCAATATCGTTGTGTTATCACACTGCAAGGAAAAGTATTAACCCCCAAAGATACATTATACATTTAATACAGTGACACGTTAGCTAACAACATCCTGGTTATGGTGTAAATACACAACTAATTGATGTGAAACTGAAGAGACAGTGGAAAAGCAGAGTGATATGCTTTTGTGTACTGCTTACATGATGACACAATGTGCAACAAGGCCTACATGTGTGTATCAAAGAGAACAGAGATGTCATCACACAGACAGACTCTATGAGGACCGTACTCAATGAAGTTTAGAGATGCATCAGGCCAGAGCAGGGATGGACTGGGACAAAAAATCAGCCCTGGCATATTTGGCCCAAGCTGCCCTCAAATAGGTTGGGCACACCGAATTAAATATGAAATCCTCGCATAAGCCTTACATATGCATACAGTTGTGCTCATAAGTTGACTAAAAAGAGAAATAAAAAATCATCTTTTGAAAATTGATCGTAATGCCTTAATAAAAAACATGAGGAAAAATCCAACCTTTAAGGACACCAATTTTCTTTGTGAATGAATAATGTTTCATAAATAAATAAATGTTCTTCCTTGAAATACAGGGGCCATAAGTATACATACCCCTATGTTAAATTCCCATAGAGGCAGGCAGATTTTTATTTTTAAAGGCCAGTTATTTCATGGATCCAGGATACTATGCATCCTGATAAAGTTCCCTTGGCCTTTGGAATTAAAATAGCCCCACATCATCACATACCCATCACCATATCTCACGATTGGCATGGGGAACTTTCCAAGATAATTTCTTAATGCAAATCAAACCAGCTATTAGGCTAACGGAAATAAAACCATGCCAATCTCTAGGTATTGTGAAGGGTATATAAATTATCTAGATTGTGGTAGATCTTAATGTAATTTATACCAGTTACCACTAGGCTATAGGACAACTGAAACAACACAAAATAAACAGGGCAACTTTGTTGCCTGTTACTGGTAATATTTAATTCCTGTAGGCTATAGGCTACTACCTACAGGTACCACATTGCTGATACATTTTAGAACAGTAGAGCTACATGAACTCATGCCCATGCTTAGTTGTCTTGTGCATGAATATGACTTGACGTTTTGTAGCCTACATTTCCGTCAGTCTATGTATTTTAGCCCATCTTTACCTTTTTCTAAGAGAACCCTTCCGAGATAGAACCCTTTTGATGCTCTACTTTGAGAGACCAACCACCACTCATGTCATCAATGTTGAATTTTGGGCGTCTGACGGAAACTGATCCATCTGACCAACAATTAAAGTTGATTTGACACTCTTTTATTAGGTTGCAAATCATTCATTTAGAAAGCGTATGTTTCGCTATTTGTTATCGTGCAGTGGGCGACAGCCTTACTTTGTTATCATTACCATCATTATCACAATCAATAAGTCATCATAATCATCATCGTCATCATGGCATGTCACACATACCTGCACCATAACTGAATTATCATCTAGCCTCAACTAGGCTACACTCTCCACCGGCTGCTCACTCCACTGGGGGCAAAAAATAAATACATTTTTGTGTACATTTAGTGACTACACACACACACACACACACACAGGCATGCACCCACTCACATATACACACACAGACACGCACACATACACACACATAGGCACGCACATACTAGCATACACAAAAGTTGCAAGAATAAATGATGGAGTAGGAGATGAAGACAAATTGACAAGCATGATTTATGGCAGTGAGGAAGTACAGGACTGAGCGGCGGTCATATTTTATACCGCTATGCGGTACATCCAGTTTTATTTAAGGTTTATAAGAGTGACATTGCATATTCATAAACATACAATGTAAAGGTGGCTATTTTGGATCTGTTGTCCATGGACGAATGTTAAAAAGTCAGATGCCACATTGACACATAAAACATACAATAAGAATTTTTTTTCTGAGCTGTCCTTCAGCACAGAAGGTATACCATATCTGCATTATATGTGCAGGTATGTGTAAGTGGATTTATTAATAGATACAATTCCCACTTCTAAGAACACACACATGAGAGGATAAGAAATCTTCTCAGACATAAAACACCTACAGTAGTCTTGCTTTACCAACATGGAGGAAGGGTGTGCCTTTATTACTCTGCTCGCAGATGTACCATAATAAAGAAATAAAATGTTCTCCCAAGGGACTACGCTGTCTGCAGCGAGAGATCCGAGTTTCTACGGCAGAGGGAAGGAAAGCCATAGGGAGCAAGTCATTATGGAGGGAGTAAGTAGCGCACGCTCGGCGAGCGTGTCATCTTGTTGTGGCAGAAAATGACTTGCCAGCCACAGGAGTTGCGCTGTTTAGAATGAACAACTCTCTCACTTTCCATGTCGACAGCCTCTTTCAATATTTGAGTATATGACTGAGCATCTCTGATGCAAATGTGATGTCCTCGCTCTCTCTTCTCTCTCTCTTCTCTCTCTCTTGCTCTCTTTCTCTCTCTCTTCTCTCTCTCTTGCTCTCTTTCTCTCTCTCTTCTCTCTCTCTTGCTCTCTTTCTCTCTCTCTTGCTCTCTCTCTCTCTGAACACTAATGATGGTTTCCCTGTTGTCATGGCCATCAGAGATTGGCAGGTCGAGATGCTGGATGGGAGATGTTCGCTGTAATAACTGTCCCTCTCATCCGCCACATTAAACTGGAGTAATGTAAAAGCATAAATCCTCGCCGACATTTATGACTCCGCTTTTAGTATTGAGGGACGCGAGGAATGAATTAAAACAGAGAAGAACCCATGTGTGGACGGCTCCGCTCAACACAGCTCTGCTGTTTTCTCCCTCCATCGTTCTTTGTTTCTTTCTTTCTTTCTTTCTTTCTTTCTTTCTGTCTGTCTGTCTTTTTTCTGCTTTTGTCTTGCAGTGCACTGTGGTCTTGCGCCACGTGTGTCCAAAGGCTGCCCGTTGGCTGAGCCTAGTGAAGTATATAGGCTACTAAAATGAAGTCTATCAATCGCCCACCAACCCTCACCCCGAACGACACATTAAGTCTCATGACTTCGCACTGCAGCTCGGGCATCCGTGGAAATGGAGTGTGGAACAAAATGTCCACAGCAGACCATAAACGAGGCAAGCGAGGCTGCGTGCGCGGACTCTATACCATAGCGGGCATAAAACGTAATGGCCGCAGCACAAGTAGACTTCTCCCCAGTCGGCCTTTTTAAAGGGCTAGCCAACAGTCGCCTGCTGAATGGACTATTTGTGAGGGGGGGGGGGGGGGAAACAAGACCCGCTCTTGCTGTATAGACAAAATGGAAAGAGGTCGAGATAAGAATGGAACAGGGGAGAAAAGCAAGGGACAATGGGAGAGAAGAGAAATGAAAAAGAGAGAAAATAGAGAGAGCGAATAGTGTGAGGCCCCCATGCAAAGTGACCCGGAATGACCAGGAGCGTCTTTGCCAAATCGATGGAGGCATGTGAATTATGAATAAGGAAAATCATTTGTACTGGAGAGCAACTGGCTCAGTGAATTAATCATGACCACAGGTTCATCTCGTAGAGGTTAATGACTCTTGAGCCCGGCCCCCGGTTAGCGTAATTTAGCCGATTAAGAATTTAGAATCACTAATATTTCACACTTTGCTCACGAGGAAGGAGGGAGGGTTTGGAAGCCAGAGATGCTGTCGGATGCCCACCCCACCGCCCTCCGCCTTTGCGCTGGGAAGGCTCAGCCCAGAGGTGATCTGTGTCTCGGGCTCATCTTCCCCCACATACACACACACACACACACACACAGACACAGACACAAACACACAGCCTCGCTGCGTCTATGGTGGCCTTGGCCCGCGTTTGTGACATTTTAATTTAAAGTGGAGCACGCGTAGCGTTGACGGAGGATGTCTGGTGAAGCAGAAGTTAATTCCTATTCTCTGAGCCCCTGGGCGGCGTGTGTGTGTGTGTGTGTGTGTGTGTGTGTGTGTGTCTTGGTGTGACACCCGGGCTGTCAGTCAGATGGCGGCATTAGCCAAGTCTGTTTAAGATGAAAAACATTAGTGACACTTTGAGGGTGGGGATGGCAGCTATTTAGAGGAGACATGGCTGCTTTCTGACAGAGGAGCTGGATGGGGAGGACAACGGATGAGATGAGAAAATGGGAAAATGAACACAACACACACACACACACACTACCCACAAACCAACCACCCAAACATGCACAACACACATCCATATACACATATGCGCACATGTACACAGACACACACACACACACACACACACACACACACACACACACACACACAATCATGCACCCCACCCCCCCACACACACACACACACATGGTCACACATACTCACATACTCACATAGACTGCAAGCTTCATGCCTGTCATGTTTGGCCTTTTGCAGAGCAGCCACCGCTGTTGATATTCTGAGACACGAGCCGCTTTAGTGCCATTTAAAGAGATCAGAACGCCCTGGCGAGACGCACAGTGTCTGAGCACTGCGCCGTGCCGTACAGCCCAGCACAGTGCAGCACAGTCAGAGGCCTCGTGTTCCAATGCGTCTGCGGGGGGGACCAAACAAATTGTGTTGCTCATACACACCACCCCGACTGTGTCGTTTTTTTAGCCCACCTTATCTCTCTCTGATCTCCCCTCGTGGAAGTACCGAGCCCTCAACCAAAACTCTCCTCCTCCGCAGAAAGCTCATCTGTTCCACCTGCCAGCCTCCGAAAGGTGTTCTGAGTCCACTGGGGAATCATGTGATTAGAGCAACGCTATTTACTTCCTGCTGCTCTTTTTGGACGTGTTTCTTCCGCTTCCTGGCCGATGCTACGGTATTTAATAACGCGGAAGGCCATTCACTTACAGAGGGAATGAGTGGTGTTGGGAAGGGAGTGATTTGATCTGTCTACCGCGGACGCTGCCATCAACACTCGGCTGCCGCCGGCGGTGAGATGAGTGGTACCGCCAGGGTCTTCATCAGATGGGCCCGCTCCATATGTTGAGGCGCTGTCAGGGCCCGTAATCTGGTGCCCTTCTTTTTTGCGAGGAGCAAAAAAAACCCCACTCTCTCAGGAGGAAGCTGCGTGCGGGGAAGACATAACAGAGGATAAATAAGTGAACAAGGAGAAAAGAGCAAAGAGGGGGATAGAGAGAGAAAGAATAAAAACATAGATAGAAAGAAGAGGAGAATGAGAGAATGGGTAAAATCAGGAGTCTAACTGTGAGATAAAAACAGAACAGTGAGATATGATGTTTATATACCATCAATAAGAGCCAAACATAGTGCTGCCAGATGGCAAATAAGTAAAATAATATGCACAGTTAGTGTTTATGCATCAGTTGAAGCAGATTATCTTTTTTCTCCCATGTAAACCCACGGGATTGATTGAAGGTTTGATTTTTAATTCCATATGGCATGTTTCTTTCAAAAGGTGTTTCTTTTGAACAAGCATCTGTAACCTACACACCTGCAGTATTAGAGAGTAAAACTGGCCAAGGACGACATTTATGCATAAACGCATGGACAATTACGTGGTGTACACAATGGCAGAACCAAAGCTGAAATAGCTGAAATTTGACCGTTATTTTATAGATGAATATGTGAATGAGATATCTGTTCAGTAAAGAGGAATACATTTGTCTTTAGAAAGCAGTCATCATCACATACTCAATACTGAACATCATGGCAGAACCAAAAACATCCCAAATTTCCACCATCAATCGTTGATAAGGAAATGAAAAGGATCCTTTTTGGTGTAGAAGGATATATTTCCCTTCAGCATACATACCAGTGCAGCCTGTCACCCAGAGAGAATGTGGGCAGGCTCTGAAGGCGCACACTGGGCTGTAACACTCGCTGCGGTCTCAGAGGCTTAAGGTGTGAGCTCTGGGCCCAGAATAAAGTGCTGTGGCCGTCTTCACCGCAGCAGCAGTTGCCTGGGCAGGCAACAGGACAGTGCTTCATGGACCAGCACTACCCAGAGGCATGTGTGGGCATAATGTTCCTTTTGGCCCACCTGCCAGCCAACTCCCTCTCTCTCTCTCTCTCTGTCACTCTCTTTCTCTCTCGCTCGCCCTCTCTCTCTCCCTCTCTCTCTCTCTTTCTCTCTCACTCGCCCTCTCTCTCTCCCTCTCTTTCTCTCTCTCTCTTTCGTTCCTCTGGCCTCCGAATGATTGTCCAGGGAGCCCTTGGGGATGTCCACTGTGGGGGTGCTCTCTATGGTTTACATATAGCTTGCTTTGTTCAAACATTGTTCATTAAATTTGTACAGCTAGCTGGCCAAATGTCTAAAGTGCCCTAATATTGACATGGCCAAGACCAGCACCATTCAAGATTAGCCTACTGTAAGACCACAATCAAGGACATTTAATATATTGTAACGTCGGCGCACAAGACATTGCGTAGAGTTCTCCCACGCAGGGCATGCTGGGATGCGGGAGCGAACATTTGGGGTTTAATGTCTGTATTTCTCCTTAGTTTTGAGTGTAATGTTAGCGTCTTTGATGTAACATGTTTTCCTTTTAGTTCTCCCTCGTGTGTGATCCTCTTTGTGTGGGGGGCTGCGTCCTCCCCTGTATGTGTAGCGTGTGTGTGTACTTGACCTGCTCCATGTGTATTGTGTTCTGTGTCTGTGTCCCTGCTCTCGTTCTCAGCTAATAAACCTTTTGATTGGACAACTGTGTGTGTCGCTATCAAATCGTTACAATATTTTGCAAAAAAGTGATATATAGACATAAATAGATATCCTTAGTTGCCAAAAGGATAAAAGACAGTTGTCTACACATTATACCTGCCATAGTGACCTACAGTATAGCACACACACAACAACATGTGGTCAGTATATTGAACCTGTAACTTTGTTGCTTACCACAGTTTAGCTCAAGAATGACTCCAGGGATAAAATATGTAAATAAAATGTACATCATATCACTCACTGATATGGTGTGGTTTGTGGTTTTGAATGCATCACTTGTAGCACTTTCTCTTATTGAAGGAAACATGGCATTTCCTGTGGCTGTCAATCCATTAATGATTTTCTCAACTGAGAATGGCGGCACTCACATTTGTGGGTGTTCATTTTAATGGCTGTTTTGATCTCTTTTACTTAGCATTACATGGACACTTTGACAGTAAATCATTTTGTGGTTCATCACCATCGGGACAGTACTGCCCAGCAGTTGATAGCATTTTAAAGCTAAATAAGCATACAGCCACTGAATATTTCACTGTGTACATAGACACCCAAACACTATGCTCCTCAATATTCCTTAAGTGACTTATTTCAGCTTCAGGAATTTTGTACAGGAGTTTTCCATTTTGCTACTTTTGGTGATCCAGCATGACTGTTTACATTTACCCACAAGAGTTGAGTGGAAAAACATTTGCACACACTGAACTTGTACGGTTCGTTTTACTCCGTTCTTCCTACTTGTTCTTCCGCATACTGCATACTACAGCACAGGACAATATTTCACTTAACGTAGAGCAGCCTCGGTGAGCAGTGGAGGGCAAAGGTCGAACTAAACATCTGCGAGATGAAAGTGGAGGCTGTGCTAGGATCCGTGGCCTTCCATCAATCCAGCCCAGTGTACTTATTTATTTATGTATGTTTCTATTGTGTGCTTTCCCCTTCTGTTTGTATCACTGCCAGAGCTCTGGACCTTTGCCCAGGACTGTGTCTTTGCAGACACACACACACACACACACACAGACACACACACACTTCCACCCCATCCCAAACCGTCCTCAAAGGCTTGACTCTTGACTTTACCGAACGTTCTGTAGGCCAAAATCAAAACACTGGTGAACGTTCTCAAGACTACCTAGACGCGAGCCTCTTCTGGGTTGCCAGATGTAATGCAGACTTAGTTAACGTTAGTTGACCTGCAGCTGCTTAAACGTTTCTCCAACCATGATCCAGCTACACATTACGGAAACAGTGAAAACAAAAAATACCTCTCTAACCAACGTAACATATTTAGCTGAAGTTAGCGATGCAGATTAAGTTTAGCCTAGGCTACCTGGAGAAATATGGCCAGCTCTGCGTCAGACTTTATATTCTTCATTTAAGGAAGACGTCGCCATCTCAGGAAGCTCCTCCGATGTCCACTTAATTGGTTTCTTGTTTTAATTTTGGAAATGTGCCTGCCTCTCTTAGGCTATAGCCTACTCATTCATGACTACAACTGACAGCTGTTGACAGTTGGCCTTTGCTAATTTGGCAACCCAAATGGGGGGACGTGCCAGCCCATTATTAATATGCTTTTCTAGAATTAATCGTTCAAAACATACACGAAAATTCCAAGAGATTCCACCCCGTAACTCATTTTTTTCACTGGTTTTTACAGGTTATAGTAACGTTGTCAAATAAGCCATTAGTTCAATTCCATAGGTGCCAACTCTCACGCATTGGCCGTGAGACACACGCATTTGATTAGTTTCACACGCTCACACGCCACACCCCCGATTTCTCACGCTGAAGTGTCAAGCCGGTCGGTCAGATGCCTGAAAAACGAGTTTAGCCTATCTATAGATCTACCTGTTGAGCCACGGTTATGCTTTCAGAGACGGTGAGAGGGTTCAAGAGCACCCCCTGTCTGTGGAATTTTCAAAATGTTCTCTCATTTGCGATGCTACTTCAGAAGCCATCCCAGGCGCACCCCCCCCCCCCCCGCATTTCCCCGGCTTCAGGTATGCTTTGAGTATTATTGAGTATTTTTCACGCTGTGTCAACCTGGTAGGTCAAATACCTGGCAGATGAGGTTCAACTAAACTAAACCTATACATAGGATATCACACATCATGTGAACATGCGGAATCTAAACTTTCCAATGATATTAGCGCCAAGTTGCTGTGATAAATGGTTCGCGAGAGAATTAACATTGAACCTACGTGCAATTTAGGCTAATCATATTTGCATTTACCCATTACTCTCGGTTTAATATTTCACTAACCCTTCACACAACACGTGGACAACCCTATTTCACAATAAACAGCAAACCTACCGAATACGAGGATATAAAGCATGCCTCTGTGCAATAAGTGGTTCCTGAGTAATCCGGTTTTGAAATTGCAACACATTTCTACATAGCCTCATTGGGGCGAAATTATAATGTATTCTAATGTAAACTATTTGTCAGTAGGCCTAAATACATTTTTGTAAATTGCTCAGCCATAGATTATCCCACTATCATGGTTCTTATATTGTCAGGTTCCAGCCAATCCCATTACAGATAAATGAATATATTTATATTGGCACGCTTCCTAGTGACATTAATACAAAAATATGAAGAAAATCAAATAACGAGACACAAATATTGATATAAAGCCTGACATAAGCCATATGCAAATATTCACATCATGCATATATGGGTACATCCTGAAAAAGGAATAGCATGTAGGCTATAGGCTATGGCCATTACAATGACCAATATATTATCTTAAATAAACTAGCTGAATAACACAGGTGACCACTTCTGCATAATTTCATGGAGTGCTGAAATGTACACACATTTTTGAACATTTCTGAACTGTGAAATGTAGCATATGTTTTTGTGGTTGTGAACTTATTACAATATCACTATAACTATTCCACCTGTGTGTGCATGGTTATAATTCTGAAGTGCAAAATAGCTTAGGCTACAGCACAAATATTTCCATAAAAATAAGCAAGTCTGACCTCTGAATTTATTTTGAAAGTGCACCTGATTGATGCATTTAAAAGTTAAAATATACAAACATTTCTTAAATTCTTACAAAGCACCCACCCACTTTTTAAAATTGTTAGTTTGGACCCCCCCCACACACACACTTTTGCCGTGCGAAATACCAGTGCTGTTTTCAGCATCTGTTTAGTGCTTCATTGTAATTTTCATTGGATTCTCCCATTTGCGCGTAAATCGCTCATAAACTTTTTTTTTTTTTGTTACACGCATTCTCCCATTCCGCTTCGGTCACACACACAGTGACAAGCGCCAAATCCCCCGCAGTGTTGAAGAGATCAGTTTTTGATAAGGTAAAAAGCCTTATAGGTATGCCAAATAAATAATAACCTATAGGTTTACGCTAGGCTATGTAAAACTCCCCATTAACAGCATCACGTCACTAACCACAGCTAAGACTGCACAATCTCTATTCACTCTGTTGGATATCTGAAGCCAGTTTGTCTACTTAGATACAGTAAATCCTCAAATTATGGCCGGGGTCTTAAGACAAAGTACAGGCCTTTAGGGGCAGGATTGTATTCGAGACAGCCCTTTATTTCTTATGCGAGTTTTATTTTGAGACATGCGTTTCTTGGAGCGGCATACTGGTAGGCCTTCAAAAGCATGAAATTTTCGGTTTAGTTTGATATTTAATTTACTTTTGGACTGTTTGATTATATTGTTAAATGTTGGGACTGATGGGCACTGAAATCTGGGGAGGTATTTGATGATCACTATTACGTTCCATGTAGTTGAAAGAGTGTCGGGATTTCAAACAAACCATCCGCTTTCATGCGTTCATTGAACGTCCGCGGTGCTGTAATGGAAACCTTATTGCGTAGCCAAGTAGCCTATTGAGTTATTTTTAAATTATGCATGATTTACTTTTTATTAATTTCGTAGGCTGGCTTTATTTTGTTATATAGAAGTATCTAAATAACCTGTTAAAATGTACCAGAATTCAGGAAATTGCATCTAGTCCAAAAAAAAATTTTGGTCCCAGGGATGGATTACTGCACGGGCCTTCCGGGCCCAGACCCAGGGGCCCAAGGTGTCAGGGGGCCCTGAAGCCCAAGCCTTTGCATGGAATCATTGCCTCAATATCAACACATCAGGATGTAGGCTATGAATCTGATTGAATTTAGTATTGCCCATCCCCAAAATGCACCAGAATACAGGAAATCACATTAAACAAATTAAAAAATTTCTGGGGGAGTACCCCCAAACCCCCCTTCCACATATGCGACGATTAGTGGGGAGCCCTTAATACATCTGGGCCCAGGGGCCCGAAAGCTCATAATCCGTCCATGCCTGGTCCCTACACCTGAGAACCACTGATGTACGTTTTTTTTACTGTACGGTATAATGCTGAATGAGCCAAACAAAAATTTACGCAGCAAAATTTTGGTTGGCCCCACCAAATCTCACTCCAAGGTTTTTTGAAAAGTTGGCAGCCCTGCAATTCATCGTGTTTCCTTACTCGCTGATGACATATGGTGATAATTATTGGAATGGTTACCATTTATTTTCCATTATTTCCTACATACTGGTCCTTTAATGCAGACAAGCACAGTAGGAGGGGAGGTCCAGGGGAAGGCAGGGCTCTCTCACCATGGCTCTCTGTCAGCATGACCCCCTGACTGGACATGCTGGACATGCCCGAGGGCTTGCTGGATGGGTTGGAGGTGTTTTGCTCCAGTCTCTCAAATGGACGTGATTTCCTCTTTGTGATTTTGTGTGGAATAGAAGAGTTTGTGCTAAGCGTTTGATTTAACAAATGCTGACCATTTGAGTTTTTCCAAACTGCTTTTATGCTCTCTATCACCCTCACTCTATCTCTCTACCATTTCTTCCTTCACACTAACTCTGTTTCTCTCTTGTTCTCTCTTTCTCTCTCACACACACACACACTCTCTCTCTCTCACACAAGCTCTCTTGCGTGCTTGTTCTCATGCTGTCTCTGTCTCTATTCCTCTCTTTCATTTCTGTGTTGTTCTCTCTCTCTCTCTCTCTCTCTCTCTCTCTCTCTGTCTCTCGGTGTGATCTGTTTTCCTGGTCCTGTCAGGCCTCTCTGTTCGATCTCCATTCCGAAGGCCACAGATGGCCAGGTTCTCTTTCACTTCATAACAATTTCATAAGTGACTTGTCGCAAATTGCCGTGGCGATGCTATGGTAATTGGGTTGCCACTCTTTCTCTCTGCTCTCCTCCTAAAAAGCTTCGCCTAACACCCCCCCGTTCTATCGTTTTTCTTCGTCCTACCTCTCCCCAGCTGTCTGTAGGCGTAATAACTGTTAAGACAGGCTGAGTACAGGGAGGCTGATCACCAAATTACACAAGAAAAATTGACTGATTCCCTGATAAATAGGCTCGGGAGCAACAGGGGGTAACATGATGCGACTTCAGGGCAAAGGGTGCCAGAGCACGGTGGGAGAACATGCCCTACTCAGGTAGCTGTGGAATTAATTCCCTGATATTTACCACACCAGCCACTAAGATAGTGTGTGCTGTGTGAACGTGATTGATAGGTACAGTACAACGTACATTTATACTAGTAAATATTGTAGTAGCATGTGCTTGGAGTGATATGGTTCATAACATTTGACATTGTGCAGTAACTACATGACACGTACACAGACATTTTTCATTACCTCAGTAAGTATACCGTTAGGAGGATATATTATGTGATATGAAATGGGACATTTTCTGAATTCGTGTTTGTTTGTTTAATTGGACATAGAGAAGTGTATAATTGCAAAGAAGAACTAAACTACAAATATGGGACTGTGAGACTGGGATATTACCCCAGTAAACCATAAGACCCGTAACCAGGAAAGCTCACGCTAGCAATGACACCATGGTCATTTAGCAGCTAGTTCCCCATGTCAGGCTTGTTTGTTGGATTTCTGACACTGGTGCGCTCTGTTGAGTTTGCCATTCCTCCTCACGGTCCCATTTTTACACTCCAATGGTTTCATCAACATCCTCCCCACCTCTCTCTCTCTCTCTCTCTCTCTCTCTCTCTCTCTCACTCTCCTCTTTGTCTCTCCTTTGACTACGCTCAACATTGGAACTATTGATGTCTGTCACAAAATGTTCTGGAGTTGTTTTTTTTGAGGCAGTGTGTGTGTGTGATTTTTACATGTGTGTGTATGTGTGTGTTTTGCATGTGTATGTGAGTGTGTGTGTATGGGGGGGGGGGTATGATGTCAGGCTGCCTAAATGAGACTGGGAGCGGTAGACTTGCTGCGTCTGTGTACAGTCTGCCTTGGCTGCTTGACTGCACAGCTGAGATTGATGTTGTCTGCCAGCATCTGCTTTGGTCATTTC
>NW_027468837.1:22406205-22436205 GCF_046254945.1 Alosa pseudoharengus
CTGATGCATGAATTGCATGAACATTGTTTGTAGATTGTGGAGAGCTTCCCCCTCTTCACCTTGTGTCTGGTCGTCAACACTTTTCGCCTCCGGCCCATCTTCTTTTTTCTTGTGAGCCTTTGGAGCCATCTTTACCTTGACATTTCAGCCTGGTCTTAGGACACTTGTAGTTTTCCACTGCCACCAAATGTAGTAATGTGTCCAAGCGGATGGTGAGACTCAGGTAATGAAATTCAAGTTGATGTAATTTCCTTTTTATTTTATTATTAATATTAAGCTACCGGCAGGTTTAGGCAACAGACAAAACAAACACTGATACAAAAAGGAAAACAAACACCGGGACAATGCCCACTAGGTTCTATGCCTACCTCAGAGGCCTTTCAGCAGGACCTCTCACTACTGAGGAGGAATCGTAACTCCTGACTGCGCTATGCAGACACCATTTAAAACACTGGACTAAACCATGCATAGCAACAAATCAATTAATGCAAATTCACCACATTTTGGTTAACCCATGACATAGGCAATACACATTACTAACAATCGTTCATGTTATTTCCATCCAATGCCATAATAACCCTCACTAAGCACCAAATAATATTACCACTCTAAACACACCTGCGCAAATAAACGCTCCCACGTCTGGGCGCGAAAGATGCGCAGAAAAGTGTCCCTTGCCCAATACTCCAGTTTGCTCCCCTGCACCCGGAAAGCAACTGAAGCACCGAGAACAGGCAAGTACAGTACATACACACAATCATACATGCACTCGGACAAAGCACTTCCATCTCCCAGCTAGTAAGCATTGATGTTCTAATGCGCGCTTTAGAGAACGCTTACATTACCGATAAATAGATACGCTTCAACCTCTGTACCGCATATCGCGGCTTTGATTCCCTGTATGTTTAACTTAAACCAAATTCTAGTGTTACCTTAACCTCCGTCTTGACATGCCTCAGGTCTGTACCATTCACAACATGTTATCAAACAAGTCAACATCACAACATGCTTTAATAGCGCAGTCTGTGCAACTGTTTGTAAAGTCATTGTTCACGTTGCGGCGGGAAAGCCGCCTTTGCCAGTGACAGACGCATGCGCTCTGTCACAGGTCTTAAAATCTGATGCTTGTTATCCTTGCTGTTATTGCATAGGCAATGATTATTGGATATCAGATTCTGGTAATAGCACTAACAGCTACAACTAACTAATAACAGCAATGGTGCATAATAATCTCCAAAAGTAAACTATACCGGAAGTGCATTTACAAAAATATCAATATATAATATATAATATCAACAAAAAAAAAAATCGGCCACAGGCCTTATACTGCTCAAACATCAGCTGAATGAGAATCAGAAGTCGGACTGCTTTAAATTTCCTGCTGCTGACTAGCAGGTCAAATACACATTTCAGTGTATTGAAAATTTCAGACAATACACATCACCAAAAGAGATTTCCTTTCATTGTTTACTGGAACTAAGACATAATTACGATTTCGTTTAGCCATAGTAGCCTCACATCTGGAAGCACAAAAATGTGCTGGACTGGGCGGCGGTCATATTTTGTACCGCTCTGCGGTACATCTAGTTAGGATTTTGTTTAGCCATAGTAGCCTCACATCTGGAAGCACAATAGAATCATAAAATCACTGATATCACACAACCATCAATAAACATGTATATTAAATAGTATACATACTGATAATTTTATATGTGAACAATTTTATATTACAGTATTGGTGGTAAGTATGCAAAAAATGTATTCCTTTTAATATATTCAATAAACATGTGTTAGAGTAAGTGTATTACATTTTTCTTCGACAGTATCATTAGAGAACATGTGATTTTGGTGACAGAATTGTCTAACATGGGGATTTAAAAAAGCCTCTCTCTGGCGTGTCGTGTGAGTTCAGGGCCGCTAGTGACCGCTACTCTCAGCTAGACCCAAATGGCAGAGAGCCTCCTCAGTCTGCCAAACACCTCTGGGCAGGCCCAGCGGTTCACTTCCTGATGGGGAGGCTTTGATGTGGCTGGTCACTGGCCAGTACTCACCTTGCCCCACCTGCCCACCTCTACACACACACACAAACGCATGCACAAATGCACACACACACACAACACACACACACACACACACAAATGCACGCACACACACACACACACACACACACACACACACACACACACACACACACACTTATATAGACACTTACGTACACTTTCTCTCTCTCAAGCAAACACAAACATACATACACACACACACAGACACACATACGCACACTCTATCTTTCTCTCTCACTCACACACTCACTCACACACAGACACAGACACACCCAACTCTGTCCCACCTCTCCTCTGTTCGAAACTGGCTTCCACTGACCTTGGAGACGGAGTTGCGGTTTAATCAGCGAGACCTCTCCACTGCTCTGCCACCGCCGGCCTCACTCTCCTGCAGCCTTAATGAGGAGAGGAGGGGTGAGGAGAGCAGAGGGGTGAGGAGAGGAGGGGGGAGCAGAGGGGTGAGGAGAGGAGGGGGGAGCAGAGGGGTGAGGAGGAGCAGAGGAGGGGAGGGGAGAGGAAGGGAGGGGAGATAAGAGGAGGGGAGAGGAAGGGAGGGGAGAGGAGAGGAGAGGAGAGGAAGGGAGGGGAGAGGAGAGGAGGGGAGAGGAAGGGAGGGGAGAGGAGAGGAGGGGAGAGGAAGGGAGGGGAGAGGAGAGGAGGGGAGAGGAGGGGAGAGGAGAGGAGAGGAGAGGAGAGGAGAGGAGGGGAGAGGAGAAGAGAGGGGACAGGAGAAGAGAGGGGTGAGGAGAGGAGAGGAGGGCAGAGTAAGGGAGGGGATAGCAGAGGGGAGGGGAGAGGAGGGGAGAAGAGAGCAGAGGAGGGGTGAGGAGAGGAGGGGTTAGGGGAGGAGAGGAGAGCAGAGGAGGGGTGAGGAGAGGAGGGGTGAGGAGAGGAGGGGTTAGGGGAGGAGAGGAGAGAAGAGGAGGGGAGAGGAGAGCAGAGGGGTGAGGAGAGGAGGGGAGGGGAGAGCAGAGGAGGGGGGAGCAGAGGGGTGAGGAGAGGAGGGGTTAGGGGAGGAGGGGAGAGAAGAGGAGGGGACAGGTGAGGAGAGGAGACAAGAGAGCTGGGGAAAAGAGGAGGATGGGTGAGGAGAGGAAAGGAGAGCAGAGGAGAGCAGAGGATGGGAGGGGACAGGAGAGGAGAGGAGAGATGAGGAAAAGAGGAGAATGGGTGAGGAGAGGAGAGAAAAGGAGAGGAGAGATGAGTAGAGGAGAGAAACGCAGAGGAGAGAGAAAAAATGTGCAGAGCAGAGATGACCAGCCTCTCTCAGAGCCCAGGAATAGCACACTGGACTGGTATGGGGCTGGCTGAGGACAATGCCACTGACCACCCCACCACCACCTCCCATCAACAGCACCACCACAACTGCCCCTGCATTGATTTGTCTTTTCTCTTTTTGTTTCCTGTGAAGGGAGGGCTTGAGGTGATAGATTTGAACACATTTTCAGAACAGACTGAGCAATGAGGGGGCATTGAACTCTTTAGTCCAACCAGAGCCCTGTCCAGAGCCGTTGCAAGTCAGCTGAAGGGATCCATTTATTAGTGTTTTGGTACAAAAGAAAAAGGAAAGGAGAGGAAAGTTGAATTCCAGGTAATGTCAAACTTTTAAACCAGGCAGAATTAAAAGTGTTGTAAATTAAAGACTGTTATATAGATTGATTTACTCAACTGCTGCCTCTTCATAGTCCCAAAATAAGATTACAATTCCTCTTTTGATCCTGAGAGAGTTTGAACACTCAGTCGCAGCTTTCCAAACTTTGGAAATTAACTTTGACCCTGGAGCAAGGGCAGGGGGTGGGAGCTGTGGGCCTTTTGGATAGAGGGTAATCACATCAAGGACGATCAACTTCACCTGCCGCCAATGGGCGTGCTCGGGCCTTCTCCGAGGCTCCCGCTCGACGATTGTTGACTGGGCCTTTGTTGGAATGTGAATAGCGCTTCATTGATTCCAGGCAAAATGTTTTTAATGTTGCTGATGAGATTTTCAGATTGCCCACTAATGGGTAGACGGAGACTCATTCTCAATCAATTTTCAGCTGAAGTCCCAAATTGAAAATCTTTAGCAATCTAATTAGGACTGGTCTGAAAGGAACTCTGAAACTCTCAAAGCATTCCTCCCCTCCACCCAGCTCTTCAAAATGATGTGTAAATGCAGCCTTTCATATGCTAACACATGCATTATGGTGCCCTTGTGCCAGTCAAGCAAAGCAAACAAGTAATTTAGAAAGGAGACGGATTAAGGTGTCTTTTGTGGACTCAGAGAAGTTTGGAAGTGCTAGCTCTATATTTCTCTTTTTCTGTTTATTACATTTAAATCCACTCACATGACGATTTTCATATTCAAATCTTAGTGTTTAACCCAAGGCTACAAGTAGCAGCACAATTCATTCTCCTAATGAAATGAATGTTTACTTTGGTGGGCGATGCCATGAATGCTAAATGAGCTAATTATTTGTGAAAGCATTTGGAAATGAATTACTTAGATTTTAGTCCGAGAAACTTCATTTGTTTGATGAAATCTAACAAGCAAACATCTTTTAGGCTGAAAATAGTGTCATTAACAAATTGATGTTTGTTAATCAAATCAGAATTATGTTGTTTTGTAATTGAAGGAATGAGAAAATAGTACCCCAACTCATTTTCTACTGGGAAAGACTTTTCAAATTTAAATACAATTCCATGCCACGATAAAAAAAAAAACAGACAGCCCTGCCATTGCTAAGGCCCTGTATAGCACACACTGCTAATCCAGACTATCTCTTTTTACTTATTCACAGCAGACGAGTCTCGATCTGTAATACCTCATGAAAGGGACTGCTGCACTGCCAGCAACCATCAACCACAAACATAATAATACTGAAAAGCCAAAGGAAAAAAAAAAACCCTTGGCAGCCCAGGGATGTTGCCGTTTTTTCTCAAGTGTGGGCGCGTATGTTTTAAAAGCAGCGAGTGTCCTTGTTTGTCTTTGCAGTTCAGCATGTGAAAGCGGGGACCTGCGAGGTGATCGCGGCGCACCGCTGCTGCAACAAAAACAAGATCGAGGAACGATCGCAGACTGTCAAGTGCTCCTGTTTACCTGGGCAGGTTGCCGGGACGACGAGAGCTGCCCCCTCATGTGTGGATGGTATGGCTTGGGTTTCTTTATTTTTCACACAGACTCACACACACACAAACACACACAGGCACCGACACACACACACACACACACACACACACACACACACACACACACACACACACACACACACACACACAAACAAATTACATACACAACGTGTTTTTGACTCTTCTCAGAGAAAACCACATACTCCTGAGCTGACCTAAACATTTCTGGCACTCTGCATTTAAAGCGGGTGAATTTTGATTTGGCATTAGCTTTTGTTTGTGTTGTACTCAGTATGTCTTAAACTTTCCCCTTCTCTCCCTTGTTATATCCACAGACAGCATAGGAATTACCCATAATGGTGTGTGTATGAAATCTGAATAGGAATTGGGCTTAGCGCTGCCTGTCAGTTATGCTTACTGCCTCTCCTGCACATACAATCTCCCTCTATTTTAGAAATAAATGGTGCGCAGTTTCTCCTGTCGTGGTAATATATTATGAACCATTTCCTCTCTTTTAGACATGTACAATACACTGTTCTCCTATTTCGACAGTAAATGGGGACTCACACCTTCTATTTCAGTAATCCACAGTGAGCTATTCCCTTATTTCTCATCATTTAGTCTTTAATCCATAAGTAAGTTAGCATTAGGGAACCTCTTCTTCTATACTATATCAGTAGTATAGGGTGAGTTATACCTTCTATTTAAGCAACCTGTAATGAACCAATCATTCAATTTCATTATGTAATACATAATGCATTATGGCTTGTATTTTAGGAATCTATAGTGAACCATTTGTTCACGTTTGGTAATGTATGGTGTGTGGCAGCAGCATTGATTTTCCTGGCAAGCATTGATGAGCCTGTTCATAGTGGCAGCCCTTCAGGCCGGTGCACCAGTGCCTTTAATCTCCGTGATCAACATGTTTGTCACCGCTCGACACGATCCCCTCGTCTTGTCTTACAGCGGCCGCTCGTGTCTCTCGTTCGTTGTCACCAGCACCGCCGCTCTCTGACTCACTGTGAGTCCGCTGGTCTTGTGCTCGCTCGAGCAGAGTCCGGCAGAGACGGGTGGGGGTGCTGGGTGGGGGACTGTGGGGGGCAGGTCATTTAATAACACGTCAACAGGGGCTCTTTCAGCAGGTCAATCGATCCTTATCTTATTCTCTGCTCTGTAATACCTCTGACAGAAGCGCCCCCCCCCCCCCCCCCCCCCTGCTGTACTGAAATCACTCACAGATCTCCGAAATGTCAAGGGGGATGCCACCCACTAGTCCTTCCACACACAGAGACACACATTCACACACAGAGAGGCTCATGCTTGTATACAAACTCTTTTTCACTTTTTAATGACGCTCCAATCCACATTGGCATACTTATGCACATATACACACCTTCTTGTCCCCCTTCCCTTCACACACACATTCACAGACATACACACACACACACACACACCCAAACACACACACACACACACACCCACACCCACACACACACACACCCAAACACACACACACACACACACACACACACACACACACACACACACACACACACCCAAACACACACACACACACACACACACACACACCCAAACACACACACACACACACACACACACACACACCTCGCCCCAATTCTAGCCAGAATTCAGGTCCCATGACCTGTGTGTGTGTGTGTGTGTTTTGCCTGTGCAAAGCTTTACTCACGGCTGTAGTTGATCAAATTTACCTTGTGTGTGTGTGTGTGTGTGTGTGTGTGTGTGTGTGTGTGTGTGTGTGTGTGTGTGTTGGGGGGGAAGGGGGGACATGTTTTCATGTTAATGTATTCATGTTTTGTGTCTGTGTTTGTTTGTTTCACTGTACTAAGTGTACAAGTTAGTGTGTGTGTGTGTGTGTGTGTGTGAGAGAGAGAGAGACAGAAAGAGAGAGAGAAAGAATATGTGTTGCTATTTCTCCTCTCCACAGGCATACTGTACACTCTTACAGCCTGCAGTGATGTGAGAACAAGGTGATGATGTGTATGTGTGTGTGTGTGTGTGTGTGTGTGTGTGTGTGTGTGTGTGTGTGTGTGTGTGTGTGTGTGTGTGTGTGTATGTTTGTGTTGTCTTTCCCCTCTCCTCAGGGTGACGATGACTGACACCTTCACACAACACTGACAGCTTTGTTTGAATTTCTCTCTCTCACTCTCCCCCTCTCCTCCTGGTCTCTCCGCAGCATCCATAGTAGCCCAGAAGTGGTGGTGCCAGATGCACCCCTGCATGGACGGTGAGGATTGCAAAGTGTTGCCAGATCTCAAAGGCTGGAGCTGCAGCATGGGGAACAAAGTGAAGACCACCAAGGTGAGACCCTGCCTGCACCTGTGCACCCGGGATTACACAGGAGGTCATGTTTGCATGGGTCTTCTTGTAGTGGAGGAGGTCTTGTTCAGTGTTTCCTGTTCATTGACTTATTTGTTCATTGACACCTTCGTGCAGCCTCTCCTTGCCCTGCTCGTTCCCTCTCTCTTTCTCTCTCTCTCTCTCTCTCTCTCTCTCTCTATAGAGAGAGAGAGAGAGAGAGAGAGAGAGCGGTTGCACTATATATATATACAGTGCATACAGTGCATATACAGTGCAACCGCAAAGTTTTCAGACCCTTTCAAGTTTTCCACATTTTGTTATTTTTCAGATTGATTTTAAAATGGATTCAATTCATTTTTTTTCTCATCAATCTACACACAATACTCAAACACACCACAAAAAAGCAGGTGTTTGAAGTGTTTATTGAATTTATAAAAAATAAAAGACTGATTAGGAGAGGCACACATCTCTTTATATAAGGGATATAAGGGAGATATTTATATCTCACAGTTGATGGTGTATGTCAGAGTCAAAAACCAAGCCACAAGGGTTGAGAGAATTGTCAGTAGACCTGCGAGATAGGGTTGTGTAAAGACACAGATCTGGGGAAGGATACAAGAACATTTCTGCAGCATTGAAAGCGCCCAAAAGGACTGTAGCCTCCATCATTCTCAAATGGAAAAGTTTGGAACAACCAACAGTCTTCATAGATCTGGCCGCTCAGCCAAACTGAGTAATCCGGGACAAAGGGCCTTGGTCAGACTTGTAACCAAGAACCCAATGGTCACTATGAATGAGATCCAGAGTTCCTTTGAGAGGATGAGAGAAACGTAAAGAAGTTAGCATAGAACTGGCTGTTGGCATAGAACTGGCTAAACCATGATTAAATCCAGTTAGCATCATAACCACAATGCGCAAATTTGTTCAAAACGGTTGCATTCAAGTTACAGTAACTCCGCTAAGTTCTTATTACAACATAGACGAATCTCTTTGTGTTCAGGAGAAGTTGGAGGAGGAGCAAGAGATTTGGCTATGTATTGAATGTGTTTTGGAGGAGGAGGAGAATTGGCTATGTGTGTGTTGATGTTTTAGATGACAAGGCGGAGGATAGCTGCTATGTATGTGCTGATGTTTTGTAGGAGGATTATTTGGTTATGTACTGTATGTGTTATGTATATGTTGATGCTTTAGATGAGAAGGCGGAGGAGAGCTGGCTATGTGTGTTGGTGTTTTAGATGAGAAGGAGGTCTGGTTATGTATGTGTGAGAAGAAGGTCTGGTTATGTATGTGTTGATCGATCTTGGAAGAGGAGGAGGAGGTTTGGTTATGTGTATGTTGGTGTTTGGAGGAGGAAGCGGAGGAAGTCTGGATATGTATGTGTTGGTGTTAGTCTTTGGCAGGTAGAATCCTATGGTGGTTGGTTCCCTTGGAAAATATCTCTGAAAGACCCACTATGAAATATAATTTGCCTTTGCGTCACCTTTACCAGAACCACCTGCTATGGCTATGGAGGCTCTGCACTAAATAAAGTATGGCCCCCAGGATAACTTTACTCTTCCACTTAACTGGCAATTAATCTTTGAAAATACCTCAGCAAGTCTGCAGTTAGTAAAACCTGGAGACCCTCAAAATCTGGAGCATGGAAAAGTGCTGTTTTGGTGGTTTTCTCTGGGTACGCTTATCTGTATACCTCGCTAATCCTGCTTTGTGCAATTCCCCTGCTGGTCTGAAGAAGATCTGGTTTAGATCGAAACCTCACCAGCGCGGTGGAGTGATGCAGTCGGCACACTGACTGTGCTCTCGAGTGCTCCAGAGACAAACTCATGAGGCTCCCAGAATCCACCCAGGCAGGCCCAGCGCCATCGCTGCACCCTCCAGACTCTGTGTGCACGATGGCTGGCAGCTGGTAGGACTGGCGGCAGCGAAATTCAAGCACATCAGCGGAGGAGGAGGAGAGGAGAGTAGAGGAGAGGAGAGGAGAGGTGCACTCTAGGGGGGGGGGGGGGGGGTGAAGAATAACACCTCCCCCGCTTCCCAGCGGGTTTACAAGCACATGACATACTTGACCCAGTTGTGTTTGGGCACTGCTTGCAACAGAAAAACAGCCTCTGCTTCACCTCTTCTTTTAAATAAAATGGCAAAAAGCCTTGGATGATTTCTCTGGCTCCCCTTTACCCTTCACCCCCCCCCCCCTCCAATTACCACCCCCCTCCACGAGCCTGGACGCCCTGCCAAAAAATATGAGTGCTGCAGGAAAAACAAGAGATACACCCAACAACATAGAGAGAGAGAGAGAGATAGATAGATAGATAGAGAGAGAACAGGAAGAAAGAGAGAGATAGAAAACCCTGTAGACTATGCTGAACTTATTGTAGATGTGCAAATGAAGGTGAACCAAGAAGCCAAGCAGCGGTGATTTCCTCTCCCTTGACACATACTCACACACATGTCTTTAATTTTTAGACATGAATTCTTTGGCCTCAAGGTGAAATGAAAGTGGAGTAGTGCATTATACTGTATGTGCACCTGTGTGTGTGTGTGTGTGTGTGTGTGTGTGTGTGTGTGTGTGTGTGTGTGTGTGTGTGTGTGTGTGCTTGCAGAGGTTGGGAAAGTGAGTGGATGTAGGAGTGTATAAATGTATACTTGCACATGTGTGTGTATGCTGTTTGGAGAGGAAGGCCCTGGTGGAGTTGTTCAGGTGCAAATTAGTGTGTTCATGTGTGTGGGTGTTCATGTATGTGCATATGTGAGTGATGGTGCTGTTGGGAGTGGAGTAATGCAGGTCAGGGGCGCCGCTAGGGCGCCATAGTACGCACCATGGCCCAGGACGCTAATCCCCCCCCCCCCCAAAAAAAAAAAGAACGGTTGCATGGCTACTTCACATTAGTCAGGTAGAACCCCAGGATAGGTGTGACATAAGGTACTAATGCAATTCTTTTGCATAAATTGATAGTTTAGGGGGTGTAGACTCAGAATCTGACGGGTGCCGCTCCGGCACCCTTGAGCATTTTTTTTAAATGGCATAATTTGCCACGCCCCCTTTATTTGACCATAAAAAAATAACTAGATGCACATTACTGTATAAACCCATCATGTATGGTATCAAATGAAAGCTCTTCTCAAACAGAAATCAACGATGTCAATAAAAACATGCTAAAAATGATTTCAAGTCCCTCCAAAGAACATAATAACTGTAAAGCCTGGTAAGGTCACACCGCTGAAATGGTAGGCTGAGCAACAACCACAAGAGACATATGAATTGTATCAACCCTCAACAGTTAATCAAATAGACAAAGTTATAAGGAACAAAGTAGAACTTTCTCACAGATTCTGAAAGCAACTATATACAGAACATGTTGCCAGGCTGGCCTTGTACACATCACAAACATCAAATGTCTCCTCCAAAAAACATTTATTCAATCAGACATTTCTCCCTCGCTGTCATCAGTATCCTCCACTGAAAGTGTAGCCATCTTCGAATTTTTATTTGCACACTGTTCACCACCTTTGCAATGGCAGTAGGTGGTGCATGGTAGTCCATCTGACTGACAGCTGCAAGAGGCCCTGGAGCATGCTGGCACTGCCTTGCATCCACTAGCAACAAGCTGTAGACCTGTTTTGGGTGCAATGTCAGTGTTGCCATGAACAGGCACAGGAATTCCATCCTCTATTTTCTCTCCACAGAAGGACTTGCAGCCGTGCACGCTTGATGTGTTCCGCTGCATATTCTCTTGTTGGAGGAAGACTCTTTATTTTAGCAGGGTCTCTTTTCTTGGTGAATAGCATGTATCAAGTTACTGAGGCTTTCAACAGTCTTTCCATAGTAGAGGCAAGAAAGGAAATCAATTCCTGCCTTCGTGCTCATCAGCTTCTACAGTACATATGTACAATTCTTCAAATCAAGATTCTTCTTGAGCATCAAATTGATTGCTGAGGTTTTCCCTTTGCCATATGCATATGACACACTGTCACAACCAAACAATGCATGAACAGCCAACAAATCATAACATTTGTCTAATTGTGCAGCCATAGCATTAATGTCAATTACTTTGGGCATCCATGGCCTACTGGTTAGGGAATCGGACTTGTGACTAAAGGATGGCCAGTTCGATCCCCGACTGGTGGGAAAAATGTGAGTGGGGGGAGTAACTTAACAACGCTCTCCCACATCCATGTGAGGTACCCACATCCGGATGAGGTGCCCTTGAGCCCTGCTCCCCGGGCGCCGGATCAAGGGCTGCCCACTGCTCCGGGTGTGTATGTTTACTCCTAGTATGCTCACTGCTCTAGGGTGTGTGTGTGTGTTTGAATGGGTGTACACTACCCCTGAATGGGTAAAATGCAGAACACAAATTCCTTGTATCGGTGGGGTCAGCCCTATGTTCCCACATTTCTAGGGTTAGGGTTAGGCCTGAGGTGTGGGTTAGGGTTAGGGGACATAGGGCTGTGGGAACATAGGCATGCTCCCGTACTGGTATATGTAAGTTGGGCGGCTGTGGCCTACTGGTTAGGGCTTCGGGCTGCCGGTTCGATCCCCGTCGATCCTGGATTGTGTTGTCTGTTTTTAAAGCATTAAAAAAAATTTTAGGATGAAAAATATTGTTGTCTGTAATTCTGGGGGGAAATCCAAGGACAGTTATAATTAATGTGCTAACTACCTGGGAAGTACCTCACAACATTGCTGTCTGAAATTCAGCGACTGATTCAAGGGAAATTAAAGCTAGCGTGCTAGCTAACCCGCAAGTTGGTGAACTAGGGTACATCAGACTTGCTATAATTCATATTAAAATGAATTACTATTGAATTCCTGTATGTATTAAGCTACATGGCAGTTCCATAATTTATTTAATTTAAAACCAAACATGACACGATTTAGAGGTATAAGCTATTATGCAGCAAAAATAAACCTAATTTGACCTTAAAGGTCACTTTGCAAAAGTTTTCTACTTTATCATGGTCAAAGCTGATTTCTGTATGAAAAAGGGGTGTGGCAGGTGATGCCATTTTAAAGAAAATGCTCAAGGGTGCCAGAGCGGCACCCGTCAGATTCTGAAAGGACACCCCCTTACCTATCAATTTATGCAAAACAATTGTAGTACCTTATGTCACACTCATGCCCACATTCCACAAAGTTCTACCTGACTACATAGAGGTGTTTCGAGCTTTTTAACATTTCTGGGATGAGGGAGATTTCACCCTCGGGATTGTTTTTTAAATTCTGGCTGCTAAACACACCATTTAATGCAATTTGTGTGGGACAGAAATACCTTTCCAGAGGAAGCAGCTCTGGCCATATCGGCTCAGGCTCACGTGACGTGAACATTGCCTTAATTGCATTATCGCTTCACTACCCAACACGCGGACAAGGGAAAGAAAAGAAAAGAAGAAAGCAATGAGTCTATGTCGTGATTTGCGATAGGCCTAGGCCTAGAGAAAAGACAGCTATGGTCACCTAACAATAAGGATTTGTTTACACTGCTGTTTGGTTGTCCCAAACTTTGAGATGATCCATACTTATTACACATTAACTGAATCTTATCAATCTTGAAACCCGAACTACGATGTTCCAAACAGAGTGACTGTAGGATGCAATGCCTAATCTCACTGCCTTCATCATAACTGCTAAGAACAGTGCACCTTTTACTGTTAAACACCTGAATAACGTTGCGTTTTTAAGCACCAGGACTGCTCATCATGTCGTGAACAAAGTTTACACCAATCATCATCTTCTGAAGTATCCTTATGTTGAGATGTCCATTCTCTTTGCCATAAACATAGGCTATCATTTGTGTGCGAAGCATGTTTTAATTACTGTAAGACAGTACACAAGTTATTTTTATTGTTGTAATATTGAATGATTTTCATGAATAAAGTGTTGAAAAATTATACGCACAGAGCATACAGGATTAGGCCTGGCGGCGCCACTGATGCAGGTGAGCTAGTGTATGTGCGTGTGTGTGTGTGTGTGTGTGTGTGTGTGTATGTGCTAGTGTGTGTGTGTGTGTGTGTGTGTGTGTGTGTGTGTGTGTGTGTATGTGCCAGTGTGTGTGTATGTGTGTGTGTGTGTGTGTAGTGTATGTGTGTGTATGTGCCCGTGTGTGTGTATGTGTGTGTGTGTGTGTGTGTGTGTGTGTGTATGTGTGCCAGTGTGTGTGTGTGTGCGTGTGCCAGTGTGTGTGTGTGTGTGTGTGTGTGTGTGTGTGTGTGTGTGTGTGTGTGTGTGTGTGTGTGTGTGTGTGTTATAAAGTTGAGGATACATAGGCTGGCGAACACCTGCCTTCCTGCCTGCCTGCCTGCCTGACACACTGGGCCCTGCGCCATCCATCACACTGCAGTGTTTGACTCACCAAACGCCTGTACTTGAGTCGCCTGCTCCATAATTCATGCAGCTGGAGGGCTGCACGTTGGCAGGCCTTTTTATTTTACCCTGCTTAATAATTCATGGCCCCGCACACAACCCGACAGCCGGGGGCCCCCAAGGTGCTGCTGGGGTGCAGGGGGCCCTTACGGCAGGTAGGGGTGGATGGTTTAGGAGGAGGGGGCACGCTTCCGGGTCTAGGTTTTGGGTTGATCCTGCATCGCCTCAGAGTAGTGGACTTATAAACAGAGTAGGGAGGCATGCAGGGTGATACAGCTCACAAGCCAGACATGCTGCTGGCGGTTTGCTGAAACTGCAGTCAAAATGAATGAATAAATTAGTCATTGTATGTATTTTCAGTTTAGTTTAAGCGCTTTGATTTGAACAATATAACAAGGCAACAGTGTAGACACTGTGTAGTTGAACATTTTCTAAAATATAGTGAAGTAGCCTGACAGCGTGTTCCAACCGATACAGGGGGGAAATGCCTCTGCATTCAATTGGATAGACCTAACCAATCAGAGCAATGAAATAGCTTAGCGTGAATCCTGTTGGAAGAACACCCAAACCATCTCCTCAAATGCCTCAATATTGTTTTCTGGGCGTTTAAAGTTATTGCACTGTCAATATCTTGTACAACAGACAATAGCAACATTTAAATGTTAGCTTCTGCAAACAAAATCGTGAAGCGTGTTCAGGTTACGTGATAGATGAGGCACTGATGCTCATCTGTCCATTATCATGCAAAGCCCATCCACACAATTTGATTGGTTTGAAACCGCTCCGGTTGGGGCATATTTGCTTCTCAATGGAACAAGTCCAGACCGAACTTCCAGACCTCAAATGTTGTGGACGGGTGCTAAGTTCGGGCTGGCTTTCCAGGCTAATAGTTAAGAATATTTAGCCATTTTAAAGGCAGAATGAACAAATATGGTTCCATAATATTCTAATGCACACTTTACATGTTGCTCCTTTGTTTCAAGTGTCTGTCAGCTGACATTGATGTATATTATCAGGCAATGTATTGATTTTAGAGCAATGCAAATAAATCCAAGCCAAACTTGCTAAAAGTAAACAAACAAATCAGGAGTACTGAGAAACATCTTTGTTTCATTGTGTCTTTTATTTACAGCGCTGCTGAAGAAGGTTCAGAAAGGTTGTTTTATTTGTTTGTTTTTCACAAGAAAGATGACAGTAAATTAGAGGAAGACGTTCATAACAACTCCCATCACCTGTCAGCGAGCGCCAAGGCCTGGCTCAGGCACTGCACGAACGCATTTTTCTTACTGCCAGACTAACGCTAACAGAGATGTAGATCTGGTCTGTGTCCTGGTCTTGGTCTGGGTGTGGGTCTGGGTCTGGGTGGGGGTCTTGGTCTGGGTGTGGGTCTGGGTCTGGGTGGATCCGCCAGAAACAAGGGATTTCAAAATAACTAACTCACTCCGGAAACAAAAACTTCACCTGGTCTGATTCAGAATTATCTCGAGAGTGTCTCCAAAGTCATCTGATATTCTCATTTGTTTTTTTGTATTTATTAACCGGTGTCAGTGTGTTTCATTATGCTGTACATATCGTCACTCAGAGTACTCTTGGAAAATAGTTCTTTTCAATAAGGTTCCCTCATTTAAAAAGAAGGGAATCTAGCTTTTTATGTATTGTGTAACTGATCAGTACTGTTGATGGAGTCGGTCTCCTTTCAACGCTCAGCAGTCACCTGGGTTAAATAAAGACCTGCCGAGCGATTTCAATATCAAAAGGCCCAGAGCACAGAGCACAGGAGGCAACGGCATCCCCGTTTCAAAGGGGCGCACGCACGGGCTGCCTCTGCCAGGCTGCGTGATTGGCAGACGTTTGCCGTGGCAACCGAGATGGGGACTGGAGCTGTGTGGCACAGTTTGTGTTGGGTGCGGGTGGAGTAGGAAGTGTGTGTGTGTGGTATGTATGGTGTGTGTATGTGTGGTGTTTGTGTGTGTGCTCTGGAATGAAATGTTGAGTCGCTGTTAAGAGTAGAGGAGCAGACACTTGAAGAGACAGCTGTGAGCGGAGAGAGAGAGAGAGAAAGAGACAAAAAGAATGGGTTGGTAGAGAGAGAAAGAGAGAAATAGCAACAAAAAGGAGGTAGAGATAGATTGATAGATAGATAGAGAGAGAGAGAGAGAGAGAGAAAGAGAGAGAAAGAGAGGCTGAATGGGTTTGTCAGTCGTCACTTTTGATACTTCAAATCTCAACCCATGTGTGTGTTGAGCCACATGCTTTTCTGTCTCCAGAAAACCCAGCTAGCTGTGCATCAGCTCAGGCCCAGTTTGATAAATCTGCAGATCAGATTTGTGCTCAATCAGGCCCAGTGTGGTCATTCAACTGCTGCATGGACTTCTTTCATCTGACCAATTCTGCCAATGTACCCTGATGAAAACGACTGCAGAAATACATACATGCTGGGATGCAGTAGCAAATATTTCTATGAAAAGGTCAAAACAAAGCTTTGCAACGGGCTCATAGAATTGCTAACAAAACCAATATTTCACAATGTGATATTTTTATTCACTTTTTATGCACTTTATCCTTATACAATATTAACAGTGCAAAAAAAACCTTCCATGGCTAAGCATCCAAAATGAATTGCATACTGATTGTGTATGTACTGTACATATGAAAAAAAAACCTTTGTGAGTGTTAAACAGCTGAGGCATAGCATCAGCCATGCATGACGTCTACTCTCCTATGGACTCGGATGCTATTGCATCGCCTTTCCAGCAGTGAGCTGCTGTTGGAAAGCCAAGTACTTGTCAAACACGTCACAGACATCACACACAAGCCCTGAGCGATCCATAGGCCCATAATGAGTAGAGCATCCACCCCCATCTGTGTCTACTTCCTGTGTTAACCACAGAGACAGCCAGCACTTCACACTCCCACATTCATGCTCACTACACACACACACACACACCCTGGGAGCACACACACGCACACACACACACACACACACACACACACACACACACACAGAGATGTGTATGCACACACACTCGCACACAAACACGCAAACAACACACACGCACACACACACACACACACACACACACACACACACACACACTTTATAATGCTCTGGTTTCAGCATCACAAAGGTGTTGTTGAGTGGGCGGTAATGGGAGAAGGGAAAGGGACCGGAAAAGCCCATGCAGCCATACCGCTGTCCAGTCTGGTCATTCTCACACTGTGCAGGAGAGGTGATGATTAAACTGGACATTCCCCACCAGCAAGGGCACCATAATCATTGTTATCATCTTGTCAGCATTGTTATCATCATCATCATTATCATCATTGTCATCATCACTATAATCATTGTTATAATATGATACTCTTCATCATCACAACCATAATCATCATTTTCATTATATTCATCATCATGATCGTTGATATGGTCACCATCATTATCATCACCCTACTCAGCAGCAGTGGTAGGATCTATTTACTTCTACATATCTAAACCAGACATCATCTGAGTCTGGGTCTGGCCCTGGTTGGTAGGCGACCAACTGCTTCTTTCATAGAGTCTGTTTTCTGAAGTCGTGTTACTTCAGATTAATCTCTCTCTCCTCGTCATCCTCTTCCTCTTCCCTGTGCCAGCATCTCTGTGTGTGTGTGTGTGTGTGTGTGTGTGTGTGTGTGTGTGTGTGTGTGTGTGTGTGTGTGTGTGCGTGTGTGTGCGTGTGTGTGTGTGTGTGTGTGTGTGTGTGTGTGTGCGCTCACTCTAACTGTGTGCAGAGGCGGCCTGGAAGCACGCCAGTCACAAACAAGCACCCGAGTGGGCCAAGAAGAAGTGACACCTCCAGTCCCTATGTCTCGCCCTCCCTCTCTATCCCTCTCTCCCCCTCCCTCTCTCTCCCTCCCTCTCCCTCTCTCTCCCTCCCTCTCCCTCCCTCTCCCTCTCTCTCCCTCCCTCTCCCTCTCTCTCCCTCCCTCTCCCTCCCTCTCTCTCCTTCTCTCTCCCTCTCTCTCTCTCCCTCTCTCTCCCTGGCTGTGTCTATTTCAGGAGCCCCTGCTCTGCTCAAAGACTACTGAGCTCGCGCCAGTCGTGTATCGAATGACAGTAATAGGTGGCAGCGAGTCGTCTAGGGCTCCTTTGAGTTTATGAAAATCCCAGTGGGTAACACCCGGAGTCTCGTAAGAGGCTTCGCGTTGCCTTGTTATTTTGGGTTCGTCTCGCCTCTCCTGACAGATGCCATTATAGCAGTGGCGTTATAATTGAAGGCTAAATGATCTCCCCCTCTGGAGCATTCAAAACAGAATCGATAATTGGATTTGCACATGCTACTTGTGAAAGTCAAAAGAGTGCATTTTGTTTTTCGCACATGCTATGGCACCAGGTATTCTGGTCTAGTTTTTCTGGTGTGGATTTAGGTGTTTCGTCATCTTCTAATTTTACTCACATACAGGTGAATTACACCTACTCTGTGCACAGGTAAATTACACCTGTTCTGTCTCTCCTGGAGTGGCGGGGAATGTGAGTGGGTTTTTCTTTATAATGTGGTTATGCATTTTCTCATTCTGTTCCTTTTGTCCTTCCCCAGGTCTCGCAGTAGTGTGGGATCCAAAGGCTCGGATTACCCATCCTTTCTTGGGAGGAGGAGAATCAGAGGATTTAATGATGTGAAGTCTGGCAGTAAGAAGGCAATGGACCTATGGCTGTACAGGAATACCCATGTACTTTAAAAATGACGACCACCCACACATTCAAAATGGAGCCACAGGCGTTTCCAGTGATTAGTCTTTTTCAGTGAGCCTGCCATAAACCTTCATTTGTGTTGGTTTCTCTGTTTTTGTTTTTGTTTTGTTTTTTTCTTCAACGTTGAACGAGGACATAAATGTAAGATATATATCCTGCGCATTATGGATTATGCGCACTTTGCAACACAACAAAAACTGAAGAGAGAAAAAAAAACAAAGGAAAAAAGACTATAGTAAGTATAAATAAAAAAGAGACTGTGACGGGTGACACACTGTTCACTGACTCGAAAAGTGTCTTGTGTGCCCTACCTGTTCTGATCTAAAGCATTTACATCCGTTTTTGACGTTCTTCTTTATCGGAAGACTTTTGACTTGAAAACTAAGAAGCGTTTGACTTTAGGGACCACATGACAGCATATAGCTGATTTTTTTCCTTCTCTGAAAAGCAACATCTTGAAACGATGGGGAAAAGCAAAGTCAGAAAAGGACTGGCTGCTTTATTGAGTTTGAATTTACGGTCATACTAGTCCACCGATCCGAACAAACATGACATCATCTGTACTGCAACCGTTTTAATACAGTATTTGTTTTTAAGACCCTGGTGACCGCTATCAAGTTAAAGTGTCAGTATTATCTCCAATAAAGGTATCTTTAAAGGATGCTGTGTTTGTTTGGGAATGTTAACCATACCATTCTGTTACTTCTCAAGGAACAGGACTAATATTCTTTCTTTGTTGTTACACATGTTCTTTCAAACAAAAATCCCAATGTATTGCATATCTGTGAAATGCAAAACATACTGTAAATTGAATTTCTTTCCGATTTGAAGTGAAACTATACCAAATAGTTTATGTTATATTGCAACACATTGAGCATTGACAGCTTAGTTAAGCAAATACAATTTCTTAAATTTCTAATTTCTAAAAATTACATGTTTCAATATGCTTATGTCAGTCATCATATAGGATAAGTGTCATTCAGGCTTACCTGCAGAATACAGATTGGTGACACTCACTTAAAAATGGCCCTTAATAATGATCTGATTCAATTCAGTTCAGTGAAATTCAATTTCAGCCATAAAAACACCATTTGGATATTTTAAATCAATACATTCAAACAAACTATTGTACTATTTTTCCTTTGATATAAAACTATTAAGGAAATGAGTTTGGGCAGATAATCTCCTGGACTGTGAACATCATCTGAACAATGCTCTTGTAGTGTTAATGCTGTGGGACCTTCCGTGCTAGTTCAGGTCTTCTAGGCCCCATTGCATCCAAGTCAGGGCCAGATGTGTGCAGACCAGAGCCAGATGTGTGCAGACCAGGGCCAGATGTGTGCAGACCAGGGCCAGATCAACTCCAGATATGTTCCAAAGGTAGTCCCTCACTTCTACTCCTCAAATCCTAGAGCAGATATGAAGTGCACACTGTCCATCCTCTAGGATGGACCTGGTATTGATCTGTTGGAAGAATGAAGAAGAATCAGGGCTTCATGTGTTCTGGTCAGCTACTGAGGCGCTCCTCATTCGCTGACTCTATCCAACCTTAGTAACAGTGATCTTCATTTTCAGGTCTGTCTCATTCTACACCTGTAAAGCATTTATTTATTTATTTGTTTAGTTGTTTATTTAATTTGCCTCCATGTGTATTTGTTTATGTATTATTTTTATGAATTTTATCATTTTTTAGTCTCATTTTTAATTATTGTGTTTTATCATTCTACCTCTGTTCACTCTCAGACAGCAAAAGCCTGAGGCCTGGCTCTTATCAGTTGTCCACACGGTGTCCTTTGTGTCTTTGCACTAATCTGTGTGGAATAAGGATGGACACAGCATCCCCCCGCCTCACGCAGGCTCAAGGAGAAGCTATGTCCCCATCCCTCCATTCCTCTATTATCCTATTGCGTGCGCTTATCGCTATGCAGAGCCATTCCCCCGCCATGAGAATCTAAATACAGGTCCGCGGCGTGCGGCGCGGCAGATAGGTGAGGCACAGGTGGACCCCTGTTTATTTTGGCTCCTATTACTTTCCCCACGGTCAGAGGAACATGGGCTGAGATTGTATCGGCCATGACAATCAGGCCAGTGGTGAGGGGAAACGAGTCATTTGTGGGAGCAGGTGTGTGTGTGTGTGTGTGTGTGTGTGTGTGTGTGTGCGTGTTCGTGTGTGGGTGTGTGTGCGTGCATGTGTGTGTGTGTGCGTGCTCGTGTGTGGGTGTGTATGCGTGCATGTGTGTGTGTGTGCGTGCTCGTGTGTGTGTGGGGGGGGTATACTGTATGTATCCGTGTGTGTGTGTGTGTGTGTGTGCGTGCTCGTGCGTGTTCCTGTGTGGGTGTGTGTGCGTGCATGTGTGTTTGTGTGTGTATGTGTGTGGCGGGGGGGTGGGTGGGTGGTAGGTATATGTATCCGTATGTGTTTGTGTGTATGTGTGTGTGTGTGCCTACAGTATGTGTGTGTGTATGTGTCTGTTGTATGTCTGTGTGTGTGTGTGTGTATGCGTCCATGTGTACTGTATGTGTGTGTGTGTTCGTGTGTGGGTGTGTGTGCGTGCATGTGTGTGTGTGTGTGTGCGTGCTCGTGTGTGGGTGTGTATGCGTGCATGTGTGTGTGTGTGTGTGCTCGTGTGTGTGTGGGGGGGGTATATGTATCCGTGTGTGTGTGTGTGTGCTCGTGCGTGTTCGTGTGTGGGTGTGTGTGCGTGCATGTGTGTTTGTGTGTGTGTGTGTGTGTGTGTGTGTGTGTGTGTGTGCGTGTGAGTTCACCAGTCTAGCCAGAGCCCCAGGGGGCAGATAATGTGTAGCCTACATGACATCACCTGAGAGCAGATAATTGCTGGGTCTGTGTCAGATGGTTTTTCAGCCATGACAATTAGGATAGTTTTCAGACAGAACGTGTTTTCAGAGAGCATTCAGTATAATGGTCACCTGCTGTGCTATGTTACCATAAGAGCAACCGAGTCAAAGCGGATATGCAGGTGTGCATCTGCAGACAAATAATTGATAGGCGAGAGGGTCATCATATCTCTAATATGCCTGCCAACAATGACAATCAGGACAGTCGCATGTGAACAAATCATGGGTCATCATTATTTGTAAAAGTTTGTTATTTGTAGGGGGTGCTGTGGCGCAGCAGGCTACAGCGCCCGTATGAACGGGCCTGAGCACCTACGGGGACCCAGGTTTGAGTCCGACCTGCGGTCAAGTCCCGATCCCACCCCATCTCTCTCCTGCGGTCATGTCCCGATCCCACCCCATATCTCTCTCTCCCACTAACTTCCTGTCTGTCTTCACTGTCCTGCCCAAATAAAGGCAAAAAACCCAACAAAATATACTTAAAAAAAAAAAAGTCTGTCCATGTTGTAAACATGTCACGCTATCTGCTGTGTCCAGTCATTAGTTGTGGTTACGGTCAGTGTGCAATGACATAACACTGTGATAGTGTCATTATAACTGTCCTGAGAGAATAGCATATATCTCTGTTTTATTACACAGCTCTTCATAATGCTGCAGAATGCTCCATTCACTTGAATGGGCCTTCCCAACGTTCGGTGGTCTGCTATTCCTCGATAACAGACCGTTGCTAAGAATAACAGACCGCTGTCAAGGAAAATGGGTTTTGTGCTTCTAATTCGTCTTTCATATCACTCTGCAATTATTATAACTGTCCTGAGAGCGTGTATCTCTGTTATAGCAACACTGTGATAGTGTCATTATAACTGTCCTGAGAGATTAGCATATATCTCTAGCATCTCATAGCAACAGTGTTATGTGGCTCATAACTATCCATGGTCTCATGTCACTGTCATATTACTGGGAATCACTTGTGATGAAAACATTCAAGCAGTCGGCTATATGGCATTGCCATGGCATAGTTACAGGTCAGGAGAAGGGTCCATGTGAAAAAACTCATTTGAAAATAAATACATATACATCAATTCTACCTCATATGGGAGAGACGATGAGTGTGTGATTCCTCTGCCAATTTATTCCGTCACACCTGAGTCCCATTGCAGTGGAAGATGTATTTCATGGCATCATGAGAGAAGCGAGGACAAATAATTAATGGGTGAGAGGGTCATCTCCCTGGCACCAGTGGAGAGAGTCACTGGAGCTCTGACATGTGAGATCTGATGTGACTGGTGTCGTGTGGTCTGGGGCTCTGTGACCTGAACTCCACACCGAATGGAATACTGTATATGTTATCATATGACACATGACATCTGATAACCAGGAAACCATTCACGCAAAAAGGGGAAGAGATTTGAGCGAGTGTGTGTGTGTGTGTGTGTGTGTGTGGGAGAGAGAGAGAGAGAGATTCTGCATAAAGAGCAAGAGAGAGAGAGAGAGCAGACAGAGAGGGAGATAAAGACATAACCTGACCCTGACCGATGGATCAATACTGTTCACACCAACTCTAATGCTCGGTGCCATTCTGGATTAGAACGTTTGCTCAGAGCCCCGTCTCAACCCCTCAGACAACTTTATTGAACTCGCACCACGGCTGAAACATGAAACACCTCGCAGATGCAGGTGAAGCCAAAGAATAAAGGAAGGAAAACGCCACAGACCAGGGGGGGATTCTCAGAGGAGCTGTGTGCAGTGATAAATAAACATATACTTATCCATCTTAATCTATCTTAAATGTGCAGTCAGGGATTTTACATGATTTCAAGCCCATAATATTTTTTGTCACATTCTTCAATCATCTCCTCACGACCATTAGCTGCCCATTCCATTATTTCAGCCCAGGCTCCGAAACCTGGAAAAACAAAACACATAAACACAAACAAATGCAACTTCCTGTGCAATCCCTTACTGCACCTTTAAGAAAAGTGTAATTCATGTTATTGTGAATGATAATCATCACACAATTATGTTGACCTGACGTAAATTACCTGTTGCAATATGTGATTTGTGATTTCTCTGAATACTGTATGTCGACTATCACACATTTAGAAATTCTGGTCGATATTTTAAGTGTTATATTTCAACCTATATTTCAACGCATGGTGAAATAGACATATGGATAGAGAATCGGACTGAGAGAGGAAGGCTGATTTTATCTATCTGATAAATCCTGCTGGATTTGCTTTAGGGGATAGATAAATAATGCCTCATCCTTTTTTATAGGCTGGACAATCTTTTGTGCAGACCTGACATTAGGCAGAGCCACTGTAGAGTCCCCTGTCTGATTGCCAGTGATTTGATCCAGTAGCAAATATTTGGATTGAACCACAGGTGTCTACAGTACAATCTGTATCAACATGTGTGTCACCAATGGAAGATGAGTTAGTGTTGTCATTTAGAAGAGGCATTTACACAAGTGGGGGGATCACAGTCTCTCTGCTTTTAGCGAATGGTAAACCATGGTCTTAACATTGGGAACCAAGCATTTATTGGATTACTCAGACAGTCACGCCTGTTTCTTAATAACTAATGTGTGTCTGTTAATAGCGCGTAACAGCAGAGCCTTCACAGGATACAGTATAGGCAGACAGGTGCCATTACCTCCTCCCGCGTCAGTCGCCCCCTTTAATGTTTTGTTATGTCAATTTCCCGCCGTAATTGAAACGGCGCTCTCGCCACAGGACACTCCCTGATAACAAACGTAATTAATTAAGTAGAAATTAAAGAGACATGCTCCCAAAGATCAAACTCGGGGGAGGCCGGCACGATGAGTTGATAGGGAGCGAGGCTGGGTCTGCGCTCGGCAGCCACGGCCGAGGTGGCGAATGCGGCGAAAAGTCATTAAATTACTGTAATGACTAATTTCTCATTCCTGCACGCAAATGCACCCGAGACCACCGCCGATTTAATAAAGAAACGGGTATGAATACCAAATCCTCGCAAAGCAGGCCTGAGCCGAGTCGGCGATTGTACGGAGTAATTCCAAAATGCATTAATAAAACAATACAGAAACATCCCCAAATCGCAAGAGATAAAAACCCATTTGCATAATTCATTAAGAGTAATCAGACAGGCAAAGCAGCAAGTGACTCCAGAGGAGGCTTCGTCGAGCACAGCGCGGCGGCTCCCAGGGAAGGCCCCTTTATAATCTACAAACAATGATTTAAATCAGGCTTCAGATCGGAGAATTAACCTTTGTGCACTTCATAGCCCCGTTAGTGTAGCGACACGAGCCCTGGCGCGCTTCACCTTTATGTGCTGTAATCTTTCATTAAAATGGCAAGGCGCCGTTTGGATCCTCGGTGCCTCCCTGCTTCTGCCTATGCGATGTGGATGAGTGGGTGGGTGAGTGGGGGAGGGGGGGGGGGTTCTCTTCAAAAGTTTGATGGAAGTGCACAGGATATGATGCGATAGGAAAGCAAGAGAACACACACACACACACACACACACACATACACACAACCCAAGCAAGTTTCTCTGACATTTGCACTGGAGGACTTGAGGAGTCTCAAGTGGGATGAATCATAACTGTGCCATAACTGTTTACCATGAGGCCTGTGCTTTAGGCCAGTGAGCTGTAACATACAGGGTGACAAATCTATCCCAGATGGAAGTGGATTCTGGACAGCATCAGGACCTTCTTTGATCCAGACCCAAGTTTAGTCTGCGAATAACATGGGAACTAACTGCTATGCTTGGCCAAAAGTGGCATATCGCTCTTTTCTGGCTATAGGGAAAGTATGCCAGAGACATTCTAGTTAGATCACATAGGCCATTGCCTTACCGCCCACACCTTTACACGAAGCACTCCAGGCTCAGCATTCTCTTTTGTGTTCCATCTGGAAATGCTAAGTGCTTTATCGTTGTTCTTTTGCATTTTAACACTAGGAAAAGGGAAAATTAAAGTGCCGACATCATTCCCCGCTCAGGAGAGTGACACTGAAGACATTTCGCCCAATCGTCATGCAGAGCAAGGCTCTATAGAGCTCACAGCCTGATACTGCAATTAAGGTCCTTTTTTGCTCTCATTCTGCCCATACGTTTCTTCTCCCCTCACTTTGTGTGCTGTGAAAGGCCCTCACCATTTTACCATTTTACCAACATTTGCATGCGGCCCTGACCTTCTCACATCTGCTAAAAGTCCTAATTAAAAACAAAAACCTCTATAGGATTGTTAAGCATACTTTTCCCCCCAAAATTATATTAAGGTGTAGTTGTACCATGGAACATTTGTACATGATGTGGTTGAATGAAGTATGTCTTTAGATTTACGTTAAGATTTAGAGGCATGTATTCACCTTTCAGTTGCTTTCAATCCAGTGGACGATATGTTTGCTGCTTACATGCAATGGACCCATGAGCATGACCTAGATGCCAGCACCTCGGTTGCTATCACCTTCTTCATGTAGCTGACGTCAAAACTAGACATCCTACCACACTTGAAATACACATCTCAAATATTAGAAAAACAAGGTGTGATGCTGCAACAACATCTCATGAAACAAAATGTAATGTGTACACAATCTTGGCCTTTTTTAGAAGCACCAAGATAAGAGATAAAGCTGGGAGCTTACACAAACACCATCTGGTGAGTTCGTCGAGGCTGCACCTTGACTAGATGAATTAGTTTGAAATACTGTCAGATACATGGACCAGAATTAGATTCCTCCCTTTCGTAATACAACCTGACAGAGCGTAATGAAAAACCATTGGATCTTGAGAACACCCGAGATGAACTGGAAATGTCTGGCGGAGAAACTTTGCTGCTTGTTGATCTAATTGTCAACCTTTCTCACTGTTCAATATCCTGATGGGTTTCATCCCCCCCCAAATTGGATATTATAATTTAGTTTAGAGTGGGGTTTGATGTTATTGTGTCCATTGTTTGGTGTGGAGTTATAGAGGCTACTGTATATGCCGTTTGTCTGCTCTCCAGGCTTACTGTCAATACTACTCTGACCTGACACAGTTTGGGATTTCTTCTTCCTGTGGTAGGACATGTGGGAGTCGCATCTTCACTTCCCTCTTTTATAACATTTTAATACCCCCCCCCTCCTCTTTTTATTTTTTCTGTAAAATGTATAGAACCTTGCAACCTTATGTACACATATGAAATGAAATGTTAAGATGATAGGCTGTTTGGTCTGTACAGGGTGCAACGTAAGTACGGGTGTCATTGGATGTCATTGCTCAAATGAGGGGGTGGTAATGTCATGTCGTGGGTTTTCATAGAGAGAATCTCAAGAACTGGAGCGCAATTGTGGAGCGTCACAGACACGGACAAAGACACACAAATAATGATGTTGTGCCTTTTGTCCGTTGCTTTATTGTTATTTAGTGTTATTCTTTGACAGGCTTTTTTGATGAGAACTCCATTTTGAAGGAGGTTGATGTCAGACAGCAATGACCATAGTTCAACAGACCCTGCTCTAAATGAAGGCCTAGCCTGAGAAATCAGGGAGGTGATGTTACACGAGTTTCAGCTCTCTGGACTCCTCTGGGTCTCAGCTGCTTGTTTGGGTTTCTGGTCTGATACACCTCCTCTTTGTGTGTCCTCTTGTGTGTGTGTGTGTGTGTGTGTGTGTGTGTGTGTGTGTGTGTGTGTGTGTGTGTGTGTGTGTGTCTGTGTGTGTGTGTCTGTGTGCCTCTCTCTCTCTCTCTCTGTGTGTGTGTGTGTGTGTGTCTAGTGTGTGTGCACGCGTGTGTGTGTGTGTATGTGTGTGTGTGTGTGTGTGTGTGTGTGTATGTGTGTGTTTGTGGAGGACCTGAGAGAGAGAGGACGTGAGCAGGCTGGCACGCCTCTGCAAGCTATCATCAGACTTCATCGGCCATCTCCTGCTCTGCTTTCCCACAATGCCCTTGGGTCAGCTGAAGGGGCCGTCGTAATTTGAAAAGGAAATGATCTTTTGTGCCGCTCGCACAGACAGATGGAAGGAGAGAGAGCCAAATGAGGGAAGTGGGGAAGGGAGGGATGGATGAATGCAACTGAAGGAAAAGAGAAGAGAGAAAAGAGAAGAGAGGAGTGAAGAAAACAATCTCTCCACTTCTTCTCTCTCTCCTCTCTTCCCCGGAAGCCTGTGAACAGGTTAATGGGAGTGAGTCTCTGAATGAACTGATGCCTATCAGATGCTTGGAAGAGAACACACATACACACACACACACACACACACACACAAGGACACACACACACATACACTATCTTTCTAAACATATTCATTCTCCCTTTAATACACACACACACACACACACACACACACACATGTGCACACATACATGCACACACAGTGACAAGTTGATGGTTTTTTAACAGTCTTTTTCTCCTTGGCCCCATTCCTTGATGTGTTTGCATTTATTTCATTTTATTTTTTTTCTCTCGCTTGTGGTAAATAGCTTCTTGAGAAGAAAGCCAATTTGGCCTAATGGAAAGGTCACCAGAAGGTGGATCAGGTCACTGCTCATGTCGCTGATGAGCTGGCAGTTGCGGCCCCAATGGCTTTCATTTTCAAAATGGTACAAACATCAGGAAGGGGAGTCAGTCAAGGGAATGAGGGGGATACTTAGTTGGTTTTGTGCTAGCTGAATTTCACTATCAGTGTCAGACGATAATGACGTGTCAGTTTTTCATGAGCTTGTTTGGTCATTTGATATTATTATTGTCTGACAGTCTTCGTAATACTTGGATAAATCTCCTGTCATGAGACATAACCTTGCCAGGAAGATGTCATGGGTAGATGTCATATTCTGTTACTAGTTCATGTGGATGTCCAGTGACATTAATGTCCAGTTCATGTGGATGTCCAATGACAACAAATACAGATAATGGTCACTTCACACTGTTCTAACGGTCACTTCACACTGGCATTACTCTGACACTGTTTGTCATTAACAAGCAGTCGGCTTCAATGACATGTTTAAAACATGGTTATATCAATGCTATACTAGAAGATGTGAGTAAAGTAAGGAATAGAATTTCATACATGATTGATACAGAACGTGGCAAAAAACCCCACACATTTTAATGGCAATCATGTGTCTCCATGGCAGCGCAGGCTGCCAGAGGCCAGTGGCAGATTTAGAAACGCACGATGGATATTAAAAGTCTATTACCCCTGTTTCTTCCTGGCCGACTGCCAGCAATCACACTCTATTACTCTGATTAGTCTGAAATGTCCAACTGACATGTTGGAACATCATGTTTCTCATGAAGTGACTGGACTTAAAAAAAAAAAGAAATTGTGTGAAGTTCCACGTCTTGCCTTATTCTTTATCAGTGACACAATACCACCCCTCCACACACACACACACAATACCACCCCCACACACACACCACCACCACTTTATCTGTGGTTACATAAAAAAAAAGTGGAGCTGGGAGAAGATATTACACCCTCGCCCTCTTGATGTCATTTTGCAGAGATAACATGTCAACATTTCACACACACTCTCAACTCTGAAGATCGTATCACCTCAGCTTTTTTTCAAAGGACTTCTTCATTCCAGGGTAGGATCAGAGGCATCGCCGTAAAGCTGATTTATAGACCTTGAAAAAAAAAAAACGAGGGATGTAAAATATGTAATTCTTTGTTTTATCTGATTTTCTTCTCCGTTATTATTCTTTCACTCCTGCAGTTTTTGTTGCCGTCTGTCATCTCCGGAAGACTCTCTGGCGAAACCCGCTGCTGCATCTTGGCACCCGTTAGCCATGTGTTAAATTCTGCGCCCGTCATAATGACTGGAACACAATTCATCATAGTGCATAATAAAGGCGCTTGGAGCCGTCCAGGACCGAGCTAGTGATTTAAGATCCAAAGGCCCCGCTGTGGTTGGGGGGAACCTCCTCGAACAGATGTTCAGCACTAATTATCCGTTGTAGCGGCACTCTCCGGGGCCCATGCGCGGGCTGCCGGGGAGAGGCCTGGTCATCCGCTTCCTGCTCCCGCTCTCCGCCTTCCGCTCCCCGGGTTGCGTTCCGCCGTACCTGCGGCGTTCCTCCCCATCTGTGCGGGAGACGCCGGCTAGACAAACCTGGGCACGGCAAGCCACTGTGAGCTTTGCCAAGTCACACACAAGACACATACACATATACACACACACACACACACACACACACACACACACACACGCACACACACACACACACATGCACACACACACACACACACATACACATACACATACACATACACACACACACACACACACACACACACACACACACACACACACACACACACACACACACCACTTTGGGCTTTGCTAAGTCACCAACACACGCACACACACACACACACACAAACTCGCACACATGTTGTGGGCAGCGCCTGAGGATGAAGGAAGTGTAGGGATGGCTGTTTAACATGCATGGATAACGCCGAGCATTCTGGGACGAGGCGAGGAGAGGCGAGTAGAGTAGAGTGGAGTAGAGTAGAATACGCCCATGAGCGACATGTTGCAGTCTCCCCCCCTCCTCCTTCCTCTCCTCCTCCTCCACCTCCTCC
>NW_027468837.1:22441205-22478705 GCF_046254945.1 Alosa pseudoharengus
ATAGCCTGAAAAGTTGGGGGTTCGATTCCCGGCTTTCACTGTTATGTCAATGTGTACGTCGCTTATCTGCTAAATGAATGAATGTGAATGTAATCTTTACAACTCATTTGAAAATGTGTTGCAAGGCATAGAAAGTCCTCACTTTAGATAAGCTCACAAAATATCATTAACTAACCACTTGTAACTCCTGAGTTAATCATGAATTATAGTATTAGGAAGTGGTTTATAAAATATGTATCCTTACCCTAACTAATCATTAGTGCATGTGTATGTAACAACTGTTAAATACTAGAAATATTACTTCATCAACAAAATATTATTGCAGAATTTATGAAGTATTAACAATAATTCATAAACATATTTTAGATATAGGCTTATTTACTATGAGCAAACCATTTATAACTGTGTGTACAAATACTTTATTTATGAGAATTAACATAGGAACAATGCTTTACAAATGATGAACAAAGCATTTTGTAATAGTTTGCAACTGGTTTATAATTTAAAAAAAATGATTTCATTATAAGTGGTTGTTTCATTACTTATTAAGTATAAATCATGTACTTACAAACATATTTTTTTGGATAGGCTTATCCTGTCATCTTTTGTCCTCCATATTCCATTCAGTAGTGTGCAGCTGCGGCTCTCATTTGGCATTTCCATGTTGTTGCAGTCATTAATATTACAGTTTTTCTCCATTGGTTTGGCTCATTTCTTGAAACAGAAATTACATTCTCAAAACACTCAAAACCACAAGTCAGCTCACCATACAACACCATAGCTCACTTGCAAAAGCTCATATCTCTCCCAAATTCTTTCACTCATTCTTCAAAACTAAATTCTTTTCCCATATAAAGAGTCAGTGCCACAAAATTGCAAAGATCCTTCTCAATTGCTTTAGCTAATTTCTGGAAACAGACCGGACGTTCTCAACACTCTTGGTGCTTTTGCCAAAATAACCTGGATGGTTCAGCACAACACCATGGTTCACCTGCAAAAGCTCATATCTGTCCAAAAACAGTTCACTTACGTGTCAAAACTAAATTTCTTTCTCATATAAATAGCCAGTGCCCCCAAAATGCATCGCCCCTTTAGCAATGTGTAAGCACTGTAAGTCAAAATGTTTAGATGTTTTGTTACTATGGCAGAGGACCAGTGAAATGTCCCTTATGTCCACCTCTGTGACAACTGACAATGGTTATTGTACTCATTTTTTGTCTAGCTAACAGAACTGCGTTTTTGATGTGCACAAGTGACACAATGATGTGAAGTTTGAACAGGTAGTTATGAGAATTTTACAGTAATTCTGATCTGAGAAATCTACCAAAGTGACTGAGAAAAACTGTAAAAAGAAAATGTAGTGCAATATAGTGCAATATAAACACATAAACAAAAAACAAGGAAAATTATATGTAGCCTACAGTGCTGTAAAAAAGAAATATATATGGTATTATGTTCTTGGTATTATGTTCTTGACTAATTTTGACAATTGAACAAACTATTGTGCATGTGGTGACTTAGGCTATACAATGAAATGATGCTGACATGTTTAGGAGAGAACAACCATTAGACTGAGAATCAACAATCAGTTTAGACCAACAAGGTCTACTCACTTGACAATTGTGCTATATGGAGGCTACCTATACTTAATCATTTGCAAAGATATACTGAGACATTTACTAAGAGACATGTACTAAGACATTTGCAATTTGATGAAATGAATGAGAAATTGAATTCTGTTGTGAACAATTGCCAAGTAGTTTGGAAGTTTGTCTGTGTTATTTTGAGAATGTAATTTCTGTTTCAAAAAAATGAGCCAAACCAATGGAGAAAAACTAATATATAAACATTGCAATGCTGCAACACCTTATTTTGGACATAAACCTCATGTTTGGTCTCTGTGGAAATGGGAAAAGGCATGAGTTCGACTTCGGTATGGAGGGCTACAGGAAGCAATGGAGGGAAACAGGTAGGCTGACAGTCTAGCCCTTGCGTTCCTTCACAATCATTGGGTTGAACACACACAGTGGTGTCATGTAAGGACCCTGTTCATGTCGCACAGCAGTTGTCATGACATTTTGAGTCTGTTAGGAGGCACAAAGTTTAGTTCATGCTCTTATAGCATAGCTTGTAGACACTTTGGCTGCTTTCGCCTCCAGCCGGCTAACTCTCGCCAGACAACACCGATTTTGTTCACCTTTTTTCCCAACCGACAGTATTCTGTGAACATGATCATCTGAGCTCCGTGTTAAAATTGGCCAGAGTTCTCCTTTACAGTAACTACCGTGAATAGACCCTGAAGAAGGCTATCTGTGCCGCTATGTGTGGGTTGCTGCCCAGTTTATGTTTTTAAATGTAACATACATTAACATGAATAAATGTAACATACACACTGGTGAAAGTCATTAAAAATTCCTGATGGGAGCAAGTGTGCGGACATTCCACCCTTTTTTTCATTTGATAGCCTAGCACTAGCACTAGCACTTTTTGTCCAGCACCTGCCTTGGATGTGCGCACCAACAAACAACTTTTTATAAATGTAACATAGCCATGTAAAGGCTTTTTAATGTTGGATACGAAGAGTGTCTTGGATTTCCTCCTTTTTCAAATGGTGTTTGTATTCCCTACACCAAAGAGAGCACCTTCAATTTTTTCTGCAATTCCTGAGCACTTTGGATTTTTCCTCATCTCAAGACCCTACAGTAGGTTGTTTTTACTCCGGAATTAAACTTTAAAAGGAAGGAACATAGACACAAATATGTGAACATAGCAGCGTATCCTTGCTGATTAGGGATTAGTGGAGAAATAAAACAGTTAGATCACAACAACTGGCTCTGCACCATGGGGATGTTTAATCTCTGACCACTCTAGGTGAAGCCTTCATGGCTTCCAGGAAACACACTGCACACTGACAGACATCACAGCAGTACGCGGGGCACTTGACAAAAGGCCATGGATTCAGTAGCCGCCCCAGACAGTGGGAGGTTGTGGAGCGTGTATGGGTCTTGATCTGGCACAGATTATATCTGGCACAGACCATATAGAGGTACAGGAACCACACCACCATAGCATAACAGAACTATACACCATAAAAGTGACTCAAGTCATGATTCATATATTGTCTTGTCATTCATGTCTGGAATTCAGCTCCAGTCCCGTAGAGTGGTAGGCTGTGGACAAGGCACATTTCACATTTCAAGGCACACAGGAACCCTATGTTACACCATGACAGGGACAAGAACTCATGTCATGTCAAGGTTTGGGTTTAGCCTCTGGGCCCTGTAAGTGCCTTGAGAGTACATAAATGAATTGAACTGAATTGAATGTCATTTGCACTTTGACAGTGAACATCATAAATTCTGCTTCAATCCCACATTGCTGCAGACTATAAAATGAATCCGATCTGGAGGTGGAAGGAGTCTGTTGAACAGTCACCTGCCATATGAAGTAGACTGTGTGTGGGTGTATGCTGATTGAGTGTCTCTTGAACCGTACAGTAAGTGCCTTTGCATAGAAGATCATCTAATCTGCTAAATATACATCACAGTGTTTTCACCCAATGAAGGTCTGTTTTGAGCATGTTTTTCTCATGCTTTAAATAGGTTTCTGTTGGAAAAGCCTTGGCCAGTATTTTATCCCAAGCACACATTCAGAGACGGATTCAATTTAACAGATCAGTGAGTTATCATCAAGGCTGCTCTGGTTTGAAAAAAAAAGTCTAAAACATGAATTTCAAAACAAGCCAAATCACTCTCTAACTGTGAGACACAGACTGCTCTTGAGGCTCGAGACCTGGAACAATTATAGAGACTATTGACTTTTGTCTCCAACGGTATGATCAATTGTCGTGAAAATAATGACATCTCTGTTGTTTTGACCCGCACTGGGTGACGGCAATTTATTTCTCATGACAGGGGGATTGAGAGGGGACAACAGGTCCTAAGGACTATGGCAGAGATGAGAAAGAGAGAGAGAGAGAGAGAGAGAAGGAGGGAGGGGGAGAGAGGTGACAGAGAAAGAAAGATGCGTGAGACAGGAAAAGAGATGAGAGAGAGAAGGAGAAAGAAAAAGACAGAGAGTGGATGGAGAGGAAGAATCTGAACGAAATAGGGAGATAGAGAGAGACAGACAGAGAGAGAGAGAGGTGAGGACAGATCTTCCCAAACATCCACATCTGTGTTATAAAACACAATTACCTGGTGTGATTGGCTTGCTAATTTCTGAGCCTATTCATTATTCTCTGTGTTTTCAGCACACATCTTCAAGACTGAGATTGGGCTGCCAAAAACACTGAAACAGAGAAAACCCTGACAGTGGTGACGTGGGTGAACATTAAAAGTGGTAAAACAAAACAAATATACAAACAACAATAACAACAACAACACTAACAACAACAGAAAAGCCACTATTTTATTTTCCAAATGCTTTTCTGCCAAACAGTGGCAATCTCTGAGCTGAAGTGGATAATAGATCAGGCCTGATAACTGCTGAGATGTACGGTTTTTCCACTGAAAGCCACCATAAAATGAACTACTCTCCCGCAATCACACATCTGTGTTGGGTCACGACACAGACAAATGGCCTGGTTTGGGATGAGAGAAAAAGTCTTGCAGCCTCTTCAGTGTTTCAAAAAAAGGAAAGGAAAAAAGAAAAAGAGAAAAAGAAAGAAGAAATCAGTCACCTCAGCTAGTTCTTAGGTATAGCAGCCAGCCCTTATTCACTCTGTCTCGGTCTGGTTCACACGGTCTGATTGAACTGTAGTTACCCACGGCATAGATAATAGCAGGGCCCTGTTCACCATTCTTCTTCTTATTTGTTTGTTTTTTCAGCTTTCGTCTTATTTTTATTCCTATTATTCACATTTATTGTTCACTTCAATTGTATGTCCTGAAATCACTTGGGGTCCGGGTAATTTTTAAATGCACATTATAAATAAAAGGGAACAAAACTGGACATGATTGTGGAATAGATATGGCCTTCATCTGGCACATTGTATGCTCTTGTGTGTGTGTTTTTTTGTATCTGGTTCAGAATTACCCTGGATATCCAGAGTTCTCGCGAGAGCACAATAGAATTGTCTCTGCGAGACACTCTGGCAAAGAGCAAGGATGCACGTTACTTTTACCCCAACATTCCGGGGAACCAGCTAAACTGATGAAGACAGCGCTGCAACGTTGGAGGACAGTACACATTGGTCGTAGTGTTATCCGATTGCGTCGAAGTCCGAAATCATTCAAAGTAAACATGGTCTAGTGTTATCCAATTGCGTGCAGTGAGATTTTTAAATGCATGCTTGTTGCCGCCCCTCGAGTTGGGCCATTACATTGTTCTTTGCCAGACTCTTAATCTTTCTAGATTATCAGGGTCTGGATTTTCCAGGCTAGTCCAGAATAGTGATAAAAACTAAATCTGTTGTGTTGCACCCAATACATGTACTAGTAAATGTGTATACATGCCAGACAGGACAAAGGAATAACTAACAAGACTAATTTACAAAAGATTAACTGTGGAGATCTGAAAGATTCTATATTTAAATGCAGTACCTGTGTATACACACGCACTCTGCACTGCTCCAATACCTGTTATTCATCAGTCATCTCAATCATTTTAAAGCCCATGTAAGGAGTCCTGATGTTCCCAGGTTGATCAACCTCTTGATCATGTGAACTGTTGATTAATTACTCTATATATGATGGTATGACCTCACTGTGGGCCCATTGTCACATATTGCTGCTACAACAACTTTTGATTATATCTCTATCCTTTGCCTTTTTCACAGGAGAAACTAACCAGGAAGCAGGAAATGTAATTAATGTGTACATTGTCATGTATTGATTGATCCACTTTGGGGGTCTCACGGAAGCAATTGGTCTCAGTCCCAGAACAGTAGGCCTAATGATCATGTGATTCCCAACCAGGTGACCCTTCATCAGGTGACCTCCAACCATGTAATCTTTATCAAAGCAAATAGTCATCTAAAACTTAGATAAAATGTGGAGCCTACTTAAGAATAATTCACACGAAGCTCCAGGAGTTCTGTAGCCAGATCCTCCCGCACCACTACGGTGTGTAGTCATCAACTTCTGAGCCGGGTACGTTCATTTCTCTGATTGTCTCGTATGAATGTTCTTTTAATAGTGGGGGGCCTTAAGCACATTTTCGCGCAAATTCATCTAAAAGCGACAAATTTGGTACAAATGTAGCTTAGGTCATACTGAAATGATTTAGCTAGGGCGCCGGAGTCAGCGACCCTTGGGGCCAAGATGGCGGCCAAATCCAATATGGCCGCTGCGCGAAAAGGGTTCCAGCTATAACTTTTGAACTACATGAGTTACAAATACAAACTTGATATCTTTTTCAGCTTAATTGATCATGGGGAATACATAGGAATGTTAATATTTATGACCCGGTGCATCTGGACCCCTTATTCCTCCAATTCTAATATGGCCGCTGTCCAAAAAAGCAGTTTTGGCTGTAGTATGGGGCCTTACACCCCATTGTTTGTGCAAATTAATCTACAAGCACCAAATTTGGCACGGATGCAGCTGAGGGCATAATGAAATGATTTAGCCAGGCCGCCCGAGCCAGTGGTCCCTGAGACCAACATGGCAGCCAAATCCAATATGGTTGTCGCCTGAAAGGGATTCGGCTATAGCTTTGGAGCCAGATGAGATACAAATACAAACTTGATGTCTATTTTACCTTTTTTGATGATGGGAAACCCATAGGAATACTTACATTTATGATTGGGTATATCAGGACCCGCCAAATTCCCTAAATTCAATATGGCTGTCCGAAAAAGGGTTTTGGCTTCAAATTTTGAACCAAATGCGCTACAAATAAGGATGTTGTGTTTATTTTTAGTTTATTGACCACAGGAAGTCCATTGGCATATTTATATGTATGCTTGTGTCAGTCTGGAACCTGTATTCTTTTCAAGACTTTGGTTGAAAATCTTTTTTTACCACAGCTTTGAAGGTTATTCTCAATGTGGATTAATTTCCTTATAAAAGTGAAATGCTTTCAGTGTACCACAGGTGAATACATTTCGAAATGTAATCATATAAGAAAGAATAAGACACAATTATTATTGCAAGGCAATATTTATAGTATGTCAAATTGTTAAAAGAATAAGAGAATAGAATAGACTATCTAAGAGAATAATAGATAGTCAATTTGTCCAAAACTTTTCAAAGGTTTGCTTAGCATATAAAAAAAAACAGCAATAACATAAAACAACAACAGAATTCTCATGGTCTCTCTCATGAATTTTTCCCTGAAGAAGACCCAGCAGGGTCGAAACGTTGCCTGTTGTGCATTAAATATATGGGAGTCAAAAGCAGTGTTGCGGACATTATATTTTTTCAATTGAGTACATTTTAATTTGTCCTGCACCTGCCAGAAGGTGGGATGTGCACACAATAACTGTTTGCTCTTTCATGAATTCTCATTCTCATGATCTCTCTCACAATTGTAGTCATAAGAACAAAACAATTATGGAAAAAAGTACACCTGGTTAGGAAGGAAGTTGGTAGGAAAGGAAGTAGTTGGCTAAACACTGTTGTTGGTCATCTTCTGAGACCACAGGTGACTACTACCGTCCAGAGGTGGGTGTGGAGGATGCCTTAATCTACCTGCTTCATAGAACACACTCTCACCTGGACAGGGGCTGGCAGTATTGTGAGGATCATGTTCTTTGATTTCTCAAGTGCTTTTAACACCATACAGACTATGCTGCTACGTGACAAGCTTTGAAGGATGCAAGTAGACACCTCCACAACTTCATGGATTACTTATTACCTGACTGACAGACCACAGGTTGTGAGAATGAAAGGTGTGTGTCTGAACAGGTAGTCAGTCGCATAGGAGCACCACAAGGGACTGTGTTGTCTCCTTTTCTTTTCACACTGTACACCTCAGACTTCCAGTACAACTCTGAGTCATGTCACCTGCGGAAGTTCTCAGACAGTTCACAGACTGCAGTTGTGGGGTGTGTCAGTGATGGTAAGGAGACGGAGAACAGGCAACTGGTGGACCACTTTGTGACATAGTGCAGAAACAACCACCTTGTCTTGAATGTGGCTAATACAAGGGAAATGGTGGTGGACTTTTGTAGGGCCAGGCCTGAGCTAAATACCATTTCATTACTGGGTGAGGAAGTTGTTGAGAACTACAAATATGTGCGGGTTCTTATAGACAATAAACTGGATTGGAGGTACAACACTGAGGCTGTATACATAAGTATATATACTCTTTTGATCCCGTGAGGGAAATTTGACTCTGCATTTAAAGGACAAGTTCAGTATTTTACACTTAAAGCCCTGTTTTCAGATAGTTTATGATTAAATAGAACGTTTAAGATTGAAATTTGGACACATGCTGCTGTCCTGAGAATTTTCGGTTTCTGTGGTAGCGCCCCCCCTCCTCCAGAACGCTGCAAAGGTGCACTGGAACAATCCTTCCTAAAACGCATTAAACTTTCGTTTAAAAAGACGTGAAACTCACCAAGTGGTCAGGGGTGTTCACTGATATGCTCACACAAAAATCGCTGCAAAAGATTCTTTCCAACAGGTTTTATTGTAGATTTTGTCCAACTCCATTGACTTGTATTGGATGTGCTGTGAGGTATGGTATTACTCCGCTGCCGGAAACGGATATGGGGTTGTTTGTATTCTTTCTGTAGTCTTATGCAGTCGCGGTATCGTAGGCTAATACGCTATCCAAATTATTGTCACGTCCAACCTGCTAAAATGTCTTGGAACTTGCACGATGTGAATGATAGCCTACGTGAATCATTACGTTTTCATGATGAAAGTTCCACAGCCAAAAAAATAGTAAACGTACAAAATCATGTAGCCAAATTATTCATGTAGGCTAGGGTTAGTGTTAGGCTTATGATGTGAACATGACAGGTTATGGACATAACAAATAAGTTCTTACCCCAAGTTCTTCCAACTATGTCGTCCCAGGAGGTAATGTGAGAACCGCTGTATTTCTCAGGCGAAAGAGCTTTTTGGGCGATTTCTTTCGACCTCCAGCGAAGTTCAGTAAAAAGCAGACCGCAGAGACATGGTGATCAGCCACAACTTTAGCCTTTCTGGATCGTTGAAAGGAAGTCTGTGACAACTTTTTTTGCTACGAATTTTCCCACAATTCGGAACTGCACAAAATCGCCTCATTTTTAGCTCTGTTGCAAAATACTTAAAGACAACGATCTTCTGTGTATTCAATGAAATGCCAGTGGTTTGCTTGTAATTGGCAAGACGGTGTAAGGTGCATTATCGCCACCAACTGGGCTGGAGTGTCTATTATTCAAGCTCTCAACGGAAGAATGTACGGGTGTGAGGCGTTTGGAAAAATAGCTCCACAGTTTTACAACGCATGGTAAACACCTGTTGAAAAGCATCTTTTGCAGCGATTTTTATGTGAGCATATCAGCGAACACCCCTGACCACTCGGTGAGTTTCATGTCTTTGTAAACGAAAGTTTAATGCGTTTTAGGAAGGATTGTTCCAGTGCACCTATGCAGCGTTCTGGAGGAGGGGGGGGCGCTACCACAGAAACCGAAAATTCTCAGGACAGCAGCGTGTGTCCAAATTTCAATCTTAAACGTTCTATTTAATCATAAACTATCTGAAAACAGGGCTTTAAGTGTAAAATACCGAACCAGTCCTTTAACCCAATCCGTGAATTAGTGAAACACACTCAGCACAAAATGACCACACAATGAGGTGAAGCACACACTAATCCCGACGCAGTGAGCTGCCTGCTACAGCGGCGCTCGAGGAGCAGTGAGGGGTTAGGTGCCTTGCTCAAGGGCACTTCAGTTGTTCCTACTGGTCGGTGTTCGTACCGGCAACCCTCCGGTTACAAGTCCGAAACGCTAACCAGTAGGCCACGGCTGCTCCAAAGAAGGGTCAGAGCAGACTCTATTTTTTGAGAAAGCTTAAGTCATTTAATGTGTGGTCATGGTAAAAAAAATAGTTTTCATCTGTAGCTTATTCGGTTCAAAAGTTGTAGTCAAAACCCTTTTTCGGACAGTCACCAAATTGCATTTGGGGACTTTGAAGGTCCACATATACCCAATCATAAATATTTTGTGTTTCCCATAGCCAGAAAAGGTGAAATATTTTTTTAATTTTACATTTGTATCTCATCTGGTTCAAAATATGCAGCCTACAGTAATCCCTTTTCAGGTGGCGGCCATATTGGATTTGGCAGCCATCTTGGTCCCAGGGGCCACTGGCTCCGGCATCCTCACTAAATCATTTCAGTATGCCCTCAGCTGCATCCATGCCAAATTTTGTGCTTGTAGATAAATTGGCGAAAACAATGGGGTGTAAGGCCATATTGGAATTGGAGGATTAAAGGGTCCAGATATACTGGGTCATAAAGATGAACATTTATATGTGTTTCCCATGATCAATTAAGCTGAAAAAGACATCAAGTTTGTATTTGCAGCTCATGTGGTTCAAAAGTTATAGTCGGAACACTTTTTGGGCAGCGGCCATATTGGATTTGGCTGCCATCTTGGCCCCAAGGGTCGCTGGCTGTGGCGCCCTAGCTAAATCATTTCAGTATGACCTGAGCTACATCTGTGCCAAATTTGGTGCTTGTAGATAAATTGGCGCAAACAATGGGGTATAACTACAGTCAAAACTGATTTTTTGGACAGGGGCCATATTGGAATTGGAGGATTAAGCTGTCCAGATATACTGGGTCATAAATATAAACATTCCTATGTGTTTCCCATGATCAATTAAGTTGAGAAAGACATCAAGTTTGTTTTTGTAGCTCATGTGGTTAAAAATCTAGTCGGAACCCTTTTCGGGGAGCGGCCATATTGGATTGGCTGCCATCTTGGCCCCGAGGGTCTCTGGCTCCGGCGCCCTAGCTAAATCATTTCAGTATAACTTGAGCTACATCTGTGTCAAATTTGGCGCTTTTAGAAGAAATTGCGCGAAACAACCTATTTATGTGCTTAAGGCCCCCCTCTATAACCTGTTTTCGTAACTTTCATATTATTAATTTAGATGTACTTTCTAAAATGTATTGAATGAGTAACATATAAATTGACAAATAAATTGTTATGTTCTGATCCACATAGCCTTTCCGAGTACTTAATGACCATAGTCGTAATCTAAGATAACGGTGTTGCCACAAGTATGACTGGGATTAGTTATAGGAGTTAGACCAAAGATGTCTAGACCTAAGTAACATTATTCCTAGAAGTAACGCGTGTCATAAGAAAACAAGTAACAGTCTATGTTGTGGGTTTACCAACCTACTATGGATATTGTTTTTACATTGAACTGAAACTTTTCATATTTAGCGGATTCAGATTTATTAGGTTAACAGGGGTTCTATAATCAATTGTTATATTCTCAACAGAGCGCGGAAAGCTTCACGATTTCCTTCAACCACTCTCAGCCCCCACTTTGGTTCTGATGAGTGACGTCATTACAGGTGGTGCCCCGTGTGAGGACACGTGACCTCTTTACAACCAATCACGTGCTACGACGTAAGCACCGCGCGACATTCAGTCTCACACAGACTCCCAGTATGAGGTTTGAGCTACTTCTTCTCCTACAGCCACTGTGGTGAGTATCGTTTTATCTTTATTACCAGTTTTGAGGGTAAGTTACGATAGGGCAATATCATTTATAGTTGTACAATTTGCAGAACGAGTCGACATACTCACTGATAGACCAAAGACCGTAGAAATCCGGTGGAGAACTTTAGTGGGAATCATGGCAGATAATCAGGGATATGATAGTGTAGTGTATTCATGACGTCTGCTTCCGAATGTCTAAAAGACACTTTGCATCGCCTGAGTTTACAGGACATCACCCCACAATCCAATAACGATCATATATTATCATGGTTCTCCAACGAGGGCCATAAACTATTATCCCAGAGCAAATATTGAGATGTTCTCCTACCCGCATTAATGTACCTACTTCGCCGCAGTGACCGCAGCAAAATAGCCACACTGACACGCAAAGTAGACAACCTTCATAGTTTGGAAATGTCTCGTTCAATCGAACTTAGGAATTTACGGGCGCAAGTTGAGGGTTTTGCGTATAAAAAACAGTGTTGGGCATGACAAAGCCAAGCCTTGGAAGACAAAGTTCAAAATATAGAGCAGAAGATGCGTAAAAAGACAAATACACAGCCATCCTAGAAAACTACTGCTCAAATGCAGGATTTCCGGTAGCTGATCTCAAAGTTGCAGCAATTCAGTCAGTAACATTAACTTCAGAGGCGTCGGATGATAGTGATGAGGATGATGTATCACTCCACGGTAGTGTACGCAATAGACAAATGCCAACCGCACCCCCAGCACAGCCAGAACTACCGGGAGAAATGCTCGCGCCGTCTCCCACACAACCCTCCAATACTAGGAGACGTCAACCGACCTTCTTCTACAAGAGTAGCAGTACTAAAAACAATGACAGGCGCTAATAACGAAGTCACCACTATCAGCTGCCCCCTTACGTGCGATGAATGTTCAAAACACAAAGCAGTCATGGGCATGATGCCAAGAAAGGGCCCATTCCAACCATATTGGTATAAATTGATGATGCAAACTAACATGTACAACCTAGAGCCTAGGGACGTATGGCAAATAACCCTTCTTACAATTCCTGACGAACTCACGTTCAAAATGCCGGCAGCTCTAAAACGAGGGACCATCATTGACAGGGAAGGACAAGAGACCGACGATGAGATATATGAAAGACTCAAAGAAACTCTTTTGGAGTTGAGAGGACCGACCCACGCTGAGTGGAATAAAATCCTTGACATCAAACAGGCGACTAAAGAAACGTTCGAAACATATGCCGAAAGATTATGGATTACATTCAAAGAACACTCAGGCATGGAGAAAGCCAATCGCGATACCGACGTCCTCCTCCAAATCATCAAAAACAATTCGGGCCCCCACATTCAACAAGCACTGGCTCATGGAGCCGACCCAGCCAAAAATACATTCATGTCATTAGTCGAATGGGGATCCAAAATAGAAAACAGAATGAAAAAAAACTCACCCCATAGCAATAACTAATTGGTTAACAGAAGGGAAAGGCGCTGAACTGCCATATAAATCAGCCCCAAAACATTGCGCATATTGCAAAAAGACTAATCACAGCAAACTCAATTGCTCGCGCAAAAGAGATCTGGCGCCTCCCAACCACCATGACAGTCGTTTGCTTCAGCATTTCAAAAGTTTCGTGAACACCAACAACGCATCATTTCAAACGGTAATCGTATCAAAATCAAAGCTAATCTTGGAGGCCGGTTAGTACACATCTTAGTTGATACTGGTGCCGCATGCTCATGCACAAACATCCTGTTACCCTTAACAAACGAAACTGTTCAAGTCTCTGGCATCAGAGATTTCCCCATGACAGCAACAAAAACGCAACCTGTCCGGCTGGACCTAGGTGTAGCCGTACTGACGGAACCACTATGGTATTTACCCGAAAATAGTGAAGGAACTATACTAAGAATGGATATTATGCAAAAATACGGATTTGTGATTCATTGCTTTGAGAAGCAGATTGAAATTAACACAGGCTTGACAACAAAACACCAAACTCCTAACCGCGCATATGTCATGTCCGTTTCAAACACGGATCCCATACAGCAACTAATTGACAAATCACGAAAATGACTGCGGCCTCATCGACTTTGAAGTCGCCATCCAGGGGGAGCTACCTCCCCCACAAAAACAATATTGCATCAAACCGGAAGCAGAGGCTGCTGTTCACGAAATAGTCAAACAACTTGAAACAAGACACATTGTGCGTCACTGCTGTTCCACGACCAATTCTCCATGCCTACCAGTCCCAAAGGCTAATGGCAAATGGCGTTTATGCATCGACTATCAACGATTAAACAAAGTCCTGCCAAAAGCCACAGCAATCGTTGCCAACCCATCCACACTTCTATCTCACATATCAACAGACGCAAAGTGGTTTACAGTGTTAGACATCAAAAACGGATTTTGGTCAATCCAAGTCAAACGAGAAGATCAATGGAAATTGGCGTTCACCATCAATCAGATTCAATACACATAGGAGAGAATGCTAGCCTGGCGGGCCATCCTATATCATTGAAATGTATAGTCTGGAATCGAGCCATTCACCTCGCTTAATCCAAGGGGCGGGCAGAGAATTGTCTTTCAAACTGCCTAGGCATGCAATAGGCCAGCGCTACATCCATATCCGTATCAGGTCGACAAAACGGCAAATACATCCTTCTTCGAAAGGAATGACTTAAGTGCATTGTGTTGCTCAACTTTCAAAGAAAAAGCACAAGTCCAACTCCTCCAAAGTTGACGCCAACGCCGATTCAAACAACCGCTCTTCGTTCGCCATAGCCACCTTCCTTGTTGTTCACCGTCGCAGGACTGTCGTTATCCTGTTAAGCCCGCCTTAAGACTCTCTAACAAAATAGAGCGCTGTGATTGGATAACAACCACGGTGTTAGCCAATAGAAATTCCTATAGTTTGCTACTAGACCTACAGGCTGAGCAAATTAATTTGCCGCCGCTAGGGTGCATCTAGATTTCTAGGCTAAGAGAATGCCACAAGGCCTACATAACAGTCCTGCCATCTTTCACAGAGCAGTGGCGGATGTTTTGGAACCCTTAACCGCAACAGGTGACGTCACTCACTACGTAGACGACATCCTAGTCTCAACAGGGGGGTCATTACAAGACCACCTAAAACTCATCGACACACCCTTAACTGTCATATGAGGGGAAATTCTGGATATGTTGTGTTTTTTTCCCCACCATCTTGTTTTACAAGTACTTTCTTCTCAGAAAGTGGAAAAGAGAAGTGAAGAATGGTGGGGGAAACAAAATGCGTGGTGCCATCTTATAACACTAAGCCATTTTATGATTAGACAGCAGTAGAGTTTGCGTGGATGAGTGGGGTGGGGTTGTGGGGGGGTGCAGAGGGAAGGCTCTTGTTAATTCCATTGCTGTCTGCTTGTATTCTTCTCCTCATTAATCTGGGAGAGGAGCACGCACCCTGTTGTCTTGCCGGCCTAACGGGGAATATTTTGTGAAAACTCGCGCTTTTCTGTGCCACTGTGAAATTGCAAGTGCAAGGGGCTGAGAGTTGCAGACAATGAATGTTAACGTCACCTTCAGTGCCATGCGCTCTCTCTCTATCTCCCTCTCTCTTTCCTCTGTTTTCTTTCTCCCTTTTCTCTCACTTTCATGCTGTACTCTCATTCTCACCTCTCTTTCTCACTTCTTTCTTTTTCTCTTCTTCCTCCACCACTTTCATTCTCTCTATCTACGTCTCACTCTCTTGTACTTAAAATTCTCCCTCCCTTTCTCCCTATCTCTCTCTCTCTCTCTGTCTCTCCTTTGCTCTCTCTCTGGAACATACTAGAACAAAAGGGGAATCATCAACACTTTTTGTCTGCAGGAAGCAGAGTTAAAGTAAAGGCCTGCAGAGCGCAGACTGTGACCTTCATATCCTTTCTTTATTTACCCTCTTGGAATACTTAAGTGAAACCAGACACAGCTATTAATGACCTCTAAAGAGTAGAAGAGTCCTGCTACATTTTGAGATACTTCAGTCTCTCTGACCTATTCCCAAGACATTTGTGTTGTATATTATATAGTACCTACTACCTAGGCATTGTGTACGCTTTCAGTTACTGGTGTCTGTTCTGTTTAGGGAAGAGATGTCTAGATGCTACAGTCTATCTGTTACTGACGTGCTAAGATGACCACTCTTATCCGTTACAGGAACCAACCTTTTTCAAGCATGAAGAAGTAATTATTTGTATGCTAGGAAACTGTTGGTCAGTGAGCACGTTTTACCATACACTAGAAATAAATATAAAATAATCATAATTATGCGCCCAGAGTGTAGCACTGTAACTGCCTTGCTGCTCTAGCTGTTGGCTTCTGCAACTCAAGCTAGGTAGCACCGATTTCCTTTTGTTTTTGTTTCGTACCGACAGTACTCGGTGACCTCGAGAAACAGAGATCTATGTGAAAAAACTCCTTTAATTCCCCTTTAATTTTGATAGGCTATTTGAACATTTTTTAACTCTGTCAAGTAAAAAAAAGACTATTCTATTCAATGTAGGCAGCAATTAGTAAGTATAAGTATATATACTCTTTTGATCCCGTGAGGGAAATTTGGTATCTGCATTTATCCCACTCCTTGAATTAGTGAAACACACACAGTGAGGTGAAGCACAGACTAACCCGGAGCAGTGAGCTGCCTGCTACAGCGGTGCCCGGGGAACAGTGAGGGGTTACGTGCCTTGCTCAAGGGCACTTCAGCCGTGGATGTGGGCATAGGAGAGTAGTGCTCAACCACTTCCCCCACCCACATTTTTCCTAGTGGGTTGGGGATCGAACCGGCAACCCTTCGGTCACAAGCCCAAAGCCCTAACCAGTAGGCCACGGCTGTCCTATAATTGATCATGTTGGATAATATTGGGCACCAGACTGGTCCAGTCTGGCTTGTGAAATGACATTACTCATGAACAGCCTTCAAGAACAGCAGGGGATATCATTAGAGCTTGTTGCTAACTTCATTTGTTAGACTGTGTTCAATGCACCCAATATGCTTGCTTCAGATGAGGCCTCATCTAAAATAATGACAGACATTTATATACTTGTATAAATGAGGAAAAGTCGCCATAGTGAAGAATAAGTAATTGAAAGTGCTGTTCAGGATTGGATTGGAAGAAAGTCTGAATATCTTTTTCCCTCTCTCTCTCTCTCTCTCTCTCACTCTCGCACACACACACACACACACACACACACACACCTACACACCTCCAAATATGCCTACATTCTGACATGTCCAACAAACCTTTTCACACACGCACACACACACACACACACACACACACACACACATACACACCTGCACCTGCCCCCACACTCTGACATGCCCCACAACCCATTTCACACACACACACACACACACACACACACTGAGAGAGAGGTGTAATGTCCGGTGGCATAGCCCGTGCTGCTCCAGGCTGACCTGTCTTCCCCCTCCTCCACCATTAATCCAGTGTGTGAGGAGACAGCATCCGTCTCCCTCCAGCATGTCTTTGACAGAGCAGAGGGTAAAAGGACTGGTGAGATACCGCTCTCAAATCAATCGCTTCGATCCCGCGCCTCACGCCAGCCTCCATCCATCAGCACCTCATTGCTGCTGGTGCTTGTGTTGTTGTTTATTGGTGTCGGTTGGCGCCTTTCTTCTCACCCCCTTCTCTCTCCTTCAAGAGCCATGGAGAGCAGGTGTCTCCTCAATGCCCCCAAGACTCCCCTCCCCAGCGACAGCAACAAAAACAACAACAACAAGCTCTCTGATCAACTCTCTTGTCCTGCTCACCCTTAAACATTTTCTCTTCTAGAAGTTTAAACTTCCGCTAAAGTTACCTGCCTTCCCCCCATTCCTCTCCTCTCCTCTGCTCTCCTCTCCTCACCTCTCTTCTGGCTTTGTGAAGTCCAGTGAAGGAGATTGTTTTAACCTGGCGCGAACCGTGCAAGGCGCCCCCACGTCCCTGCCCAACGTCCATCACCCCCCACCCCCCACCCCCACCCTCCCAGAGTCCTCCTAATGCAGGCCTGTCGAATATAAATGGAGGCTTTGAGGAGAGGAGGGGGATGAAAAAAGGCAGCTGCCTGACAGTTTGGCAGCTCGTCCTTTACCCGGGCCGGATAGACAGAAGGGTAATGACAAAAACAGCACTTTCTGCCATACTGACACTGCAGCTTTTCAGAGGTGTTGGCAACTATGTAAAAACTACCCGCATACTTCAATGGTTTTCTGTTTTTTTTTGTCTCTCTCTCTCTTTTCCTTTTTTAAAGATGTCCTTGTGTGTGGTGCTTGCCCTTGTCTGTTAATGCCCTTGTGGTGTGTAGGCTATTATTCGCGATCAGTTTACTGTCAGAAGCTGTGCCATACAAGGTGTGAACGTGTCCGTGATTTGCTGCTCGCGCTGGAAGACCGAAAGGGACGTGTAATAATGTTGATTTGCAGCTGTGATGATGACATTTGGTTTAAACGCAGCGGGTGACTCTGTGAGGGCCTTAGTGTGTCGTAGTGCAAGAGGAAACACAAAGGAAACGAATCTGATACTTATACCTGCCAAAACAACTCAGACAGACAGAAAGACAGACAAACAGGTAGACAAAGACAGAAACAGAGAGAGAGAGAGAGACAGACAAGAGGATGGATTGTCTGGCAGCTTATCAGCAAACATGCACATGCACCATTCGTCCATTGGAAGAAAGGAGAGGAAACATCGCTATCCACTGTTTACTTCACGTTCTGTGATTACCACTCTAGGGCCACTTAGGGAGAGACTGCTAAACAGAGCAATGCCTTGATGTAGGTTTAAATGTGGCTGATTACAGTGGGGTGTCTCTGATTAAACGTCTCGATGTCCCAGTAAACACAACTTCCCAAAGCCAAAAAACATAAAGAAGTGAAATAATTATTCTCATAAAGTTGCCAAATTCTTTTTTCTCAATTCATTTGCATGCTGAATGTGTCTCGCCGGGTCTTTCCACTCCTAGTTAAAATGACTTATCTCTTTTTAATCATTTTTCCTTTATCTCAAAGTTATTTGAGTGCTGTTACATCTTATTTCCTTGCCAGCGAGAGGGCAGAAGACATCAATTATTCAATGGACAGAGAGCGGCAAAATATGCTAATATTGATGAAATGTGGGCTACACCTGGGAGGACACTAAGAGGGTATAACTATATCAGATTGAATGAGGTGTTGAGAGAGAGACGTGTGTGTGTGTGTGTGTGTGTGTGTGTATCATTTATGGTAGTGAACTGATGGTGAAATGGGGGTTATGTGTGAGATACAGGATGTGAGTTCAATCTAAAGTCTTATTAAAGGAAAAGTATGATGGGTGTGGGTGACTTATGGCTATTTGTATTAATTTATTTCTCTTTCTCTTTCTCTCTCTCTCTCTCTCTGTGTATGTGTGTGTGTGCACACATATGTGTATGTGTGTTTGAGAAGTGGAGACTTTGTTGTTAATGTTGTTATTATTACTATAATACAGTATATGCTTAATGTAGGCTTTTCAACTTTATTTTTGAAATGATTGTAGCTAATGTATTGTATTGTAACTAATGCAGTGTTTCTATAGTGTAAGTCATTTTGGACAAAAGCATCTTCCAAATACCATAAACATAAACAAAAGGTTGCATCAATCAGTACTTACATTAGATATTGACATGGCTCCTGGACATTATGTAATACACATTACGTAAGTCATGAGATTAGGTAAATGTAGCTGTAGCTCATCACAGTGCTTTAGAAGAAACCGTGTTTATGTTTATACATGAGTATGTGTTTGTATGTGTGCATGCATGCATTTGTGACAGTGTGTGTGTGTGTGTGTGTGTCTGTGTGTGTGTCTGTGTGTGTGTGTGTGTGTGTGTGTGTGTGTGTGTGTGTGTGTGTGTGTGTGTGTGTGCATGCATGCATGTGAGTGTGTGTGCGTGTGTCTACTGGAGCGAGACAGGCTGAAAAGGCCAGATTTTCAGTAATATCCAAAGGAGACATCCTTTTCACATGTGAACAGGAAGCTCTCAGTCACACCGATTCCACCCGTGCAAGGGAGGGCATGTCTGAAATGTAGATTCTATTCTTGGCTACTTTTTCATCGTTCAAGAGCTTCCGATTCAAATAGAAGCATCTGCCCAATGAATAAATGATAGCACTCCTGCATTTTTTGAGCTGCGCTGTAGCTCCTTGAAGCTATTTTAAAATTAGACTTGTGTTGAACACAATAAGCATACCGATGAATGAACAGAAGGCATTGTAATCAATCAATAGTAAACGATAATAAAACAAAAAAAGCTTAATTTAAGTATCCAGAAACCAAATTTAGCTTTGTTGTTTAGTGCCATAGGATATGACAGGCAGTGTCAGGGGACAATGTACTCCATTGAAAGACTCTTTAGCCCATATATCCATTAAGAAACCACATGCACAGTGAAGTAATTTGTCCTAATGTGATGCCTTGTAAACAAACTCTAAATGAATTAGCTCAGCGACACTAATACACTCTAATCAAGCCATGTTCAATCCTCGATTAACTGCCAAAACAAATCTCCATTTTAGTGTGTTCTCTTTGATGAAATTATCTGATACGTGAATGAACTTGTATGGCTGTGGTATCACAGCTCTGAAAAACCATTAGGATGCTTGGCCTTTGTTTAAAATGAGAGCAGATATGGTGAGCAACTTTCCCTTACTGCCAGCTCTTTACAGTTTAACTTTAAATCATTTTAAATATGAATGCCTACAAATGAGCAATCAAAGTGGTAAAAGGGTAAAACTAAGACTGACAAATCAAATACGTAGCTAATACTAGAATAAAAACCATTAACATAAAAAATGTGATAAGTGAAAAGGTAAGGTTTTTAAAATATAGCTGTAAAATGTCAGCAGGGCAATAGTGCCTTCAAGCCCTTTGGCAGAAGCTTCCAGAAATGCAGTCTATAGACCCTAGAGGCATAAACCCTCATCTTCACAAACACATAAAAACAGGCAGTGAGGCTTGGGTTGACTTGAGTCTGTGGATGACTCCAATTTAGCTCTAGTTAAAGGTGTGAAGAGGCCTGTGATGTGCAGGGTCACTGCTAGATGTGACTAATGAGCTTCCTATGGAAGGCTACCCAAAGCGGTCACCTAAGAGATAGAAATGAACAGCTGAGTAACGGCTGAGTAACAGCTGAGTGACTAAGATGTCGCAGGCATATGGTGCCATTTGTCCACATTTAGTAGGGTCAACAAGCCTTATTGCTTGTGTATGTGTTAATTTACCCAGATGTTGGAGTTGAAAGTAATTGTGGTGAATAATTACTTAATATATTAATCTTAGACTGGCAAACTTCAGGAAAACTAAAGGAATCAGGTTTATTCGGTTACAAGCAGAGAGAGTAAAAAATGGTCTATGGTCTATGTAGGACATGGCACAGAGGTCATGGCCTCTGTTGGATCAACCTCTCTCTCTCTTCTCTTTAGTTCTCCATCTCATTCTCGTTCTTCTTCTAACTAACAATGCAAGTTAGTCACGTTTGTATGGGTTAAACAAAGAAAGAAGTTTGGCGGAAAAACAAGCCCACGTGGTTGGTTCTCCAGATGGCATCAGACGCGCCTACACACACCTACTTCACACCTATGCATTCTTATCTGAATAGCATGAGGAGAGATATCTTATATATCAGAAATATCACTTATAGAATGTTCCAAACATTCTTACAATTAAATCATTACAATCCTTGTACTGAGACTATTACAATGATACCAAACATGAATACATTTACATTTCATGACATATGGATTCAGTATAGCAAGGTAACATCCTTTGTCTTGTGAATCTGATAGCCTTTGGAACCAGTACATTAGCATTTCATTGGGGGAGGGGAGGGTTACTTTGTTTCATGCCAAGAGGGGCCACATGGCTAACTAAAACTAGTCTTGAAACTCCAAAATTATTGCCATCAATTTAAACCCTCTGGTAGCATTTTGACAAGCACTGGTGATATTACAGGGTCATTTCAGGTATTTCTGTAGATTAATATATAGTTTAATATTAATATTTCTGTAGATTAATATATAGTTTAATATTAATATTTCTGTAGATTAATATATAGTTTAATATATAGTTTATATATTCACTGTATGTACATCATTACAGTGAGTAAAGTTACAGCCCAATAGACTTCTTGTCAGATTCAGCAAATTATTAATGATGCTGATGATGTTGATGAGGATGATGATGATGATGATGATGATGGTAATGATGATGATAATAGACTGATTCCCGTTTTATATCAACTATCAAGGATATTTCCCCCTATGGTCATTATCAGGAGAGTGATTCCACTTCAAGAAGGGAAGAGATTGTTTGTGATTCATCGACTCTCCTCTTCCAACTTCTCACTTCTCAGCTTTGCCTCTGGTCAGGGTGCTTGTTCTGAAATCTCATATTATTCCACACGTTTCAGCTTTGCCTCTGGTCAGGGTCCTTGCTCTGAAGTGAGAGGGGCCCCTAGCTCACCTGTCATGCTGGGGCCACATTGTAGAGTGTAGAGCCACATACGAAACATTGGACCTCAGGGGGAGATCATGCAAGGCTCTCTCTCTCATACACAGTCTCTCCTTCTCTCCCTCTCTCCCTCTCTCTCTCTCTCTCTCTCTTTCACTCTGTTGCTCCACATCACATCTTTTCAGTCTCTCTATTCCATTTATCAGCCCCCCCCCCCATGCTGTTCTTGTTTATTCTCCTCTCATTCTTTTTAATTTTCTTCTTCATTTGAGCCAGTCTATCTATCTATCTATCTCTCTACTGGCATTACTCAAGGGGAACCCAAAGCTCTACTCTCCCTCTCTCCCTTTCTCTCTAATTCCTTTTCACTTTCTTTTTCTTTCTTTCTCCCTCTCTATCACTCTGCAGCCAGCAAATAAGAGCATCTTCGTGTGGGTTTTCTTCCTGTTCCCTCAGCCTGGCCCTGAGCACTGGAGCATATTCATGTTTCATTATTCCCCTCACCCCTAGTCCTAAATTAATGAACTTGTTTTATTTATGATGCAAAGCATGGTGGCGGGTGAAGCGCAACACTGTTCATGACTCTACAATTTCACAGTGTCAAAATCCCCCAACTCCACACAAAAAACACATACAGGGATTTTGCCTTAGTAACCAGAGTGACTGCCTAAGCTCTCAAAGACCATACTCATAAATGACGGGTGGTGATTTATTTTTTTCACAAAGCCTGGTTTGTCCAGCAGTCTGCTCCAGTTCGGTAAAACTTTCGGGGGAAACTATTGGCCCAGTCCTTGGTGGCTTTTGGGAGCGGGGGCGAGTGGCAGGTGGGGAGAGAGGGAAAAAGAACGCTTAATACCTGTTTCACCTCCCCAACCCTGCTGGGCTGATTCATCTTACTGTAGCCCGCTGACAGAGAGACTGATGAAGATAAACCCACGCTGGTCCTCTCTCTCCCTTTCTTTCTCTCAATCTCTCTTTCTTTATCTCTCTTTCTCCCTTTATCTTACTCTCTTTCTCTCTCTCTCTCTCTCTCTCTCTTACACACACTTTCATTTCCTTTTTTCTCTCCTTCCATTTCTATCTGTCTCCACCACTCTTTCTTTGTCCCTATCTTTCTCTGTTGTTTTCTCTCTCATGCACCCTCACAGTCCTCTCATGGCACACATACAAACACATACCCACAGAGAGAGAGAGAGAGAGAGCGTGAAACAAAAAAAGAGAGAGGAAAAGAGAGAATGTGATGGAAAGGGTGAAAGAAACTGAGAGATAGAGAGACAGAGAGAGTGATGGAAAGATGGAGGAAGGGAGTGTGAGAGAGAGAGAGAGCGAGAGAGAGAGAGAGAGATTGCAGTGTCTGGAGGACCCAGCGTTTTTGCTATTCAGCCCCCGCAGTCTGACGCTCCTGACCCATGAATAGGGTGCTGCTGCCGAGACCCCCGGTGTTCAGAATACCAAACAGGCCCAGGAAGAGGACCTGAACCCTGGCCTGCGCGTGCCGTCGCCTGCCCCTCTCCCTGGCACTCTGTCACCACCACACCCCCACAGTGGGGGCTCATTCAGCGCAGCCACTGAAAGGCCTATTGAGCCGTGGAACCCTGAATGAAGCACCACTGCCTCTCTGCAGCATGGGGTAGCCACAGGTGCCGGTTTGATCCGCTAGCGTCAACTGCTTCCTCCTTCTCCTCCTCCTCCTCCTTCTCCGCCTCGCTAACCCCTCCAACCCCCCTTCTCTTGGTTACCCAGTGAATGAGCTCATTCAATAAAGAACTAAACAGACCTCAAGCCGGCGCAGTTATTAAGCTTTATTTCACCTATAAAACTCCAGTGTTACTGAAGGCTACGTTCACGTTCTGTGGGGTGGTGGTTGGGGCATCCTCATCCTGGGGTCTCACACGAGAGAAGTGCTATTATGTCCAGGGGCAAATTTATGACTAATTCAATAAGAGCTCCACTCATTATCCAATCACTCAAATGAATTGCCCCCATCGCACAGTTAGCAGGTGTAATGGAATGTCACACAAAGGAGCAGATGTTAATGTATTACCAGCCAAGTACTGGTGGCATCAGACATTAAGGGAGGTGCCAATATTAATGGGTTCATTTTCTCATTTTATTCTCCAGGATTTATCATCTATTAACCTTTTTTTACCAATGCTCAGTCAAGATCTATGACCAGTGATTTATAAAACAATCTATAGATTTTGTTGGGTTTTCATGAGATGTTTCGATTATGGGACTACTGATATTGAAGTGTGTGGGTGTGTGAGTGTTTGTGTGTGTGTGTGTGTGTGTGTGTGTGTGTCTGTGTGTGTGTGTGTGTGTGCGCGCGCGTCCGCGTATAAAATAAATTAACTACGAACCTTTCTTCACTCCGTGTGTTGCTGCTCTTGTTTCTAAAATATTTCTGGGGGATGCTTGAGAGTGCACACTGAGTCCCCATGCACCGATCTAGGAAACAACAGTGACAAATCTAAAAATCTGCTTGGAGATCAACTCCACGCAGATTGTTCCTTGAAGTTTTGGTGATACGCACAGAGCGTGAGCGTTGTCATATCAATCCTCTACTGAGCCCAGCATCTGTTAGGCACTTCTGTCTCCCCGTTTCAGCTGTTAATCATTTATTCAACTTTTTTGGGGGTTTTGTTTTTTCCTTTCTCTTTCAGGAATTGTGATGCACCAAAAAAAGATATGGTGTGTGTGTGTGTGTGTGTGTGTGTGTGTGTGTGTGTGTGTGTGTGTGTGTGTGCGTGTGTGTGTGTGTGTGTGACTGTGAAAAATGGTTGTGCTGCTCAGTCACATCTGCAGTGGAGAGAACAGGGAGAACAGGCTCAAGCATCAGCTGTGAGGGCAAAAGTCAGCTAGCAGAGAAGAGAAGCACACTCCGTCATAATAAAATCTGTCACCGCCAATGGAGGCCTATTGTAATGAATAATCATAGCACACTGGCAAACAAGCCCTTACACCCAAAAAGAAAAGAGAGCAATACACACACACACACACACACACACACACACACACACACACACACACACACACACACACACATACAAACACACACACACACACACACACACACTTATATACATTGTCACACACACACACACACACACACACACACACAGAAGAGGCAGGTGTGCAGCATGAATTATACATGAAAAACATGAAAAAGCCCACATTCCCCCAAATGAGAGTGTTGGCCTCTTGAGAGAATGGTGCACACTTTCCCCACATTCATTATGGGGTGCCCACACACACACACACACACACACACACCACCTACAAGCTACTTGTTTGCCAATGGGGAAAATCAGTTCATCATTTTTAGGGTCGCCCTTGACTCACAGAAGGGTGAATTTGGGAGAGAAGGCAAAGGGAAGAGTGACACATACTGAGTGAGGGGAAGTAGCTGGTGAGGAGGCTGAGTGTGTCTGAGCGCGACACTGAGAATAGGATGAGAGAGAGAGAGAGAGATGTAGAGAGAGAGATGTAAAGAGAAAGAAAGAGAGAGAGAGGAGGGAGTAGAAGGGAGGGAGAGAGAGAGGAGAGAGAGTTGAAGGGAGGTTGAGTTTAGGAGTGTGTGTGTGGGGGGGTGGCTGGAAGCGAACAAGAAAGGGGAGAAAGAGAGAGAGAGCGAGAGATCGAGAGAGAGAGAGGAGATTTTTTTTCTGTGTCCCCTCTCCCTTGGTGTCCTTGCTCCCAGCTGTGTGGCCTGTGCTTGGGAGGTTAAGCAGCTTGTACGCGAGCAGCTAACCATGAAGTCCCAACTTCCAGCTCAACTGCTCGCGTGGCGCCGCGATGCCCCTCCAGCAGTGGCACCGCGCCACACCACTGCGGGCTGCAGAGCTGGAAGTAAAGACGACCAACTGCCGGGGTGGGTGTGTGTGTGTGGGGGGGGGGGGGGGGGGGGTGATTACACTGGTGTGCGGAGTGCTGATATGACTGACTCGTGTTACGCCTAGATGCACAGGCCTGGCCTCCTTTACCAGCCCCGCACTCCCCGAAAAAGCACATTATTTTTTTGCCTTCCCTCTGTACCCTCACCAGCTAACTCGGCTACCTGCTGGGCCCTTTAAGGCATGACACAACTCAGTGTTTCTCAGTTGGCTACTTATTCAGGTGTAAAAGCATGTTACACTCAATGCATTGGATTGTTCGACCTGTGTTCATTTTTTAAAGCTTCAAACTCTTACTTCTTTGCATTTTTAGAGGTTGATACGCTTGCTTTCTGGCTCCTTAACTGCCATGCTGTCATACTTTCATGCCTCACAGTATGGTTGATGAATGTCACCACGGTGCTGAGCTATGTGAAGGAGATTTATACTGTATGTGTTTGCATAAGAAAAGCAGGGCAAGGCAAGTTTGTTCATAGAGCTCAATTCATACCCATTGGTGATTCTAGATGTATGATGACTGTGATTTTAAAAGCAAGATAATTACAGTTTCTGATACCCTGCCTCATCGTTTTGGAAGGTTTTAGACTCAGTAGGTGGTTTAATTGCAGCTTTTACAGCTTCTTCAATGGGAAAAAGCGAAGACATTTCTTTTCTGAAAGAGTTCAGGGGCGCTGCACTAAAAGCTTTTAGTTTAAGACATTTTCTATGTAATGTTTGGGTTGCTGTTGATATAAACACATCTCCAAAAGCTTGTGTGCCACCGGGGAGTCATTTGTCTCCGTTTTCCATCCCATCCGGGGGCTATTTGGCTTCATGTAATGAAATGCACATTATGAAACAATAAATCAAATGATCATTACATGGATGATCAACGGCGTGCATGCAAATGTATGAGCCATAATGCAATCCAAACAGCGAAGGCATTAAGAATGCAGACATATGGATGACAAGGAAAACACTCGCATAAGATCTATAGATTCCCCTACTGTGGTCTCATATGAACCTGGGGAATGTTATAGTGAAGCAGATAGACTGGCAGATCTCCTCTGATTCTTGATTGCTGCGAACAGGCTAAATGAGGACCACATTTGTCAATAATCAAACATCTATATGCACAATCAGCCGTTTTATGAACCTAGCAAGGTCAATGCTAGACCTTCCATCCGAGGGACGAAAATGCCTCGGTCATGACTCATCACGAGTCATCCAAACCGACTGGCTCGTGAGGAATGATTGAGATTGCACGGTAATGTCAATCCAATATTTCGCGCACATGCATGCAGGCGTTATCCCGGCGCGCTTTTGGAATACAGGGGGAGCGGGAGATGAAGTATGGTAGATCACCAGGCTCGTGCAGGGAAATTAGATCTTGTCAATTAAGGCGGGCGAGGCTGTGAATAATGCAGAGCCTTTATGTAATCACCGCAAGCTTTATTGATGGTGCAAATCAATCTCGGGGGCCGCACGGCGAAGACCCCTCGGCTGAGGCGCCGTCTTCCTCTCCGCTCCTCCTCCTCCTCCTCCTCTCTTCCTTTGTCCTTGACTGATAGCAGGAATGTCTGCCTCTGCCGCCTGCTTAAGGAAAAAATAAAAACACCCCAGAATGGCTGCCGACTCGGAAACGGATCCGTGCCGGAACTGGGCCAGGGGAGTGCTGGCTGTCCGGAAGCTCCCATCAGGTTGATGGAAGAGGCACACTGGGTGTTTGCAGGCTGTTTACATGGTGTGTGGCCACTGCAGAGACGATATGGCATTAATCAGGGGCTTTGGGGTGTTCCACTCACTGTCATGCTGTGGAACATCCTGACAGGAAATAAGGGTCACTTCTTCTATGTGTATGTTTGTGTGTGTGTGAAAGTGTGGGTACACCTATGTGTCTTCGAATTTGGAATTTCTACTATGTTTGTGTGTGTGTGTGTGTGTGTGTGTGTGTATGGCTGGAGGTGGTGGTAGGGGTTGTTCAATTTTAAAGCTTGCCAGATCTACGGTTGTAATGTTGTAGAATGAGTGACCAAATTTAAGTTTTGGACTTCACATTAGAGTTCATTGACTTGACTCACAACAGTATCATAGACTGTATAAATACGAGTTTGACCACTGTTAGCCAGCTTGCCTGGGTCTTCATGAAGAACTGTTCCACCCCCAGTACTCAGGACTGGCTCCCAACCTCCATGATGCTCATAAAGAACGGCTCCTTAAATTTGCCTATTGGGGCTGTGATTGGAACACTAGATCCAAAACAGAAATCCTCGGGCATGACATTGACATCTTATTTTCTTTAAAGATATATCTTGTGAAACATAAGAGACATCACCTGGACATGTAAACAAGATTAAAAACTTGATTTTCACTGGAATGGGTCTTTTACCTTGGTTCTCTGTTTATTGGACTTAATTAGGCTGCCTTTTTAAAAATACATTTGAAACGGAAAACAGTCTGTTTTCTTCCAGAGATGGAGAGCTTTGTTTGCTCCATCTCCCCCTCCTGCCTGGAAGCTGTACCCACACACAGCTCTGACCTTGGGTGGTGAGGCCCCCGCTGCAGGGACTGGCACTGGGGGTGAGTGCATTTCAGCTGTGTCAGGCTTCTGGATGATAACACATGGACTCAGTTTGTGATGAACTTGTTAGACAGCACTGAGACCCTATCACCACACTTCCCATACAGTCCTCATATACTAGCATATACTGAGTCTTGCATCAATATGAGTATACCATATACATCTAAGCTGTGAGATGCCATATGCCAAGAGCCTTTTTTTTCAGATTGGAGAGGTTTTTGCCACCACCACTTGCTGCCACATTATTATTCAATGCTGTCTGCTAATTTCATGTGAAGTCAAAGCACCAGAGCCAGGGCTCCAGGATGGTATCCTGGTTACTTCACCCTATTTCTGGAAATATTGCAATCCTGCTAAGACTGCTTAATATGAAGGCCACATGCAGTCCTTTGTTCTTGACCTTCATTTGGGCTCTATCAATAATTGAAAAACACTATCTCTCTCTTTCTCTCTCTCTCTCTCTCTCTCTCTCTCACACACACACACACACACACACACACACACATACTGTACATACATTGAGAGTACTAGGCTGTGCAAATGCAATGCTGTGAATATAACCTGGTGTGAGATCAATATATAGACTTGGGCTGACACTGAGAGAACACTCATGTTTCGGCCTGGGCCACATTCAGTGGTATTAGATGTTTGAAAAGTTAAGTGTGGCATCCTAATAAAATACTGAGTTATAGCCCAAATTATCATGAGCAATCCTCCATATTACCATTTATTTGTTAATTTGTTACAGTTTTTTTTCAACGGCTCACACACTAAATCTTTGCTTGTCACACAATTTTCCTATACAATAGGCCTATGAATAGATATACTCTATATATAGTATACCCTCTCAATCTGTTCCTAGAGGATTTACAGTTGAAATGTTCAGAACCAATGCAGATACTTTGAAATGAAAATTAATTGGACTTTAGCGTAATGTTCTACAAAAAGTCGACTTTACGTAAAGGAAAGGAACGCATATATGTTTGTTTCTGCAGTTGAAAGGGTCTATAGGCCTATGAATATACTTGCACAACTGCACCCACCCCCCAAAACACACACACACACACACACACACATACACAGTAATATATTTTCTTTGGAAAAAGCAAAGTAATTTGATAGTAGTCATTTCTTTCTTTGGAAATGCAGTCATTTCTGTCTTTGGCAAAATCTGCAATAACTCGACTTTTTGTAGAACATTACGCTAAAGTCCAATTCATTTTCATTTCAAATTATCTGCATTGGTTCTTAACATTTGAACCATAAATCCTCTAGGAACAGATTGAAGATTGTAGATGACTTTCACTCCTGTATTTAAATATACTGTATGTAGAAGGCAATGAAACAAAGAAGAGCTTTAGGTTTTGAGCAACAGTGTACATGATGAATCCAAAAAAGTGTATATAATGTGAGGTGAATGTTTGCTTTAGAGATGTGTTTATGACATTTTGATGTTGTGTCATTTTGCTGAAGATTTGAGGCATTTTGCATTTTGTGTGAGCAATTGTGGGTTTTGTGTGTAGAGCTTTGAAAAATACACACAGAGTTTTGAAAATGTGTGTAAACAGCTGTAAAAACTGTAATTAATGGAAGTATTATTACAGTAATGAATGTACAGTATTGCCAAGTCTGTACACCTTCCATGTGTGGACAGGAATATTGTCATGATTTTACCTGTGTGTACACCTGGTGTTATCAAATGCAATAGCTGTTGACAATCTGGATGCATGCTAAATTGATCTTGTGTGCAACCTACAATTTGGAAACACTAGCATTTGTTTATTGTAGCATTTATTTGGAAAGCACAGTAGAGAGAGGGAGAGAGAGAGAGAGAGATAGAGAGAGAGAGAGAGAGAGAGAGAGAGAGAGAGAGAGAGATTGAGTGAGAGTGAGATGGAGAGTGGTATCAGAAAAAGATGCCAGGTCTTAAACCCATTCTTGTGGGTACTAAACCAAATGTGGTAAGGGACACCAGGGACAACAATGCTGCTACTTGTGCACCCTTAACCCTGGCCATTTGAAAAAACTACACTCCAGTTATAGTACTGCATGAGTACAAAATGACTCTGGGTCGAACTGAAAATTGCACGTAATTGCCACAGGTTTATATTAGATTTTCTCAACTGTAAAGAGTGCTTCCACACCAGCAAAAACCCACAAAGGTTAATTGGTAGGTCAGCTTTGTTGACAGTTCCCTTGATCAAAGAGGATTACATGCCTGCAGGGAATATTTTAGGAGTTCTATTCTGTGCTATTCTACTGAAGCCGGGAGGTGTCATTGCAAGTTTTCTTTTTTTTGTGTATATTATAGTAAGAGAACATGTGCTCATTTTTACTAAATTGTGCTCTCATTGTACAAGTTTGCTCTCATTTTAGTAAATCGTGTGCTAATTTTACTAAATAGTGCGCTCGTTTCCTTCATTGAGGGCTTGTTAACTCAATTATGCACTCATGCTACTAAATTGTGCTCTAAAAGTAATTTTTGTGTGTGAATGTATATCTTTTCATTGTTATTTGACATGCAAAAGCAATTTTGTCTGTAATTCCTGAAGTATTAAACCTAACCTGTTGAATATAACTTTAATGGAAAAGTACAAATTGAGTGTGATCCCATAGTGATCTTCTGAATAATGATAGTAGTGACATCTCAACTAAACATATCACTCCAAAGGGCAACTGTGACCTTTCAGTAGAACAGTAAGACACTCCACAGTCACACAATTGCAAACAGTGACACAGGCAACATGGGGAGGGCCATAACTACAGTAAACTGCACATCAGCAACACTGCTGTAGAGAGATAATTTAGCTTGTAGGCTATTCTCAGCACAAATCTTGCCAGTGAAAGATTTATTATTACTGCAACACCATTAGCGGCTTAGCAATTACATAATTAGTTTCATAACTAGCAGACATTAAATAGCATTTTTATTTTGATATTTGTTTACTCTCCGAAATAAGGTTTGGGTCTCACATTGCCTTACAGAGGCCTAGACAGTTTATGATTTATGCCATTAAACATACAAAATAAATAGAATATGTATAATTTAAAGGAACCGTATGTAAGAAATGTATTTCAATTAATCCTAAAATGGCCCTGATATGTCACTAGACATTAAGAAATCATGTTCATTTCAAATACTTATATCACTGACAACAGAAGTCCGGCCAGGATATTGTCATTTAAAAAGTGAAGTTGCAGCCCTCAACTGATGTTGATGTTGTGTTTTGTCATGTCATGTTGTATTTTGGCCTGATGCGCCACCCTCCACCTATCTACTAATCACAAAGTCAGTACTGTTTTGGCATCCAGGTTGGCAACCTCAAGTCAGGGGGAAGGGGGAGGGGATACATCGCTCTACAGTAATTTGAAAGTGATTGCAGTACCAGTTTTGGGCACAATCTTACATATGGTTCCTTTAATTATCAGTATGTAACAGCACATTGACACAATACATTATGTGTCCTGTTAATTATCTAAATGTAGATCATGTTGTCAATAAAATTAATTGTTGGGCTGACACTCACTGTTAAACTCATGTGTTAAACTTAACTCTGCAATATACCACAGTGCAGTGGTCCTGCAAACACTGTAATAAAAAGATCGTCTTTTTTTAGCATAATGCCTTAATGTTCTGTAGCAGTAATGTTCTCTATATGATCATAAAGGCCTATAACATTTCATCACATTAAAGATAACTGTTTTGACTTCCACATTCTGATTTTGTAATCAGGACCTTTTGCAAATTGAATAATAGATAATGGTGTAAGTGTACTACCAAGCCCAATACATACAGTATTTCTGGAAGCACTTCTCACCTTTAGAAGTGCAAGTGGGTGAATATTTTCTTTATTTAAAGAGCGTGCAGTTACCTCCTGATCCTTGGACAACCAACCCCCACCTCTACCCACCTTCCACCTTACTCCCTCTCTCCTTACTCAATGGTACAATTTCATTTAGATGAAACTTTCATCTGCTTCTTGGCACTTTCTAAAAAGGTCCTTTTTTCGTTTAATCATAAAAAATCACAAGGCCCCGTAAAAACCTTTAGCACGAGTGAGAAAGGAGAATAGACTAATCCTCTAGTGTTCACTGGCTCCGCTTAAAGACCGGCCCATTTGTCAAACGCTGACTTAGGGGAGCCGACAGGACTCTGGCTGTCTTTTTAAAGCCACACCAGGGCTTGAGGGTCCGTGCTGCTCAGGATCCATGCAGAGACATGGCCTTCATCCCTGAACCCACAGAGGAGGAGGAAGAGGAGGAGGAGGAGGAGGGGAGAGACAGCGCTGAGATCTCAGAGGAGGGTGCTGGGTCAACGGCTTTATCAGGGTTCTCCACGAATAATCCACAAGACCTTTGAACATTAAGTGGAATAAACATCTACCACGACATGCTGTTTGTCCGAGAGGGAGACCAAGGTGTCTACATTTGCTTTTGACATTTTGTTGTGAATGTAATCTAAGCAAGAGTAAGTGAAATGGTACATATGGATTTGTGCCGTGAAATAACTTTAACAAGCTATCCTTTCGTCCCTGCTCTTTTCAAAAGCTCTGCTTTCATGACAAGGCGACAGAAAAATACAGCTCTTTTATCACTAATGCTAGAAGTTTTCTAATTATTTGATTATTATTCCAGTGGAATATAGTAGCCTTCAAACATCAAAGCATAATCTTAACAAATAAGACTTAACTCTGCACATTCTTCCTCACCTCTGGGCTTAGATTTCTGTTAGCTTTACCCACTTACTGCCTCTAATTCTGCTAAATAGCCTGAAAGAAGAGAGATCCGCACAGTGGGGAACAGTTTTTTTTCCCTTTTTCAGAATATGTATGAATAATTTCTACTTGATTGCAGACCGCAGTGAGAAGTATTTAAGGAGTTTTAGTAAGTGTGTGATATATATATTTTTTCCTCAACCCACCACGATCGAGCCATCCGCCGGTCACATAGCCTTATTCTTGCCTGTGTTTTTTGATTCCGATGTAAAAGCGAAAGTCTTGGAGGCAGGAAATGAGCTCAGCAGAAAAAGAGGAGAGCCGAATCGTTCGCTCAACTCCAGTGGCGGTGTAGAGAGAGCTGGTGTCGCCAAGGTCACGGGTTCATTATTCACAGGTCAGTGGAAGTTGGGAAGGGTCTGACTCCACTCTACTCTGCCTTACACAGGCGGAGGATAAGTGAGGTGGCACAATGACTGGATGGAAATGGAAAACACGGTGCTGAAAAGAGAAGCAGAGATGAGCTAAGAAGATGTAGGTGCTGGTATTATGCTCTGAGACACCTATTACACAGCTTTGGCCTTTGGTGAACAAACCAACACAAGGGGCCATTTCCTGATCAGACTTCACAGTGAAAATGTGAAGACTCAGGCATTATCTTTGTAAGATAATATAACGAGAAGGTAACTTTTATTTATTTGTTTATTTATTTGTTTATATATTTCATATTATTTACTCATCGTTCTGAAACAATTTGTTTGCATCATTATTTTGCTTTGGGGAGAAAAAAAGAGTTTTCGTCTTTTAACTATCTGTGTTTTAATGAGCAGAACAATGGAAAACATGAGGGAAAAAACAAAGAACAAACATAAAAACAAGAGACAAGCTAATTGAAAACTGTGATCTGTTAACTGTGGTGGCTTTCTGTGGTCTTTTACATCATAAGAGAGAGTTTGGAACAGATTTATTTTTTGTTTTGTTTTGATGACACATTCTGTTCATGTAGCAACCTGACATGTGTCAGTGTTCTCATTTCAAAACAAACATCAACCAATCAACACTCAACACTGTCAATACTTTGATCAGTGTGACACTGACTTCATCAGTGATTTCATTGAGAAAATGGCACAACTTTATTGTCTTTGACAAATAAACACAGATGTTTTTGTTAACAAATTGACTGTCATAGATATGTTAGCTTGATGTGACACACACATCACATTAAAGGAGCTTTAAGCGATGTTGGGTAACATCACTTCTGTTGACGTTCAAACAAAACAGAGAGCTAGCTCGCCCCTCCCTCCCGTGCAACTGAAACTCTACTGAATGCACATCTCGTCTGTGAATGGCTGGCAAAGTTTGTTATGTTTCATGGTCAAGGCTGCACCAGGCTATTTTTGTTGCCGTTTTTGTAGCCTGGGCTGTCTACAGAGACCATGTTTTTTTACTGTTAGGATTGTGAGGAGATGTTTGCTGTATGTGACAAAAATTATTTAGCTTAGAAATCGTGTGACATCACTTTAACAGAGATTCAATAGATGATGACCCACTGTCAGCATTGTTCAGCTTATATATTAGATGAATTCATCTGTGACAACAAGTATCCCATAATTTAGACATACGGTAGATATAGGGGCTGTGAACAGAGGTCATTCTATGGAACCAGCTCTTTTGATGCAGAATCTTTAGAGTCTGTCGGGGTCATGGGGCTCTCCTACGGGGTCACGGGCAGAGGCGTCCGTTCCTGTTGGTGCTCTTCACCTCCTGGCCCTGAAGGGCCCCGGGCGCCCTTCTCACCTCCCCCTCACCGCCCACTGACCAGCTGTTACTCCACTGCCCGCTCCCAGTGCAGCCTTGAGTCCAGGCTCCTGTCCTTTCCGCTCACTGTTCACGGCTCTCAACCATGAAATGAACCTAATGGGATCTGGGACTGCTTTTAGATTGATATATGGCTGTATGGAAGGATTTAAACCACCGTCATTTTTCATTACAGCCAGAGCTTCTTATTTTTGTCATACATGTTAGGTGTGAAATATTAAAAAAAAGATCCAAGGATGCTCTTAACAAATGAGATTAAATGTGTATGCTGTCAGCACACACTCGATTTTGCTGTCAGCGTGTACTTTGCAGCAATTGTGGTTGACTCTTCTAGCTTTCTCTGTCTAATTCAGCTAAATAGCCCTGTGCAAGGTCAAAGGGTATGTTTCAAGGGTCTTTTGCCTCTGTCTGCACCTCACCCTACGACCCCAGACAGGTCACCATGGGGCACGCTTAGAGCAGCCGAGGGCTCTCCAGCGGATCCAGCTTTCAGGACCCTGGACAGCGACTCTAACGACACACAGGAGGCCCAGCTGCAATCTATTAGTCTGAGCCCCGGCTGGCAGTGGTGCATCATGGGAGTTCATCCGGGCCTGACTCTGAGCTGTTGGGTCAGGCAAAAGGAAAACAGGAGGCTGCTAAACAGGAAGTGACAGAGGAGCAATGCAAGAGGTGGGACGCCACAGCTGGCTAATAAGCTGTACAGGGAGGTGTTTCAGTCATCTGAGTCCTATTAGATATTCCCCAGAAGCCTGGATGAGATGTTTGGTGACAATATGCCACATATATATCTTAGTACCTTATACTTACTTTCAAAAATGATAAATCAGTTGAAATACACCATATGTTTCCTATGGGATGATCTAGGAATCCAGTGACAGGGAGATATGGTAAGATAAGAAGTAACGACACTCCTAATTAAAGCACAGAATGTGGACATTTTTGTTTCTAAAAAAAGCCATATTTTTTGATCACCTATAGACAAAAAAGTGCCTCTTGTATGGCCACAAAAAGCTATTGTTAGTTGAGAGCTGACAGTCGCTGAAGCAAGGGACTCAAACAAAGTAAAGAGAGCAATTTACCAGGCAGCAGAACATCGACTCCGCCTGTAAGAGCTGTCAAGCCCGCGCTTGATCTAATTCACATATTTGCATATCATAAATGGGTTGTCTGAAAGGCTTGATACATAATTTGTTAAACTCCTGACTTCCTGTCAGTTTTTTTTTTTATTTCTGTTTTGTATCTTGTGGAGTGTACTTTTTTCAGAAACGAGGTTGTGCCTGGGATGGACACTGTTTTCTGTATCATTTTTTTCTATTCTGTGTGCTTTCTTTTTTGCAGTTTTTCCTCTTACCATCGTGCTCTGCACTAGATCAGACGATGGACCATAGGTGGGTCCAGGGGCGTAGATTTGGGTGGGGACCGAAGGACGTGTCCACACCAATATCAAATTACGACTGAAATGTCCCCACCAATATTCAGGTTGAAATGGGGAAAAAAGAGTTAAATCATTTCTCACTTCAGTGCTGCGGATCATGTCGTACAGATCTTGTAATGTGCAGTAGCCTATAAGGGTAAATCGCGCTGATTTGAAGTTTACTTTACTTCACTACAAGCATGAAGTGCGTCCAAATTCACACATTCTTCTCTGTTGAACTCCTCGAGAAGTAGGCTACTCATCACACATGTGTCACATGAAAGAGCCTTTTCTCAGCTTTTAAACGGTGCTAGCTAGCCACTGTTTGCTGTGATAAACAGTTCGTGAGAAAAATAACTTAAAGAGATTTAATAATTATTCTCTGCGCCCATCTCCACATCCATTCGTCTCGGTGGAATATCGTAGCCCTACACACTCTTCACGCAACACATGACAAACCATATATCAGAATAAACAGCAGACCTTACCGAACACAACGGTGTAATGCATTCCCGTGTATAGTTAGCTGTTCCAGAGTAATCCGTTTTTTTTAATAAATTATAGAAAAATTCAACATGGTCTTTCGGCTGCATTTCTTAAAACTGAGCTGTGCTTACATCGCCTAGATATCTGTAAATATTACAATCAGAGAATATACAGACAGCTCACGGTTAAGAGTTTGTCAATGTAGCCTTAATGATTTTTTTCACAAAATGCTAAGCATGCATGTATTTAAGTTTCTTAAAACTGAGCTGTGCTTAAATAGGCATGATTTCATAACAGACCAAATAGAAAATAAATGTTAAATATAGCCTACCTGTAGCCTACATAAAATCAGATTATGTAGGCTACACAGTGTAGTTAGATCAAGTTGAACAGTAGCACATTTTAATCATGGATATAGTTGGACAGTAGCACATTTTAATCATTTTATATATCTATAGTGGCTGGTGAAAGAGTTGAGGGTTTTTTTGTTTTTTTTTTCGGGGGGGGGGGTTAGTGGGTAGTGTCCCCACC
>NW_027468837.1:22481205-22738705 GCF_046254945.1 Alosa pseudoharengus
TAGTCCCTTGTTTCCTTCCACTTCCAGAACCCAGCAGTACCTGAGAAGAACTCAACATAAAGACGGATTATACAGATGTAACAAATTCAATGTAACAAACTAATTGCCAGTTCAACAGCTTTGATGTCATCTGTATTTTAGTTCATCTTAAATAATACACTAATACATACACTATACTTATGCTTTGTATTATCACAGACTGAACTTCTTTCATTTCAGATATACACAGGAGAGGTAATAAATTCCTTCCGCCACAGGTACGGGAGTTCCCACAACAGCCAATCAACTACAAAGCCTATTTACAATCAAAAACAAATTTACCATCAAAGCTACTTCTGTGGGCCAAAAAACATCTCCAATAGAGCAGCCTTCGATAGCATTTTACTGGGAGTATCAAGCTGCACCAATATAGGATTAATATAGTGTGACTGAAAATTGTATGCAGGCATATATGCTGTTTCCAGATGTACAGTCTCTTATATTTGGGCTTTTGACATTGCTGAGGCAAACATTACTGACTATGGAGCCGCACAAGTCAATGCAATACTAAGAAATACAATTGACAGAGCATGGAGGGAAGTTTCAGCTGCATAATTCATAGGGAACCATTGAAATAAGTGAAGTCTTTGGCAAAGGTTTAGTTGAAATATCCTCACATCATGTTGGTCTGAAGAGGGAATTGAATATTGTTGCTCCGGGGGAGAGAAAATTAAATGCAAAAATCTACAGAAAGAAAAAAAGAAAAGAAAATAGAAGAAGAAAAAAAGCTGAAGGAGAGAGAGAGAGAGAGAGAGAGAGAGAGAGAGAGAGAAAGAGAGATGAGAAGATCAAGAAAGAATGAAAACTATTGTTGTGTTTTTTCAATAAGGGCGAATTGATTTTTTCCCTCCATAACGGTGTCTTTAGGAAGAAGTGCAGAGGAAAATAAGGTCACCCATTACCTCAGCCCAAGACCTTGGAAGAACTGACAGTGTCTGACTTCCTTTAAGGAATAATAACCATATCAGCTTGAACCAACTTTTTCATTGATTGAGCTCTTTCATTTTCCAGCTAGCCTCCATACAACATGGTCCCTTGTGATTTAGGATAAAATATATGATAATGGTCAAACTGAACTTGCCTGAAAAGTCAAATGGCTTTATAAGTACATTCATATCATTTATTCATGCAGCAGGTTTATCGCCAGCATACTGTATGCTTGCATGTAACGTTTTGTTTCCTTCTTTGTATTAATGTTGAGTTTTATTTTTCTTATTTTGCACTTTTTGGAATCTGTGGAGTGTATATTTTACATGAGTACATTTGTTTTATGCTGAATCTAGCTATTTGGTATTGGACTGTGTAATACTGTTTGGTATGGCACAAGTCTAGAATACCTACAATGAAGAACCAGTGACAAATTTTACAAACATCAACAGCAAAAAAGAGTTTGATAGATCTCAACACAATCTTACTATAGGCTGTCATTGCCATCACTGTCATAGTAGTTTAAAATAAATGTGGTACTAACCAATGACAGTTTCCTGTGTTATGGTTATGAGCTGATGACATTCACCATTCTTCATTCACAGTTGCCCTGACTGGGACACGTTTCTGGGCTAGAAAGCCTCTTCTTGCAGCCAGTTCTATCAGAACCTCTATTTGGGGCCAGAATTTCTATCGAGAGTCACTGGCACATATTCTGTGTGTGGAATTTTGTCATTCTATCACCTTTGTCATCAAAGCCTAGGATTAGTGTGTGTGTGTGTGTGTGTGTGTGTGTGTGTGTGTGTGTGTGAGAGAGAGAGTTAGTGCACATGCGTGTGTCAGTGGATGTCTAGCTTTGAAACTGTGTTCTCAGTCGTGTGTTAGTGTGGGTCTGTGTGTGTGACTGTCTGAATATCTATGAGTGCCCGTATGTTTGTCCATCTGTGTGTGTGTGCATGACTGTGTGTATGTATCTCTGTCATTATGTGTATATATATATATATATATATGTGTGTGTGTGTGTGTGTGTGTGTGTGTGTGTGTGTGTGTGTGTGTTGTGAAAGAGAGAGGGGGGTGAGAGAGAGAGAGAGGTGTGTGAGAGAAAGAAAAAGAGAGAGAGAGAGAGAGACAGAGAGAGAGGGATGGAAGCAGAGTGAGAATGCTTGCCCGGCTGACTGGCTAGCTAGCTGGCTGGTTGGTGATTACCTCTGGGCAGGTGGGATCGATGGAGGCCGGCTGAGCCAGAGTCTCTGCCCCGAGCAGCCAAACATCCAAGCTCAATGTCACCGCTTGACCTGGCCCATAGGCTTCAGAGGCAGCCGCTGACCTCCTGCACTCTCCCCTGGGTCCTGCTGCCCCACCTGCGCACGCCTGGCAGAGGCAGGGGGCCACTGACTCCACTAACTCAGCATCGATTTTAGCCAGCAGGCTCTTTTGATAAGTACCATCCCCACTTACCAAAGCCAGGACGAACACACCCCTGCATGTACAGTACACACACACACACACACACACACACACACACACACACACAAACACAAACACACACACACACACACACACACACACACAAACACAAACACACACACACACACACACACACACACACACACACACACACACACACATGCACACACACACACACATACAAACACGCACACACAAACACACACACACACACACACGCAAACACACACACACAAATACACTTCCAAAAAAGATTTTAAAAAGATGGACAGGCTAAAGCACACGCAAACATACACAGAAGGGATACAGATATACCCATAAACACTATTTAAATATGCATAGGCAGGCTTTGTAGGAAAGAAAACAAGGTGAACCAGGTGAATTGTAATTACCATTATAGAAAATCAGAGGTTGTCAGCATGCTTGGCTTTATGCTCGCTGCCATAATAATGACTAAGCTCCCAAGGCTTCCAGCGTTAACAATAACATGATGATGTCAACCCTTCATTGACCTACTATCGTCTAGCACTTGGCTCAGTGGTAGAGGAAGGTACTAACACCAAGGTCATGAGTTTGGTGCCCAGGAGGCCTAAATGAACTGTATGCCCCTTCTGTAGTGTGAATTGCTTTGGATAAATGTTGCTGAGTAGAGTGAATGTTATCTACAAGGGCTAATGGTTTGTTGTTATCTGATTTTCATATGGATCAATTGGTAGAGCAAGGTGCCGTCAAAACCGAGATCATGGACTTGGTTCATGGACTTGGTTCATAAGAAGCTCACAGTAGGTACGCCTTTGACTATACAGAGCTAAAGGAATCAATATACATTTTATCATCTGAGAGCCTTCCTTGATGTTTGTAGTTGTATAAAGCAAAATGTATCTTCATTGTTCAATCTCAGAGACGTGCTTCTCTATTTCCCCTTTAACCTTCCAGATGCCACTCGAAGGCCACTAGCATCCATGCAGCCCTTGAAATAAATTATATGACATTAAGGCTTGTTTGAGGACAGGTCCTCTGTGTGAGCCCTCTCCCCATGTCCCCAAGGAGGTGAGGAAGCAGGGGCGTTGGGGAGGAGGGTGGATATTGCATCTTATTTGAACAGCAGATAAGCTTCTCTCCACCTTCAAGGCAAGCATCCGGAGGGGGCAGTGCCTGCGTGACCTTTCTTTTGAGGTGGCTACGCTGACCTGCAAATTCTCTGGCCCTGATTGGTCGAGGGCCAGGCCGATGCTATCTGGGGATGAATGCTGAAAAGGTCAAGGCGGCCCTTTCTGCAAGGGAGGGAACGGCCGTGCTGTCGGGCTCTTGTGTCTGAGGCGCTGCAGATCGGATATACGACCAAGTGTAGACGCTGCCTATGCTCAGACAGGCCCAATACCCAACCCACCCCACCCCACCCCACCCCCAGTCTGATGACGACTCCCTTTAAGGTGCCATGTTTTTGTGGCGTGGTGATCCATCCAACCTCTTGCTCTGTCAGGTGCCGGTCGCCTTTCAGTCGGTCGGGTCGCAGCCTTTGAGATGGAAATGAGAGGCGTAATATCATACGCTGGTGTGTGTGGAGGGGGAAAATAAAGGTTTTTTCCTGCCTCTGAGGAGTGCATGAATGTACATGACTGCTAAGAGAAGACCATTACAGATGTTCAGGTCTGGTCCTGATATGGGCTTCATCTGGCACACTTACCCAGCATTTAGAACTATCTGCTTTCCTGAAAAAAAAACCTTACTCCAAATATACTTCTAATAGACCAACTAAATGGATATTCCTATTTAGGGTCACCTCTGTTGTGGATGTTCTGCATATTAGCAGTGGAATTAGCAAGTATTATTATTTAGCTGATTTTGTAAAATACATAAACAATTTGAATAAAAGTACGAGGAAATATATTCGCAGGTGCTCAAACACATCAAAACAACTCACCGAGGTAAAGTTCACGTTTGTTCGCTTTGTTCTTCTCCTTTGCCTGCGCGTGTGTTTGTAGCAGTTATTTATTGTTTGTTTGTTGTGGTTATTTGTTTATTCTGTGCGGTGGGCCGGCCACCCTGTGAGTGAATGCGGGAGAGAGAGAGAGAGAAAGAAAGGAGGTAGCCATGCGCTGTGGCTGATGATAGCTCTCCGTTGGTCTAAATGTCAGGGTGGCGCAGACAAGCCCCGTCTGGTGATGGAGCACTGTTGCAAATGTCAAGGAAATCTTTTGGTCCTGATGGGTGGCCTGGATTTCCCTTTCACTCGCTCTCTCTTTCTCTAAGGCAAACTCCCACTCAAACTTCTCGCCTGGGAAAAACACTGTGGATTTTGTTGCTTTTTTTTTAATGTAAGACTCCTTTGATCATTTTTGGTCTTTCATGTAAGTGACAGTCTGCAACACAGTATAGCATTACACAGGATGGCATTGCACAACACTACAAAAAGGTCTGCTATCACTTTACTGTAATGGTCCACCATGCAAAACTCAACTAAAAAGCTACTGTATGAATGTACTGAAATATTCAACAAATGTTTAACATATTATATGTGCTAACTGAAACTCATTCTCAACGTCCTGTCGATTAACTGAATAGAACCATTACTTAAACCTGCACCCCAAATCTAAGCCCATCTGTATTCTACAGTTGACTCTCTGTGAACAGATGGTTGGTTGATCATCTAAAATGACCCATTCCCATAAAGTTAGACTCATAAAAACATACTGCCAAAATTCACTTATTACTGCAGCAATACCATTCTCAGATATTAATGCAAAGTGCAGAGATGAGTAGTTTGTGAAAGGACACTGAAACAGCAACGATTTTGGTCTTGCTATGAATTGTACCTCAGACCAGGTGCTAACAGGCTAGCACACTGGAGGCTGCCACAGATGCCTCTCACACCTCTGAGCCTCCCACATCATTTGGCTGCCAATTACCAGCCTCCCTGCACCTCAGTTGGAGGTCCTGTAGTCTCTCTTAGGCAGTATAATAGTATGACATCAGCTCAAATGCTGGATTGCAATGGTGTGCATAGACTGACAAAGAATCTGCCAATTAGCTTGTATTGAAAACAGTAAGAGGAGAGCTTGTCAGTCTTTTTTATACTACCCTAGTAGAAGATTTGATGAGTTAATAAAAAATGATTGAAAAGTCACTGTGGTCACTGGTGATTCTTTTTGTCAAAAGTAGCATGCATACAGCCAAGAACACATTGCCAAAAAATCATACAGACCTATGATATTATAGTGATATATTTAGTTTAAGTAGTTTTTTTTCCATCTCAAAGGCCTCACTGAAACTTGATTCACACTGCTATGATCTCTACATTTGAGATGTTTGTAAGTTACATCTTGATCAGCATATGTTATTTGAAAGGCTAATTTGCAATTCCTCTGGTTTCATTTGAATTCAGTGGAACAGTTAGACCAAGTGAATGTGGCTTTTTAGGCGAGTAAAGGCTGTTTTATGCTTCTGTGTTGAATCAACAGCATAGCCCTGCAGAGTCCTCTGCGTTGCCGTGTAACTCCTCCAAACCCTCCGCAGTCGCACGACGCCGACGCGCACCTCAAAAAAATTCTAACTGTAAGGACTGTTATTGGTCAACTCGTCCTGTGTGTTGAGCTGGCTGCTTCAAGCAGCCAGTGGGGAGTAGCAACATGCTAGTTCACTGACATAAGCTTTGCAAATGATCTCAGACTTATTTACTGGTCACAATAACTAAGTCATTGGAATGTACTGTGCCTATTTCTCGATAACTTCTAAACAAGAAAAGACGCAGAACTTCGATAGGTTCAGTCCAGCGTCGAGGCAGTGGCGTAGTCAATGTGTGGAGTCGACGCAGAAGCATAAAACAGCTTCAATTCTTCGCTGTGACTCTCTCCTGTTTTAACACCCCACTCTCTGAAGTGTTGCCGTCACCGTAGGTGGTCAACATGCCTTTCAATGGCCTACCAATACTATCCATATGTATCCAGGGATCACTTTGACTTTACTGTGTCTACTACTCCACCTTATAGCTCAGCAGTATGCATCTCAAGCACTGTAAAGACATAATGGCTGTAAACATAGCTGCATCACAGAATATTCTGCATGTTTATGGGGGAAAGATGTATGAATATATGTATGTTCCTGCAAAACTACTTTCATTGCATGTTTAGCACATATACCCATGATTATGTGAAAGTTATGGAGATGGAGTTGTTGAGAACAATGCACTTACTGCATGATAGGCTTTTTCCCCAGAATGCCTCTCTCTCTCTCTCTCTCTCTCTCTCACACACCTCCCAATCCCCCGACCACACTCACACACACACACACACACACACACACACACACACACACACACACACACACACACAGTCTGAGGCCATGACACCTGCATATCTGGGTGAGATTATTTTAGGATTTCTGTGATTCGGCCCTGAAAGCTCACCCCTCTCTCACTGTCATTGCCAAGCGCAAAGCCACCTCTCACTCGGGCAACTTCAAGATCCACGCCGACATCAAGAAGAGAGGGAGAAAGCGAGGGGGTGTGTGGGGAGAGAGAGAGAGAGAGAGAGGGAGCGAGAGAACGGGAAAAAGAGACAGCGAGAGATGGATGCTCAGGGGTGCTACGAGCAGGCTGTAAATGCAGCCATCTCCCAAAGTCAAGCTCGCTGCTGAAGGGGCGAAGACGGACGCGCGCTGGAAATGATTCTGACTTCAGAGGGAGCCTCTCCCCATCCCACCCCGCTCACGTTAGCGCCTCTGCGCCCCTGCCAATGCGGAGTTAGCCTCTCCTTTCATGCCGTGCCCTTGGGATTATCGTATCAATCTACGTGACCTGATTACTACCGCGGGAGAGTGCCGGATCAAGCGGTGCGTCAGCCCCTTTTCATTTCGCCCCTCTAATTAGCGTGGGCTTGCCATTTTCCCTCGCTTCCATGGAATCCTGCTCAGAAAAGTTATGGTGCGGCAGACATTTTCAAGCGGTTATATGGCTGATGTTTTTCAAGCAGTGGTGTAAAGTTCCTGCTCAGAGTGTGTGTGTGCAGTCATCGACTCAGTCTCTCGATGCTTTGCAACACCACTCTATTTCCATTTCTATGAGGGTGGGCATAGTTTTTTGGGGGGTTATTAACACGTTATTACCTTGACCTCTGCAACCATTACTGGATAGTTTCTAGTGCTGCGTGTACATGCTCGTTGCTAACTGTGTATAATCCCACTCTTGTTTTTAAGCATTTTCAGACCTTTGAAACATATCTATGACAAGGGGTCGAGTTGCTCCTGTGCTCTGCGGCTGGTTAAAGAGCATCTCATCCGTTGATGGGTATCATAGGCAGACGTGAGCGAGACCGGTCATTAGGAGGTGTGCAATTAATTCCCGCGGATAGACGCGTCTGACACTAATGAAGGTTGACTCCATGTGGCAGCCTTCTCCCTGGGATTTAAATGAGGACGGTGAGGCGGGCATGTCCTTGTCAGCTCTGGCTCTGGCTCCGTCTCTCGGCTCTCGTCTCGTTGGCCCCCACCGCTCTCGGAACGGAACGTGACACCGGCGCGGTCGGCCATGTGACCCTCCTTAGCCACGGTTTATCCCCCGTGGCCCCTAGTGGACCCCGCCGTAAACCCAGCAGCTTCGGAAATCACTCCCACTGCCGCAAGGCTATTCCCCCCCCCCAACCCCCCACTCACACGCACAGTCATGGGCCTGACATTTACCTTTTTTATTGTTTTGTTTGCTCGGCTTTGTTTTTGCTTTTCCTTCTTTCTGGGGAGCTTTCATATTATTTATTTTATTTCGGTTTGCAGGGATGGGGATTATTATGCTTTCCGAGCTCTCTAGTAGTTTAGTATGGCCTTATTATGTTTGAATGCCAGCACTTTCAAGATGTTTACTTTCTCCCCGCCAAACCTATATTACGAAGAAAACATCCTTAATATTATGGCTTATCTTGCCATGGATCTCTGTTTTGATGGTAGTGATCCACCCAAAATAACATGTTTATGCACTGTCAAAAAGCACCTTAATTATTCACCTGCAAATAAAATATCTACACTATCTGAAGAGGTGACAATCCCCACATTGCCAAAATAATCCTCACTTCTTCATCACAAACACCTCCAGGCCCTTTGTGCAGCAGCGGTCCCCATCCCTCTCCGTCTCTGTCGGCGTGTGTGACTCTGAAAGCCCTCCATCCAGATTAAACAGGACAAATGGCGTTTTAAAGAGGCGTGGTGGCACGGCGGCGGTGACGTATGGATTATGAATAGGGACAACGATTGATTCCCCTGGCGTTGTCGAGGGCACCCAGGCATGCCTTCGCCTGTCTGGCCCAGGCCTTTGAGCTGACAGTCAGCTTGCGGAATTTGTCAAAGTCATTCCAAGTACCTGTGCGCGCGTGTGTGTGTGTGTGGGTGTTCGTGTGTGTGTGTGTGTGTGTGTGTGTGTGTGTGGTGCGGCATGAGTTATAGAGGACGCCCGGGTGGCAAAGGGAAAGCTGGGTCAGCATATTCTTCTGAAGAAGGAAGAGAAAGAAAGAAAGAAAGAAAGAAAGAGTGGTTGATGAGGAGCAGAGGCACTTCATCAGAAAAAAAAAGAAAAAGAAATTGCACCTGGTGTTTACTTATCCGTCTGCTAGCTCCTCTTCTCGCTGGTATTACACAGTTTCTTTGTAGATTGGCCTTCTTCTCTATGTAAGCACAGCATCAATTGGTTAGTGCATAAGTGTAAGGGAACAGAGCAGACTTTCTCTCTCTCTCTCTCTTTCTTTTTTTCAATTTGGTCTTTTAAGCCTTGGATGTCTCTGCATGTTAACAGGCTTCACAAAGCCCCTTTGACTCTTGTTAAACTTTTATATCCCCAAGCTCTGAAGCGCAGAACACCACTCTTTGAGGCGATATTTGTCATTCCATATTTGGCCATGCCTCCCTGCTGGACAATGTCTTTTGTCAAACTGTGTCTGCCGGCATCAGAGAGTCTGCCCTGTGTGTCTCTGAGCCTTTGATAGAATCCTGAATAACTTTATTCTCATCCGGGGAGCCTTGGATAGGTTGCTTTATTGGCTAGAAATACAAACAATATTGCACACTTCAGCACTGCAGGACCAGCTCTGGACCTCCAGGCTGTTGACTATGTGGTCTTCTGGCATCAATCAATCTTGAATTTCCCCTGGGGATCAATAACGTATCTATCTATCTATCTATCTATCTATCACTTGAACTTTACTGCATTTATAATGGTAAAATATTGACTCGTGGAGTTAAGTAACAAAAAAAATAAACTTCTACAACAGACCTGTCAGGACTTCACAGGAAATTCAGAAAAGAGTAAAAGACCATTAAACTTCACTGCAACACTGCATGGCCAATCAATGCTGCATCAAAGTATTGCTTTATCGAAGTAATAAAGCAAAGTAATATATATCAAAGTAATATTTTCCCACCAAGTTTATAATGGTAAGAGACAGGTGCAAATAATGTCTGTTTTCATAGTTTGTTGCAATGATGTTGCGACCTCCATTTTATTTGTGAATGAGCCCCCCTCTAGTACAGATGAAATGTTGTCTCTTTTTAACTCCTCCTGCTCAGCAATTTTAGATTATATTGCTCCCCTTAAAGGAGAAGTTCGGTGTGAAATTGACCTTAGCTGTACTGAAAGATGTTGCTGAGTACTTACATGTGTCCAATAGGCACCTTCGCTCACCCCCTAGCATTCCGAATTACGCCGTTTTTAGCCGAGTAGCTGTGGGGGCATAGCGTAGCCTATGCAACTAAATCGCTATTTTTACACCATTAAAAAAGTTCCAAGTAACTCCACACTGCATTGGTAGACTTCTGAGGGTCTTGGAACCTTTTTAATTGTGTAAAAATAGCGATTTAGCTGCATAGGCTACGCTATGCCCCCCACAGCTACTCGGCTAAAAACGTCATAATTCGGAATGCTAGGGGGTGAGCGAAGGTGCCTATTGGACACATGTAAGTACTCGGCAACATCTTTCAGTACAGCTAAGGTCAATTTCACACCGAACTTCTCCTTTAAGCTCAGACGTTCAAAACTGAAATCCCAACCGTGGCTGGACGACACGACCCGCTCTCTCAGGCGGGCCTGTCGAAGAGCCGAGCGTAAGTGGAGGAAACACCGCCTCACTGTCTCCTACCACATGTTCAGGAGTGCACTAACAGCCTTCCAGGCAGCTGCTACAACAGCCAGAGCTGCACACTTCTCCAACATTATCAGCAAACACTCCCATCGACCCAGAATCCTTTTCAGCACTTTAACTTCATCATTACCCCTCAAGACCCCGCTCAGGTTGAGGCATCGACCGACATCTGTGATTTTTTAAAAGTTTTTTATTTAGAAAATCCATCACATTAGATCAACATTCACCCACTTACTTCCAATCACTCCACTGCAGCACGTAGGAGTTACAGCCCGTTTTGGACTCCACTGCAGCACGTAGGTGTTACAGCCATCATTTTTCACCTGTGTCATTTGAGGAATTAAGGGACATTGTCAACTTGATGCTGTCTCTGCCCAAATCATAAAAGATGCCTTTGACACCATCAGCCCTAGTATTCAGGTCATCCTCAACTCCTGCCTCACTGCTGGTTGTGTTCCAGCATGTTTTAAGCACGCGATCGTCCAGGCATTGCTCAAAAAACACAACTTAGATGCAAAGGCACCTAGTAACTATCGTCCTATCTCAAAATTACCCTTTATTTAAAAAATACTGGAGAAGGTTGTTCTATCGCAACTCAAAATAGGTTGTACTATCGCAACTGCCATTTTTAAACTCTGCTGGTATTTTAGAGCCCTTTCAATCTGGTTTTAAGAACACGCCACAGCACTGAGACAGCCTTGCTGAAAATAGGTAACGCCCTTCTCCTCACCCTAGACTCTGGCAATAATGCCATCTTGGTCTTACTAGACCTCAGTGCTGCTTTCGACACTGTTGATCTCACCACTCTCTTGTTGCGCCTAGACAGAGAGTGTTGGTTTAAGAGGCACAGCTCTTCAATGGTTCTCCTCATATCTCAGCGATAGATCTTTCTCAGTGTCCATTGGTCAGTTCTCCTTATCCTCCGCTTCTCTGTCATGTGGGATCCCCCAGGGGTCCATATTAGGTCCAGTCCTCTTCTCCTTATACATGCTCCCTTTAGGCGATATATTCACAAAATACAACATTTCCTTTCACCTCTATGCAGATGACTCTCAACTTTACCTACCACTCAAATTTGGCGAGTCCCTCCAAACCCTCCTAGATTGCCTTGAGGCGATCAAAGTTTGGATAGGTGATAATTTCCTCCAACTTAACAACGACAAAACATAAGTTATTATTTTTGGTCCCTCTAAATCCAGTCTCCCCTGTGTGGGTATTCTCACCCCCTATGTTACATCAAGTGCAAGAAACCTGGGTGTCATCTTTGATTAGATGTTTGAGTTTTCCTTTAATAAGGAAATTGCTGGGGAGGTAAAGAACAGCTTCTACCAGCTCAGAATCATTGCCAAATTGAAACCCTCTTTGTCATTTCATGACCTGGAGAAAGTAAATCACACCTTCATTACATCAAGACTAGATAACTGTAATTCTTTATACATGGGACTCCCTCAATCACACATTTCACGTCTCCAGCTGGTCCAGAATGCGGCAGCAAGACTGCTGACTGGATCTAAAAAGCGGGAGCATATTCCTAGCCTCTCTCCACTGGTTGCCCATCCAGTACAGAATCCATTTTAAGATTTTATTGATAGTTTTTAAAGCTGTAAATGGTCTAGCCCAGGGGTCGGCAACCTTTTTTGCCTGGAGAGCCACTTTTACCATTTTTTTTTTTTTTTTAATCTCAGAAGAGATACATAAAGACGGTTACAAGAAAAAGTTTGGATATTTAACATACAGTTACTTTCATTCAACAGAAGATTTTTAAATAGCCTACATTTTCTGCTAGTTTTAATGTGCAAGTAACTTAAAATGTAAAGTGGAATGACAGAAGTATAGGCCTTAGGCTTCCCATGTAGGCTAAACACCACCCCCTATTTTTTCAGTGTCCTTTGGTATGCAAAGTAACATCATAGTTAACAACACAACACTCAATTTTCGTTGACATGTCATTTGCGAAATTGAACATTAGGCCTACCAGAGATTTGGTGATGGTCTTGGAGTCTGGATGGCTCATATTCAGTGAGGTGAAGTGTCATGCAAAAATTGAGGCTGTCACCATTTAAGGGCAACTCCATGCAAAACTGTCATATCCATAACGCCAACTAAATACCATGGTATTGTTATGGCGCAGAATTGCCCTTAAACGTGAGCGCAGGTTTGTCTTTATATTTTTCATATGTGAGAAAGATTTCTTACATGCAAGTGGAACCGAACAGGGTTAACACAGCAATAGCCTACTAACTCGTTGCAGCGTGCGATATATAACGGGCAGTTCATTTTGCGTTTTCAGAATCAGTCTTCGGATGGAAACGTTCCCATTTCAGCCTTGTGTTCGCGCTCGCAAGCTGTGGTCGCTGACATTTCCTTTTTGACATTTTCCTTATCTAGCCTACAGCAAGCGCACACATCAACAATAACAATTAAAGTGTTCTTGTTGACTGAAATGGAGGAAAATCTGTGATTTTGTTTGATATTGACATGGCAACGAACCGCGTTTAAACTGTATTTTATATGTGCCTTATAAATACATTTTACTTACTTACTTACTGTTTTCATAGTAAATATTTCTATTGGCATGCACAGACAGCCATCACACCAACCACATTAACAGTCCCTGCAGTGCAGTCAGATAGCAAACCCTTATACAGAGCTCAGGAGTGTTTAGATCCCCTTGGAGTTTGGACAACTTTTCCACTGGGTATGCTGCTGCTGGTGTAAAAATTGGCAATTCCCTAAATTGGTGGATTTGATGGAAAAAAAATTGCATCATTTAGTGAAATGCAATCCAGATTTTGGCTTCAAAAACCAACCAGCTTCATGTATTTTTTTTTTGGTTACCTTGGAATTTCAAGTATGTTTGGGGTATAAGATCATAAGATCAATGTTAAAGTTGGGAGAACTCTTTCAAGCGAAAGGCAGGAGGGCAACACACAACACAAGAAAGACAGAGGCAGAGGCTCCACTCAGGTCCTGTCTTTGGCTCCAGCATGTGGCCCTTATCTGGCTCAGGTCCGGCCCTGATGTGTCCTACACGTACCTTTTCCATTTCCATTCCATACAAAGCAAGACTAAAATATCAGTCACAGACTCTATTCAGACTGTAAATCAAACCCAAACGAACATCTATCACAGCCCAGTCCAGCCGAGCCCTTTGTCTTTTTCGGTAAATATCTGAATTATTCATTCCTAATGGTTAAATTCAGCACATTTGCATATAAGCGTAATTGATTTGCGAGAAAGGATGGAATAATGAATGGCAGCCTCCCTCTCCTGCACTCTGCATCCTCCTGTGTTAACCCTCTCTTTATGCTGCTCCTTTCATCCGCCATTTGTATGGCTCTCATTACCCGTTGGCTGCTGGGTGACATACTGGTAATAGCTTTTTAGTAACGACTTTTTAAAAATAAATTTAAATCAGCTAAGCGAGAGTAAGGAGGGGTGCTTTTTGTAGAGGGAATAGGTCTTTTCTGTTGTTGTTTTTTCTCTCACTCTCTTTTTTGAGGAGGAGGAGCAGGACATTACATTTTGTGCAAGGTCAGTTCTCTGTCGACTCTATCGACCTTGCGCAGTCTGTTCTGCTTTGAGATGTATCATTGTGAGCATTGCTTGGTTTTATACACACCTGAGCCGTTAGCAGATAGCAGAGCGCTGTGTCACGGACTTGGGCGGGTTGACGGCAAATCTGGGCCAGATCCACTTCGGATGTGGCTGGTGTCACTGGTGCTACACACAGGTGCAATACATTCTGCAGCCTGGAGCCTCCCACTGCATTATTAATCCCTCACATCACGTAATTACCTTATATACAACAATGTCAATACCTGACAATATTCACAGCAGTTGTGAAACATGTTGCAAGTAAACATTCTGGTTGAAGCTGACCCTAGATCAGGCTGACGCCTAGGCCGGGTCTGGCCCTGTTACCAGGGTAAACTCAGAAATCCAGCCACGGAACGTTAATCCCAAGCAGCATTATCACTCCTGTTGTCATGACGGAAATACTGTTTGTTTGACAGATAATTAAAGCACAGACGCAGTGCTTGGTAGACATCCGACACATCCCTTTTTCTGTTTGAGCTAATCCTTCTAAAGTATATGTGCTTCTGATTGGGATGATGGCACGTTTTTTTCCCCTTTGATCTGCCATGGCACTTATTACCATATCTGACCATGTGTTAATCTTGCATAGCGTATGCAGAGCGTGCCTGCCTGCCTCCCTCCCTCCTTCCCGCTCCAAAACCGCTGCAGATTCCATGTGATCACGCATAGCTGTGTGCATCCGACGGTGCAGCCTGAGATCACCTGCCAAAAATAATCTTTTCTTGTGGCATTGAGGTGCAAATAGCAGCGCGAGTGAGAGGGCGGCGTGCACAGATGTTATCTGTGGGCTGAGGAGATTAGTGCCTTCACAGTGCACTTCGGAATAGTCCTGTGTTTAATGAGGCTCTAAACGGGGGGCCTGACACACCTTGCCATGTAAAACTTTATTAAATTTTTATATTTAGTGTCAATATTAAAGTCAGTTTCTGAATAGTTAATGCATGCGAGTCAAGGATGACTCGTTGCAACTATCCACTTAAACTCAAAAAGAGTGGAACTACACCTAATATGCATAGTAAATGTCTCACCAATTAGATCAGCCATGCTAAGTACTAGGCTACTGCACGGTATACTTCTGTAATTTGTGGGTGTGGAAGTCCATGTTCCAAAGCCACTGCTCCCCACATCGATCAGAGTGGACTAAAGGTGATAATTGCGTGTGGCTATTACAACAGAAATGGTCCTCACTTCCAGCTCCAAAATCAGTTTCCATTCCGGGCGCCATCCGTCTTCATTTCCTGTTGTGACATCCTGACAGGAGTTTCCATCATGTGTCATTATTGGTGCATGAAGCAACTCAGCACAACAATCTTCAACTCGGGGAAACGCATCAATCACTGACATCCTGTCCAGCCACTGACACCCCTAAGCATGTCAGGGGAACATTAGGATCTATGTGCAGAGGGAGCAACTTAGCCTAGCAGGTAATTAAGATTGGACATTGCATACATTATGCAGATGACAGAATGGATCATTTTAAGACCGACTGCTATGGAATTACGTATTTTTCCCTTCTTTGTGTCGCGTCAGGAGATGAGATTTGAGGACCACTGGATAGATTTATGAAGTCTCCAATGAAAGAATTCTTGTCATTCCAAGGTTGGCCCATAAGGGTTAATTCCATCCACTGCTGGATTTTATATAGCAATATGTTCCTGAGGACTTCCCCTCACGGGTAAAGCTATATATTCACTCTCTCCAAGCGGTATACCTTAGAGAGCATTACTACCTATATTACTATGCATGGCTGCTGGAGTGCTGCCAATGCAATTATGTTCACTCTGTGCTTCGGGAAATATTCAATATTCACTGTTTCCTTTGAGTGGTTTACGATGTTTACCTTTGCACACAGACATAATATTACTTTTACATTGTATGTAAATGGTACAGTTTTAAACATGCAGGAAGGATGTGTTTGATGCAAATCGGGTTTGTCAGCCCCATATTTTGTTTTAAAGCAGCCATTAAAGATGTAACAGCAAACCCAGCTGCCCTTCAGTGTGCGGTAAAACAATACTGACATGAATAAATGAAAAGGGGGCTTTTATCAGCTTATACGTACCCTTGGTCCAACACATCACCACAATATGTGTGTAAAGGACAAATAAATAAAGAAAGAAAAAATGCAGAAAATCCACGAAGGTCACATGTGAAAAGGTGTGCCGCTCGCGCCAAACCCGTTTGACATTCAGACAGAAGCTCTGAGGACCACCGACCACTGTTTATTTAGAGTGAGGAGAACTGTTGATCAAAAAAAAGAAAGAAAAAAAGAAAGGAGACAGGGAGTGGAGAGAGAGAAGAGAATGAAGTGTTCCATGGGTCATCTTTTAGATCTGAGATGTTGTGACTTGGGTTTGACTTCAATTAACTCCAGAGGGAGGTTTCCCAGTCGATGTGTGATCTTTATCGAGACGCGAGCCCTTAGATCTCTATCACCCGCCCACCCCAGGGGTAAGGGGGAGGTAGGGGTAGGGGGAATGGAGACGCCTGTCATGACAAAAGGACACAAATTCTATGGCTATTTCTGGCCCCTTCCCTCTCTCTCTCCCTCCCATGTGTGTGCCCTACAACAATGATGCCTCTACACTGACGACAGTGACCTTGAGGTGAAAAAATTGGAAAGTTTTCCGGAAGCTTGGGGATTTGGCCTGAGTGAATGGGTCCTTCACTTGCCCCGCTTTTCAACATATAGTCAAAGGAAATTGTGCTTAATTGCATTAAATGAGGCCAGAGTTGGTGTAGGGCCAGTATTATATCTCAAGTCTTAAATCCTGCATTGTACTATCTAGTTGCTATAGCAATGGCAAAGGATCAATTGTTCATCAATAACACTGTAATAACTTGTTATAAAGCCCCTTCCAGCCTCCATCTGTGCAATATGAATGTACTATAATGTATTATTCACAAACTACAGCTCTATAATTAATTGAAGGTCAGCATAATAGTGGAGCCATTTCCTTTCAAGCGAGAAAATGCAAGAAATTGTATATCTGAAATATCAATCCCTTACACATAAAATCTATAATTGAAATGTTTAATTAAGAGGAGAATATCGTAGGTGAAAACCATGACATTACTATTTCATAACTTGGAATAATCTTACTTGGTGCTAAAAAACATGTAATTTATTAGATGACAACTACAAGCCCATTCTCCCAGTAGTAGCTCAGCCAATCATTTTCCTCGATCTGAATCACGCAGCAGGTCAGGGGTCACAGAATGGAAGCCAATCACATTTCTGCGGCTGTTTGAGTTTTAACTCCAGTCAGTCTGCGGTGTGCTCAGTAGACCTAAAATGTCATGTAGGAGAATAAACTTGTATTGGATTTTCAGATAGGAGGCAGACATCAGCCTGTCTATCTTTCTCTCTCTCTCTCTCTCTCTCTCTCTCTCTCTCTCTGTCTGTCTCCTCAGGAAAGAAATACAGTCTACACCAAAGAAACTGCACACAGGAATGAAATTAAACTTTGCATGAAGCGGCTCGAGTGTTCCAGCAGAGCATTAAAGTTCCTGTTGAACATTACAAAGAAACTATCCACCAAGTCAATAGTCTGCACTGAGTGCCCCCGGCTGAATATTGCATCCTCATATTGACAGATAACCCTCTGGCACAATTGAGCCCAAGTACTGACAAAGTGTCGCTTTCAGGGGGCTGAAAACAACAGCGAGTGAGTAGAGCTCATCCCAGATGCAGTAATTAGGTGTTTCATTGGGAGCTGTCACCGATGCTAATGCAAGCATTTCCTTTTTCATAAATTTAGTGTCAAACGATGTCCCAGATTTAGCATGACTGTAAATGTAATGCATTTGTACCCAGTAACACCAGATCCAGGCAGTGTGTGTGTGTTTTGTCTGTGTGTGTGTTTGTGTGTGTGTGTGTGTGTATGTGCACACGTGTGTGTGTGTGTTTGTGTGTGTACATATGCGTTTGTTTCTTGTCTCTGATACTGATCTGAAACCAACACATATAATTACACTTAGACTCCTTCACACATATACCTCCCACATGAGCAATCAAGTGCAATGAGACTGCAGGGGAGGACAGGGCTGGTGAATCCTCATCGTAATTACATTAAATATGATACAGATGGAACAAACACAGATCAAAGTGCACAATTACACAGTGGAGGATGGATGGCACGGAAAGGGCGGAGGAGACCCGCAGAGGAGAGGAGAGAAAACGAGGGGAGGGGAAGGGAAGGGAGACGACCGCCGAAGACGAAGCACTATCCTGGAGAGCAGAAGGCAGGTCCTTGATCTGTTAAGGGGAGCAGACTCCAAAAGGACTGCAGAGAGTTCCGATATGTTCTGTTGCTGTGTTGCTGTTCTTGTTGTTATGTGTCAGGAAGTGGCAAGGTCGGGAGACTGAGAGTGATTTTTTTAATGGATAGAGAATAGGATAGAGGTAAGAACAAGATGAGTGATTGATTGATAAATGGATGAGTGAATACATTGATAAAGACACACACAAACACACAAACAAACAAACAAACAAACACACACACACACACACACACACACACACACACACTCACCTCAGTTATTTCACCTATCCAGTAAAATCTACAAGAAGTTACCCAGAGTGCCAAGGCATTCAAGGGTCATATTTATTTACAATTTACGATTCCACATCTTACAGCAGTTTTTCACCGAAGTGATGTACAGCACATGGCCAACGCACAGTAAAGTACAGGGCTCCATTTAATCTGCATATATGCTCCTTCAGACACTGATTGGATGAACATCAACCTAATGGTGTACCCACTGCTTAGATATACAGTACATACAGTATAGAATATGTGGCTCACATCCCATTGGCTAGCCCAAAGTTTTACCTGAGGCACCAACAAGATGAGCCTGCGTCCCAACATGGCTGTCATTTCCGAACATGGAATAATAATGCTACTGATTCTGCATTGTGACATGCATATGCGTTTACGTCCAAAACCATTTCCATGTGTGTTTTGCATTATGACTCGTCAGTAATATGAGGTCCTGAATGCAACCACAGCCTTGCGGTGTGCAGAGGACCATGTTTGGTTAACATGGTCCATTATTCAGCCAACATGGCACATCCGTCTGCTGGGATCGTCTGCCCTGGAGAAGCTTCTCACACTGATCTATTTACTATCAACAAACCAGACATAATTACCATAATATATTCTGTGTTTGGGAAATAAGCGCGGTTGCTGATTTTATTGTTCATGTTAATTTGACAAATAAATCAGCCTCAAATCCTATTCTGATATGCCCAATTATAGATACAATTACGAAAAATATCACAGTGTGCAATTTTCATTATTTTAAATTTATTTTTTTTGTTTTTGTTTTTCTGTATAACACAGACGTTTGTCACATCGTCTTTTGGGAGGGAAGTCAATGATTCTTTTTTGAAATTAGCTGATTGCTTGTCATTAAATGGCTTCTGTGATCTTCCAGCAGTTGTGCCACGACCCCCAGAGTGAAACTGCAGTTGTTGTACTCATGAGGATGTACCATTTGCCCTCATTATTTCCCTCTCTCGTTGCATGGTACATGATAGATCTCTTAGCAGTGGCACTTGTTTCCTCTCACGGCGGGCAGCCTGGTTTGTCGTCAGGAGGGGACCTGAGAGAGCCACCGTCCTCTCCATGCGTCACCTTGATCAACATTCGCTGGTGCCACCGCACATTCATCATCACCTGCCGTCACCTGACAGAGCACTCATGGGACATCGCCCCCCGAATGAGATGTGTCACTCTAGGCGCCGTTGATCCTGACAGTGGGCATCATCACGTTGAACATCTCTCTTTTCCTCACTGTTTTACGGTGACCTGATGACGAGATTGGTGCAACGCTAACAAAACCATAGGTCTGATGCAAGCCACAGAAATGGTTTTCAATAAAAGACTCAGAAGTGGTGAGTAAACAAGTAAACACGCAGAGACGAGACGAGTGGTGAGGTCAGAAGTGTGCACACTGTGTGACACAATTTTACTCCAGAAGCCTGTTGTCAGTAATTACTGATGTTTCAGGCCGAACACAAACATCCTTGGAGTAATTCAGTGACACTGGAAAATTGCCCCCATTTGAGCCCATTCAACCACATTCATATCATACTGTGGGCAGCCGCATATATGAAACATTTATCTGCAGTATGATGCATAATGTATGCATCTGTTATACATTATTAAACATTTATCCTATTCATCATATTTACAGGCATGAGGCACTCCTGTAGAATCCAGCTAGTTAGAATTACATGAAAGACTAGGGTGTAATTGTCCTGAAATGGACCTGAAAGGTTTGAATCCCCAAAAATAGACTACTTATTACATTGTACTAGCTCTCTTACATATATATGTATATGTTATTATATATTACTAACATTAAAGGTGCTCTAAGCGATGCTGGGTAACGTCACTTCTGTTGACTTTCAAACAAAACAGAGAGCTAGCTCACCACGTTCTTGAGGCATGGGCTGTCCACAGAGATCACGTTTTTACCGCGTGCGGCATCACTTAGACCACCTTTAATGCATTTTGTAATAACAAGCGCTAATGTGAAAAATACATTGTATTAACTAATTCAAAAGTCACGCTCTCCTCAACTCCCACTCAATGCATGCCTTTATTGTATTTTGTGTATTGCTTAATTGCCATTACTAACCGCAATGTGAAAAGGAAGTTGGAGCTGTGAACTGGAAGTCCTGCCCTGTAATGTAAATAGCCAATCACATTGTTGGAAGCAGCATGATTGATGTTTAGCTTTCTGTTTACTTCCCTCGTTATAATGGCAATAGCCAAAGAAAGTTGTGCATGCACAGTAAGGAAGTTTGTTTGAAGAAAAAAAAGAAAAAAAGATTCATTGTTCAAATCAGATTTAAATATGGATTCACATTTTGCACTTTGTATGTCCATACTGAAAAGTAACAGACCTCTCCCCGTTCATTTGGATAGGAGCCTGATTTTGTTAACTGCCCATAGGCATTACCAAGATGGCCATCATCAGAGTCATGTCATGTTTGAAGAAAATCACTGTTGGCAGGAGGGATTGTTATGGAGGGATTGTTGCAAGAGTAACCCTGGTATTCTGAAAAAAGTACAATCTGAAGTTGACAGAGGCATTTGTTTGTTCAAACCTACATGTAATTGTGATGACACAATGGCAGAAGGTGAACTCCAGCACGGCAAACACGATAACCATTACTACAGACATTCTGGTCCACAGGTAATGTTTATCTATGATGGGTACATGGTATTTGTTGTTTCTTTTCCTGGTATGCTCCTGTGAAAGTAGAGGGTGATAAAGCATTACCTAGCAAAGAGAGCAGAACTCTCTAGTGTCCCAAAAATTATCTGGGGCATATATCAACACATGTCAAGACATATTTATTATTCAAAACATATCAGTCATCTTTTCATACTGATAAAAATGAACCTGCCATTATCTTGACCACATGTTTTCATCCATTTCACACACACTGTTTATTTTCCAATTTCACTCTTAAGTTGGGGATGTGATACTGGAGAATGCCACCACTTCTGTGACAATGCCTGTACTTCTGTGCCCACTGTTAACGCAGACATGCTTATATTTTTCATAATCATAATGACACCTACAGTATAACATAATTTCACTAAAGTAAGCTCTCCCATATTGTGGAGGGGAGAGGGAGCTGCAGACATTTTTAATTTGTAATGGTTTGGGATGTAGGGAGTGGATTTGACAGTCCTCACGTAGCCTAGAACAAAGTCTGATAGCCCCAAAAGCTCAATACAATCTGACCTGGATGATTCATCTCAAGATTCATCTCTTTAACCTTTGAGAAAGCAGTGATAACCTGATGAAAGGCTGCTCTCAGATTGTTTGACACTGACATTTGATTTTTTGAACAACGGCCCCAGTCTTTCTTTAGGAATACCTCTGCTGCTAATGGCTATACTTTAGCCATTTAGTCGCTGAAGTATAAAGCCAATGATGTTGATAAGACGTTGTTTGATTACTTGACATTAGTTGGCTAAATGGAATAACATGGCAAATATTATTCAGTTTGTCCATTTATAGGAAATGTCCAAATGTGTCCTGAGTTTATTGGTGACCAAGCTGCCATCTCAACAGCAGTTGTTTAGACAACCTCAGGAGGAAAATATAAAACACATCCAGGGAAAAGTCCCCAGCTAAAGAGATATGTTCCGTCATTTAAAGGGAAAAACTCCATTCACAATATAACTTGCAGTAAACACTTTGCACATTGCAAAATGATCACAAAATACAGCCGTAACCTCTCAACAGATGAAAATCCTCAAAGGGTGAGACTGAAATGTGGCTCAAGCACTCTGACTATGAATACTTGGGGCTATAAGCTTTATACCTACTTCAAGCTGTCAAGAACCCTTCAGCACTACCACAGCCCCCTTTTTTCAATATAAGGTTCTTCAGAGTCTTTCTGTCAAGAACCTTTATTTTCCCAGATTCTCCCAATCCACTGGACAGAATATAAACCTACATACTTAGTTACTGACTGCACCCACAGTAGAGGAGAGGAGAACACGTTGATGTCATCAGGGGTGGACCTGCCATTAGGCCTAGGCATGGTCAGGCAATTGCCTGGGGCCTCGGCCACCAGGGGGCCTCGTCATCCCCATATCGTTTTTTTTTTTTTTTTTTTTTTTTTAATAAATGATCACCGCATCCAAACAATATATTCTAATCCATAATAAAGATTGGAAAAAAATATTTTGCCTCATGATTGCTCATAAACTCATCATAAAATCAAATGACTGCAGTGCAGGTCCGCTTCCTGTCACCATAGCAGCAACTAGCTAGTCTGAACAAGGTCTTGGTGAGGTGTGGAGTTGAGCGATTGACAGCAGCCATAAAACGTTTCCAGAGTGGAAGTGATAAACGAAAAAGAAAAAGGGAGGAGGAAGAATTTAGAAAGAAATTGCCTAAATTAACCAACTTCTTCCTAGTGCTGGGCGGTATACCGGTTCACACCGTATACCGGTGTATATTTTCGTTATGATATACATTTTTAATATACCGCCATACCGGTGTATTTGATTACACAACGTTTGGAACGCTGCGCCGCAACAGTGTTTCAGACGGGACTTTTCACACGCACGCATGGTGCCACTGCGAGGCATAGTGAGGGTAAACAAAACACCATAAGTTTTTCCCCTGAAGTATGACCCTTAAGGCTTAATTTCTCCTTAGGTAAGGGGTTTATTTAAGGGTGTTGCACAGAATACCTTAAATTGTTTCTTTAGTTAAGGAAAAACGTTAAGGGATAGCCTACTGCATTGAAAGGGATTTACCAAAGATCCTTGATTACTAGCTCCGCTTTAAAGGAACACGCCACCCAAAATCAGTAGTGATATATGTTCTTACCGTAACTTTCACGAGTTGAGTCGTACCTCTCCCGCGTCGGTAGGTGCACTCAAACGCTCTGTCACGCGGCGCGAATGTGTTAGCATGTTGCTATGCTAGCGGGCTCTGCCGTGGCCGTAGAGAGAGGCACATAGCAGTATTCAAACACCTCCACGTTTTACCTACTTAAATACAGTTGCAGGAGTAGTTGATGAAAAATGTTAGGGCACACAACATGAAACGTGACGATTTTCCAAGCGAATAAACATGAGAACTACAATGTGTGGCGCAATAGCACTTGGGAGTACTTCGACCTAGCGTGGTAATATTATTAACACCTAATTGTAGATCCTATCCACCACAGAGTTTAGAATCCATGCTGGATCGACCCTCAGCCTCTCCCTCTCCTCTGAGCGAGAGAGGCACACACACTAGAGGTGGTGGCTGGTTGTTTTAATGTAGGCTATATGGGTGATGCAGCGCTGCTGACGTGAGGCTAGAAAGCCCTTGCCTGTTCTAGAAAGACTGATCTAATGCAGCAAATATATTAAAAGGCAAAAGTCGTACATTGGCTAGGCCTATCCCCAGAATATCAGCAGCAAACTCAGTCTCTGTCGCGCAAAACAGTCTCCAAATAAAACGCACATCGGCCTATTGCCTATTCTGCCAGCTTGTGACAATATATCGTCCAAAATGCTTGATTGCATTGCATTCTCCACATTTTTAGCTACATTTTCATGTACCACATCAGCATTTTTGTTCAGTGAATCTTTTGTAAATTGCTTTACAATTACCGTCGGGCCTATAGGCCTATTGCCTGGCTTGCCTCAGCTTCGGTCACGTCCTTTTACAATTTTATCATTGTAATAAAAAACGCAATTTGCCACATAATTTCAGCATGCTCCTGGCCAACTAATTAATGCCTATTGTACTTTATTTTTTGCAAAAAGAAAGAAATCCTTGATAAAATAACAAGTCATTCACATTATAGGCTACTTTACACACTGTTATGTCAGGTTGACTGTAAGGCCTGTTCTGAAGACTCCCATTCATTTTGACTGCACGAGCGCGTCTTTTTCAGACAGACATCGCAATTAATTTTATAGCAGGCCATCGGACAAATATGACGCCTCGATATTAAAGAAACTCCGACTCCATTCATTCTGAAAGTCCACCGCACAACAATGCAACGTGCATGTTCACATTTTTAGTAACAACCGCCAAACTTGCTTGCTTGCCTTACACATCTAAGTTTTCCGAGTATTTTTCTTACCTTCTTTTTCCGCTGTGGATGTTAGTGAGTTTGTAGAAGTTTTAGCTCTTACGTTCTGAACATCTCGCACTGCCATCGCCCGATGTCATTTCTTAGTCATATCACTCTCTGTCTCTCTTTTAAATGCCTATTCCCTGAATGGTAGGCTACAATTATGTGTTTTATATATAGGCTAATATCTAAACAAAATAACCCAGGCAGTCTCATCTAGGATATAACACAGGTTGAAGTTGGTTCTATTTAGGGAGGTGAACATCTGTAGATGACTCAGAAATGACATCGGAAGACAAGGAGTGAATATGGCAAGAGGCAAGCCGAAGTCTGCTGACAAGGGCCCGACGGTAATTGTAAAGCAATTTACAAAAGATTCACTGAACAAAAATGCTGATGTGGTACATGAAAATGTAGCTAGAAATGTGGAGAATGCAATGCAATCAAGCATTTTGGACGATATATTGTCACAAGCTGGCAGAATAGGCAACAGGCCGATGTGCGTTTTATTTGGAGACTGTTTTGCGCGACAGAGACTGAGTTTGCTGCTGATATTCTGGGGATAGGCCTAGCCAATGTACGACTTTTGCCTTTTAATATATTTGCTGCATTAGATCAGTCTTTCTAGAACAGGCAAGGGCTTTCTAGCCTCACGTCAGCAGCGCTGCATCACCCATATAGCCTACATTAAAACAACCAGCCACCACCTCTAGTGTGTGTGCCTCTCTCGCTCAGAGGGGAGGGAGAGGCTGAGGGTCGATCCAGCATGGATTCTAAACTCTGTGGTGGATAGGATCTACAATTAGGTGTTAATAATATTACCACGCTAGGTCGAAGTACTCCCAAGTGCTATTGCGCCACACATCGTAGTTCTCATGTTTATTCGCTTGGAAAATCGTCACGTTTCATGTTGTGTGCCCTAACATTTTTCATCAACTACTTGTGCAACTGTATTTAAGTAGGTAAAACGTGGAGGTGTTTGAATACTGCTATGTGCCTCTCTCTACGGCCACGGCAGAGCCCGCTAGCATAGCAACATGCTAACACATTCGCGCCGCGCGACAGAGCGTTTGAGTGCACCTACCGACGCGGGAGAGGTACGACTCAACTCGTGAAAGTTACGGTAAGAACATATATCACTACTGATTTTGGGTGGCGTGTTCCTTTAACCCTCTCTGGATTTACCGTCACGAAAATTCTATTGAGATTGTTTAACAGCTGTAACTAGCTGGCTAGTAGGTGATTTCGTTAGTTAGCAACCCACCGAAGTTTAATGTTCATATCATTCATCTCACCTTAAGAATATTCGCTGAAATTATCCAGGTAGCAAGTAAAGCATGTTATAGACATGCACTGAGCAATACTAGCTGGCTAGTTAGAAATGACTGTCATCAGTGCACCAAAACTAACTTTTTTGTTAATGTTTTGCCTAGCGAATCGAAGCTCATGGCAGGCTAACAAGACATCCACATCCACATGAAGTTACAGTTTTTCTCAGTCGCTTTGGTGCTTTTCTCACATCACTATTAACATTTGCACAGCAGTTAGTGCATTTCTCAAAACAATTAGTGCAAACTGCAAAACCTAGTGGATGACCTGCAAAAGCACATCACTTGCTCAAAATGGATAGTCCATTCCTCAAAAGCAAGTATATATGTCAATGAAACGGTCAGTGTCATCAAAATGAGAAGTCTTGACACCATCGTTTATGAACAAGATAGTCAAATGGCTTTGTCATGTTTTCATTATGACAGTTTTCTCAGTGTTTTCCAATGCAAAAAAAAGGTCAGAACTCGGTGACACTACCTGAACATGCTCAAGACAGCACTATACAGTACTTGTACAGCCATTTGAAAACTACAGTAAAGTTACACATTGCTGTAGTTAGGGGAGTAAGTGAGTACAAGACACTGAATACGTACATTTTTACTGTATGCTCTTTGCAATTCCACAGCATTGTGACAGAATTTGATAACTAGTTCAACAATTTTGTATGTAATGACTCAAGCAATGAAATGAAGACTATTAGTTTTATTGGGAACGACTATTCAGCATCCATAAGTATAGTTCATTTTGACTGACATGACATAAGCAAATGATAATGTTAAAAAACAGCAGAGAATTGTATGAAAGCAACTGATACATGTCCAAAAGCATTTGCAATTTGTTCAGAGGAAGGAGAAATTGCTACTATGATGTGCACAAATGACAAAATGTTGTGGAAGTTGAACTAATAGTTATGAGAATTTTCATTCTGATCTGAAAAAAAGCACCAAAGCGACTGAGAAAAACTGTAACGTTAGCCTACCACTAACGTCATGTAAACCACACAATAACAATAAGGCATTTTCTGATAGGCATATTTGTCAGAGTAAGCATATTAGCAGAAAGGTTTTATTTTAAATTGTATAATTTTCAAAAAAGTATAATTATTGCAAGTTGCACTACTTGTATTGGTTTTATACAAGATGTAGGTGAAATTTTCACAGTAAAAGTTCTATATTTTGACTGCAATTGTCTTTGCATTCTGATTAGATTCTTCATTAGAATCATGAGTGGCTCTTTGTAAACAGCATCATTTTCTGGGGCCATGCAAAACTGCATTACCACTAGTGTGGAGTTATTCTACATCATGACAGTAAAATAGACCATCCTTAGTCAGTGTACTGCAGCAATTCCTCTCTCAGCCTGTAAATGCTGTGAACATCTGATTATGCATGGGGAAAAAAAATACCGTCATATACCGTGAAACCGTAAGAATTTTGAAAAATACCATGATATACATTTTTGGTCATACCGCCCAGCACTACTTCTTCCAGTCGAAGAATTCTTCCACGGAAGAAAGTAATTTGGACAGTGATGCAACAACATCTGCAACATCTGCTGAGCTGGGTGGTGTAGCTAATGCTACCTGCAGCAGCTGTGGCACTGATGCACCACCACCAGCAACTTGCACTACATATTCTTTTACTGATGATGATGATGATTATGATGTTGATCTAAGTGAAACAGTCGTGAGGGACAAGATCACTGTCACTGCCGAAGTCCGCACTGGTGCTGTTGGTGCTGCTACGGACACAGTAGCAGAAGCTTTGGGTGCAAAGAAACCAGTAACGTGAGTATCCCTAACACGATACCTAGCACTACAGTTATCAGTGACGACCCTGCATTATGGCAAGACACCGTAAGAGATGCAGAGCGAGTTGAAATCGTTAAAAAAGGCCCCGTGCAAATTCATAACTTTGAATTCCCCAAAAATGCAGATAAACCACCCAGAAGATTCACGGTTGAACATTATTACATGACCATGAAAAATGGAGAAAAAATAAACAGAAAATGGCTAGTTTATTCGGTCAGTGCATACCCTTATTGTTTTGGATGTCAGCTTTTTGGAAGAACGCACACACTCACTCTCACTCACACATTTAGTTAGAACACACACACTCACTCTCACTCTCTTTCTCTCCCTCTCTTCTACACATAGCCTACACGGACAGACTCTCATACAGTACATAGCTATAGAGTATATTCACACACAGAGACCCCAAACCCCTAGCCTTCACCCTCTCTCTCTCCCTCCCTCTCTCTCTCTCTCTCTCTCTCTCTCTCTCACACACACACAGACACACACACCATTCATGGTAATACTTTCAAAGGTTTTTACTACTGTTTCTTGATTGTCATCTATGGCAAAAAATATTTGTTGTATTTGAGTATGCCTCAGCGTCCCATTATTACAGAATAAAGTGTGTTTTAGTTTTAGGGTTGTGGTGTGTGTGTGTGTGTGTGGGGGGGGGGTCTCGGAATCCTTTGCCTTGGGCCTCAAAGTGTACAGGTCCGCCCCTGGATGTCATGCATATACTCTGACAGGGAGTGTGATGGTTCACAGTGAAGGGTTGCTAAATTAAGACACAACGCTTGCCAAAGGCAGATCTGATCTAATTGCGTTCTCAATGCCATATTTAACTCACTGTGCCACCGGGGAACTCAAACCCTGTTGTGACTTCACATGCGCAAATCGTGAGGTGGCATAATCACATTTTTGCATTTTCATAGGAAATGATCAGACTGCAAACTCAATAAAGTATAACAGCTTACAGCTCCGTGCACGCACAAAATGTGCACCGCGTTGCCGCGGGCTCATTCAACTCCATCATGTAACTCTTTTAAGGCTCTATATTTAGGGACAAGTGCAGAAACAAACATATTTAGATGGGAAATATTAAAATTATATATGAGAAGCAATTTTACCCTCATCCGCCTTCCTTCCGCAGCCTCTCTATTCATATCAGGCGAATTGACGTAGGGCTGTCCTCGAGATGAGCACTTGAATTTAATATCAAACTAATCAGATTTTGACCCTTGGGCTTTCCCTCTTCTCTTTATATCCATGGAGCTTATATTCAAGAGTGGTCGTCTTGAAAGATATTCTCTGCACTGATTTGCATAAAGTCATGTCAAGTGGAAAAAGAAGAATTTTCTGAAGATGACATTTTATTCAGGGTAAACATTTTTTTATTAAAATACTTCGGTAGTGAGACACAGTTGTTTGAAAACACAATCATGTGTGTTGGTTGTTAGTTATCATGTCAAAATGGGAATATAATCATTATCGGGTAATGTTTCATCTAAATACAAAGATCTGAACAATAAAATGATTTTAGCAATTTAACTAAATGGAGGTTGAGGCTTTTTTTCTCCTGTGAGAGAAACTTCTTCCGTCTAATGAACAAGACAAACTGTACCTACTGCCTCATATTCTCCCACCGCAGCCTGTGGAAACACAAGTGATTCCTGATGACAGGTTTCTGTGCACCACATGCAGAGTGTCTCTTTGTCAGGGATTTCCCAGGCGTGAAGTCTAACCGCGCTTGCATTCCCCACACGGGCTGGCATCCCCTTGGGTGAGAGCTTGGCAGAGTTCTGAGAGAAGTTTCGGCAAAGAGTCGACACTTCTCTCATTCTCTCTCTCTCTCATTCTCTCTCTCTCTTCGTTCCTCACACTGACATGGAAGCACACTGATGTTATCATTGGCCAAGTTAGAAAAGGGAAAAACAGGGAAATCTTAAGGCCTATTAGCTTTGTCTGTGTAGGCTGAGATAGTAGAACTCCATTGCCCATCCAGTTGATAATTGGCTTTGGGATAGCTCTTGGCCTGGTTTGGCATTGGTATGGGCCTAATATATCATGGATATGGGAGTTTCACACAAAATCCAGGCCACATCTGTTTCCAAGTCAAGAGTCTCCCTCCTTTCAAACAGTCTGCTCATTTGTAAACTGAGACCGACTGAGGACAGAGAGAGAGAAAGAGAGAGAGAGAGAGAGGGAGAGAGAGAGAGCTCTGCATTGGCAATGTAACACGCCACGCCACAGATAAAACTGGACTGGAATAATGAATAATGTGAGAGAGAGAGAGATGCATTGGATAAAAATAAACGCATTGGCAGGCAAACCATTACCGCCAAAGCCTAATGGGATTGATCCAACATGGAGGCTAAATGGGAGGTGCTGATGAGATGGATGTGGAACTACAAAGGCAAATGCATCATAACAAACACACACACACACACACACATTCACATACACACAGAGAACAACAGAAATGTTGTATGACTCCCTTTCCCCAAAGATAGAAGTAAATTAATTGAACAGAGATGATGTCTAGCGGTACTGACAGGTTCAAAGAAAGCATAGAGACGACCTTTTAGAGCCCAAAATGTATACTGTTTCATCTTCACAGCCCTGGCTTGACCAATGGTTAATAATTCATCTGTTGGTGTGGTAACAGTTGGATATTAATTATGTCTGAGGGGAGACAGCACTTTCATACTAGCTCATGAAAAGCTGATAGGGAGAGAAAGAGAGAAAGAAAGAATGAATGAACACAAACAGAAGAAGGGAAAAGAGAAAGAAAGGACCCTTTGAGCTGAGTGCCCCAGGGGTGTTCCACGTTTCATCACAATGTATGGAACCAACGCAGGCCGTCTCCAGGGGATACGCCAGACCCAGAACAAAACAACATCTACAGAAACAATCCAGGCTGAGCTGAACGCAGAGGACTCTGAACATACTGTTATGTTAAAGGTCCCGTGAAACAACTGCCAGCGTTCAAGGACGCTTTGTGTGCTTATTTAGCATAACACTGCTAATATTATTCAACATGAAAGACCGAGTGGTGATTGTAAATGCAGTATTTTAGGCAAGCTATAATGTATGGTTGCCTTGGTGCTGACTGCTAAGATGAGTATGTTTGCCTACAAGGAATGCATTCAAACATCCTCCAGAACAACTGATGAACAGCTGATTAATCATCTCTGATGCATTTCAGTAGGCCTATGCATATAAGTTTTGGATGCCAATCACAAAGGGCCCTTTAAGACAAGTATAAATCAACAATGATAAAATTATAGAATACACTATTGAAGTACCATACCGCAAAGCTAAGTTTCCCTTCTGTCTGTCAGAATCTAACAATTACCTTTTGCAATAGTGCTCTCCATTAACAGTTTATGTAAAGTATATACAACATATAGTACACATTTCATACATGATTGATATTTTATATTACATATGTCATTGGACCTTTATATTGCCAACCACACTCTGTACAAAGGACAGGTCTTGAATCAGGGTTGCTATGAGGAAAGTGAAGGTATAACTTATGGGAAGGCTTAGCTGACAGCTTGTTAGCTGTTGGTTGACAAGTAGTTGGTGTTTGTGTTTCATAATCTTTGTGGGGCTCACTGACTGTGCAGCGTCTGAGTTCTACCCGTTTTTGATGAATTGCTTTCACTGTCATCAATGATTTTATCTTATGTTTCTTGTACAAGTCTTAAGTGTTACAACACTGTTTATCCACAGAACTATGTGCATGAATGGCCAGATAAGAGATAGACATGAATGATTAAAACTTAGTGGGCTCAAGCCTGTATACAGCTGAGTCATAAAAAGACACTCTTGTTACTCTTGACGTGCTTGTAATGAAAGTTGTACAAGAAAAATAAGACTTTAAAAATGAGACTTCAAAAGAAAAACTTTTTAAAAAGAAAGACTTATCTCCTATCCCTATTTGCACAGACTTGGGCCAGAGAACGGGAGTAAGTTATGGGTCTATCAAAGCTGAATGGACCTGACTCATGGTCTAAAACTATGTACTGCTTCACTACAGACCCAATAATGAAAATTCAGGTTAAAACAGTAATGTTTAACAAGCGGGACATCCACTCTCTAGCTTTTGCAGAATATCCTGCCAGACAGAAAAGACTGTTTCTCTCAGTGCAGTTTTGTCTGCTTCAGTGAAAACTCATATTTAAGATACTGCAGCAAGTTGGCCAAGCAAGGCCAGTGTAAAATATGTCATCTATAAACCGGCCTGAAATGGGACAGGGACATCTTCACACACTGCTAAATTATAGATGGTCTCGGCAAAAATTGGTGATATGGTGACTGCATTTGTCCGCGTTCCACATAAACTGTGTGTGTCTGCTGTATCAGAGTGATTTACTCTTTTTATATGTCAACCAGTTCAAAGGTCCCCACAGTGTTTATGTTGGGGGTGTTATAGTGGCAATGTCGCCTGATGTCTCGGTGACAGCGCACTCCCCAACACCTCCACCCCTAACTCCCAACACACACACACATACACACACACACGCACACACTCCACCTATTGTTTTTGCCTTAGGCATCCACACTGGCATTAACCTTTGCCGATTGCCCCGGTGACGAGGACACCCCGCCCCCCAACCGTGGCCAGCTCACGACAGGAGCCAATCCCTGCGAGGAATATGTGATCTTGTGATGTTGCCATGACACCTCAGATATTGCAAAAGCAAAGTGTTGGGGAGACAGGTCTCCAAAGGGAAATGTGGGTGCGGTGTATGTGTGTGTTGGTGTGTGTGTGTGTGTGTGTGTGTGTGTGTGTGTCTTTCTCACTCCACATTAATGTCGCACCATCATGAAAATCTTGACAGATTGGAAATCACACTGATGCCACCCATACACACACAAAAAAATGTGTCGGGTCCGTTGACATGTTGGAAAATATCCCTACACGAAAAATTATCCCTAAATCAGAACGTGACTTGCTTGAAAGTCTTTGAAGCAGCAAAAACATGTACACTTCATCCATTCTTTTGAAGAATTACTACAATAAAGCATTTTCTTTGGTGTCTGTCTGTCTCTCTCTTTCTCTCTCTCTAATATTGGCATGGACAGGGACAACACTGAAAGAGGGCCCCCAGAGAGCCCCCCAAATAATGCTACATGTACAGTATATATTATCCGGGGGCCCAGAATTATTGTCTGTCATAGGGCCCAAATGATCTATCAGCGCCCCTGGGCATGGGCACCGACATGTGTGAATGCACAGCAACAGTGGCCATATGGTCAAACCAGATTTCTTCATCCCCTTTGACACAATGCTATTGCTTTGTCAAGTCTTTGGAAAAACATCAAAGTTATTATGTCGAAAGTGTAAAATAATCCTAAAGTTCATTCAGAAATTGGTGGACAAAACCTCAATGTGAGGAAACACTTTTGATTTGAGGTGCAACCCTATCAGAAAACACCTTAACAAGATTAAATATTTTACCAAACATCAATAAACTGCAAGAAAAGATTGGACTGAGAGTTATCTGTGTCTTAGCGGGGTTAAGGTTAATATTAAGTTCCTTTGGTAATTGCAGTTACACTGTCAGAACTATCTCAATTAAGTGGACTCATAGTATGCCTACTGTTTTCAATGGCCAGACTGTTTGGCTTTGTTTAGCAAGCATAACCCCACATACTCATAAGTTACACCTTAATTATTTGGAATGTACATTCCCTAGAATGTCCATATACATAGTTTTACCAAGTAATGTGTAATAGTTGGCTATGTTACAAGCTAATGAAGCTAACATCGAATGTTAGCTATCAGACAAATTTGTCGTCAACATTGGGAAATCAAGGATGAATTGATAGCATACATTGGACAGTTAACTAAACATAATTCCTAGAAATAATTGTGTTTAGAAACAAGCTGAACACCATCTGAATGTAAAACAAACATAAAGTGTAACTGTGATTTCCCTCATTCACTTAATGGTGTGCTGCATGCCTTCCCCCTCGTGGGGGCAGTACCCTACATACCAAACAAATCTATATGTAGCTATTGGTTAAAATAATTATTTACATTTTCATACTGATGTCTGGTAAAGTCATTCTCTCACAATTAATTTATTTTCCCTTTTGAAATGCAAAAAGTGGGCAAGACCAAGGTCGCACTAGACCTTATGTTGCACATATCCAATAATCCTCTACTCCATCTGCCAGCATCCATTCTCACCAAATGCTTGAAGCACGTCCTGTGATGAATTCAACTAAAGGAGCTGTGTGTTCATTCATGCTGAACCTTTATGGTCTTCACACAGTATACATCTAATAAATCTCCATTCTCACTGCCAACTCTCATTTCAACAAAATGACTTGCATGTTCTAAAACATTTTACGCTGAATAGTGGTCTGTCTTTTTTTTTTTTTTTGTCCACTCACATGCTAGACAGACACACCATTTTCACGCTTCCATGTGTCTGAGCTTAGTGACAGCATGCTTGCTGGGGCTCCCGTCTGAGTGTGTGACTCGGGGCCAGATCGGGCCCAGGTCTGGGCCCTATCAGACTCCCCAGTCAGGCTCCATCTGGGGTGAAACAGCCAGACACTGATACAAATGAAGTTCCATTACAGAATAGAGACTGGTTCAAATAAATCATCATAAAAAGGCAGCCCGGGGCCTGTCATCTTCCAAAGATGCGCTACCTTGGGACAGTGGAAAGAGGTCTCCCATCATATGCCTCAGTGAAGCACAGACAATTGAAGCAAGTGGGTGCAGGCAATAACAGAGAATTTCTCTCTTTCTTTTCCCTTCCTTCTTTCCAACTTTATGTATTTTCCTTTCTTCTTTCTTTCTTTCTTCCTTTCTCGCTCTCTCTCTCATTTTTCCTCCTTCATAAGATGGTTCTAGTTGTTTTTTCCTCTAACAGTATACATCTCAGACGTTCATGTGGAGGATGCTTGTCAGCATGTGTGACATCAAAGAGGGCAGTTTATTTTTTATCCACAGAGTTAAAATTGGATGCTGAACAGAATGAAGGTGTCTGATAATGTAGGAGTGACCATATGGCCAGGTTCTCTTAGAACTCACTCAGTAGAATATGGTGAAAAACCAAACATTAAGTGGAAGTTAGCTGAGTTATGATTGCAGTTGTGTAATGGGGACCAGGTGCAACCGCATTATCAGAAGTAATAATGATCTTTTGGAGTGAAAAGTTCACAAGTTGATAACATATTTCCCCATCGGTCCTTGCCTTTAGAGCCTTCAGTGTCAATGCCCCATTTAACTCTGACTGATAACAGTGGGAGAAATAAAAACAAACTTAATTTATTCACTGGGGTGTTTGTATGTCTGATTGCTCTGAAGTTGCTTTGAAGACACAGTGAAAAGTTGGACAAACATGACACAGCACAGAAGGATAAAAACAAAAAACAAAACAAAAAAATTGTTCAGAGGAAATGTGATTCTTTTCAGAGAAATGACTCTAATGCACATTTATGTTGAAAACAATGACAATGGTGTCAAGTTACAGGAAACACTGCAGGAAAACCTTCTGAAATGAATTCTGAGTCTCCAAACGTCTTGCTCTTGTAGTCATTTTTGTTGACAAACTAAAGTTTTTTACTTTTTTTCCATGAACAGATAGAACCAAGGTGTCAATGCATTTTGTCATGAAAGAATTGCATAGCATAGCATAGCATAGCCAGTGTTGGGGAGTAACGGAATACATGTACCGGCGTTACGTATTCAGAATACAAATTATGAGTAACTGTATTCCGATACAGTTACAAGTTAAATAGTTGGTATTTAGAATACAGTTACATTGTTGAAACCAATGGATTACATGACGATACTTCTCTGTTTCATAAGTTTATTCACTCTCTAAATAAATAAAGGCAACTCAGAAGCTCCTAAAAGCAATCTATGATTTCCATGTTTAAATCCAAGCCCCGCCGTCTTGCACTAGCCTCAAAACGCAGCCAGCGCGCATTATGGACGCGTCATCGGAGACCCTGAAATGACTGTTTGCACAGCAAATTAGGAGTAAAGTAAGTGGAGGTAACTCCTGTTCCTCACTGATCGCGGTTCCTGATGTCTGTTCAAAGGATATTTTCCCAAGTATTAATAGGCTACTTCGGCCAATCGGTTACACAGTTTGCTAATCAATAAACAGAGCCTATAGTTCACGTGTTGATTTAGACCTAGGCCTACAATTAAACCAATCTCTAAAATAGGCACTGCATTCTAAGTTTTTTATTCTAACTTAAAATAGCTTTATGGATTATTTTTTTTTCTAATTAGATCTAGCCTACGTTTTAAAATGAATTATATGGTGGAGCCTCTGAAGAATTATTCTTGCGAGTAGGCTAGCATATTTTAACGTGCGGTTTTTGATTGTCATTACGCAATCACGTTCATTTTGAGAGCACTGATATACAGTAGCCTAGATAGTGTTTACATTTACAGGTCATTTGCGTTCCACCTGTCATATGCGCCCCTCACTTGTACTGGGTTGATGCCACCGAAAAATCTCACAGGTACTAATATATTTTCTGGCTACGCCCTTAAAGTAGCCTATTTATTTAGTTTGTTTTAATTAGCCTAGTCGCCTGCTGTAAAGTAGTTTTAGTGGTCACCTTGCTATTTTAAAGTTGTATCAGGTAGCTTAGTTGACTTTACATTCTCCTATGTGGGCCTAACACTTCAGCCATTTGGAACAGAAGAACACACCAGAATAGGCCTGTTTAGTAGGCCTAAGCAGGATTTGATGGCCGCATTCCTACACTTATAAAATCCAATTCAATGCGGAAGTAATCTAAGTATTCAGAATACGTTACTCAGATTGAGTAACGTAACGGAATATGTTACAGATTACATTTTTGGGCATGTATTCTGTATTCTGTAACGGAATACGTTTTGAAAGTAACCCTCCCAACACTGAGCATAGCATTATTTATTCCCCTCCACATACAGTAAATGACCAGTGGACAAATGGCACTCTATAATGTCAAAGTTATAAGGTCCAGACAATTTTCTCCTCAGAATCTCCTGATATCCAGAAGCTTTTCATAACCTCCGAATTATTATTTGCCTGGTGGAGACATGGGGTTTATGAGATAATTAATTAAGCCATTTTGATGTTAAATGTCATTGATACTAAATGTCAATGAGCTGCTGGGTAGATTTATAGCATGCAGCCAGACAGGGAGATAGCCAAAACACATTGTGCTTGACACCACCGCCATCTTTCTAAGCAGGAGAACAGCTACCGAAGTCATTTTTGTACAAATTGCACTGAACCTGAATATGCTTTAGTAAAAGAATGGGCTACAAAAATGTGTTTTGATGATGGGTATAACATGCAGACATGCATACATGAAGTATTCCCAAGGAGTTGGAAAAGAGTCTGTGTAAACCTTATCTGAAGTGTGAGGCACTTTGTGATGGGCCAGTGGTAACATCACTACCTCACATCAGTTGACGGATTTGATTCCCAAACTAGTCTATCACTCTGGAAAAATGTGTCTGCTAAATACCAGTCAACTTTAACTGTAAAAAGCTCTACTAAATGGATAGATAGATGAATGAATGGATAGATAATAATTGACTATCATATTACTGCCTCATTTTTGAGGAAAGCTCTTGTCTTGTCATGTATCAATTAGACCAAATGAAAATGGCAGCCTTCTGAATCAGAGATCCTACCGCAGAGCCCAGAAAACATTTAGCATGTCCAGCATGACATCAGCAGAATGGCCTTCAAATTGGCCACCAGGGATTACATGCACTTTGGGTCTGGGCTAAAATGTCAGCTTGATTGCAGTTCAATCAAAGGAATCTAAGCTGGGAGAAAAATGCAGACAGACCAATGCAAGCTCCCTATCATGCATTTTTCAAGGGGACAAAGCTCTAAAAAAGGCTTTGTCCAATCCAAAAGCCTCAATGATGTAGTATTTGAAGTAATGTATTTAGTGCCCAGTTTATTATTTATGTCACAATAGCAAGCAGTGGATATCATTTTCTTTCCTAATTTTTCTTACAATAAAATGGGTGAACTGAAATCAGTGGGTTTTTCTATCATAGAATTTCATTAAAGATTGAGTCAGAAACAATGTTTCCATCTGCAAACCCCCTACATGAAGATGAGACATGTCACAATGATTAATTTCTCACTGCTATTTGGATAACCTTTGGAGTAATTCTTTCATCGAAAAAAAATGGAAAGTGAACCTTTGAAACAAGCAAGTAGGCAGCTAAAATCTGTCGCAAAGGCTTATGGGAAAGAGAGAGGAACTACACATCAACTGGATGTTCTGTCTGTAGCCGTCTCTTGTGTGCCAGGCCAAGATTACAGACTGCATCCAAGGCTTAGTCACTCCCAGCGGGTGTTGGATTGAAAACCCCAAGTGCCAGTGTCTTCAGAACAGTAAGTAATAAAAGCACCAAACACCACTTTTAAACGAGCCATTATTAGCATATATTAGCGCTTAGGTCGATGAGACAGGGATTTCCAGGAGTAACCTGTGTTTTGAGGTGATAACGCCTGGAGCAACACTGACTGAAACCCTTCAGAAACCCTTCAAACACGACAGTCGAGTCGAACCCTACTGCATGCCTACCCCGCCGACGTGGCAATATCACTAATATTTTATGGCCTTGACACTGTTTTCATGTTATTGTTTTTCCAGAACAGCATCAATTATTCACACAGACGACAAGGAAGAAATAAATATCGCCTTGGTTAGATTCTTATTTAGGGCATTTGATAGATTTTTTTCCCCTTTTTTTATAAACACACACACATTATATCAAATTCCCTCAGCAATCCGGCTTCATCTGGCTCACTCGGATGTTTCATTTACAAGAACAAGCTTTTGATTGTCTCCGTAGGACTGGTAAAAGAAATGCATTTTGATCTAAATGCAATACTTAATCTAGTGGATTCACAAATCTGAAGATTATTACTGCATCTATGTTTGACAGCTGTGCCCTCTCCAGACAAAATAATAAGTTCCTTTTTTTCACAAGGAAGCTTAATAAATTGGCACGTGGCCGTGTATTGAGTATCAACATGGTTCCTGCAATGTTATTTCAGAATGGTGGTATTATGGCCAGTTTAACATGGAGAAAACTGTTAGTGTTTCCTTTCATAGGAATGTCTGGGAAAGAATCTTTGCATCACAGAATAATTATGACCGCCGCTAGCGTAGCTAGCGAAGCGGTCATATAAGGGATTGGTAGAGTTTTTTTTTTTTTCCCCGTCATCTACTTCCTGAATTTTTGGTCAACGATACCCGGGACACCGAACCACCAGGGCACATGAAATTTGGTTATGTAGCCCCACTAGACTTTTACGGAAAAATTTCATTTCGTCCCCGGGGGCCACTCCCTCCCCGCGCTGGACCCCCGAGCCGCAAAAAAAGCAGTTTTTCCTAAATAACTACCTGAACCGTGGCACCGAGGATGAAGAATCTTTTATGGTATGTTGGTCTTAAGGGGCCACATCAACCTGGCCCATAATCACTCATTTGTGATTTGCACCCCCCCGGTAAAAAATGAAAATGCAATATTATTCTGCTTTAATCGCCCCTATCTTCAGTTAAGACGTTCAGAACTGCACAACATTTTATGTGTATGATTGACCTGGCATTCTCTGGGGGTATGCCAAGTTTTGTAGAATTTCATCCATGGGGGGGTCTAAAAAAATTAGGTTTTGTGTACATTTAGTGACTGTACACTCATTGGCCTGTAGATGGCGGTGCACACATATACACATGCACACACACACAGGCACCCACATACTATCGGTATTAGAACGGCAGATACATAATTACAAATTCAGTAGGATTAAAAGAAAGCCAATATAAATATTCATCATCATCATCATGGCTGCATTTCCAGTATTGGCGATGAGTAGTCGTTTGTCCACTAGATGGCGCATCGTTGCAGTGAGACGTAATTTTGTTGGAAGTTAATCTAAAGTGGGTTGGAAAGACACTACGCTTCCTGCAAGGACAAGACTGTAGGCTACAGTAGTTTACCGCAGAGAACGTCTAAGGGTAGGGTGATTTCTGCATGACATGTAATTCCCATTTCCTCTTGAAGCCGAAATAAATCTGAGAATGTTTATCGGACATGCTTGTTTTTTACTGCAGGTAGGCTACATTAATCCTATCAATAGCAGAACGTTGGTAAAATAATGTTACCGTTAGCATGGTTGAGTGATGGAGGCCAATTTGATTATTGATGTATTTGTAGAAAACCATAAATGCGTTTATAGGCTACCAAGCAAATCGATAACAGCACTAATTGTATCTTTCGACTGTCATCTCATTTGCTTATGACCATAACCTTGGCTACTAACAGGAGCTAAGTGAGTTAACCACAACACGTTCGCTACGTGATGGTTTTTTAATGGAAAATAGGCTACCTGAAAGATAACCTGTCTATGATGCATCCTAAACACCGGGCTGGGACATTTCTGCTCAAGGTCTCAAAAAGCATCTGAGTCAACGTTCATTCCCAAACACCCATATAGGCTACTTCAATCCTCTATTTTCAAAGGTGATTCAAGTAAGGAAGAGCATGGCTCAAAGTAAAGTAACTGAAACTACATAAATTCGTCAAAGTGAATAATTTGTGTCAACTCGCTGCAATGTAGATTTATTAACGCACCCGTGATGATCTACATCTCCATTTAAACCAGATGTTTTAGAGCGCACGTTGAGATGTATTCAGGGCAGGGATGTACCTACACATATTTGTTGCACGTGCTACAAAAATCATTCTTTGCGATGGATGATTTAGTACCAACATTACACCGGTCAGATACAGTTTTGCCTATGGCTATTCCGTGAGACTGAGGCGCTTTTTGTTTGCTCGAAGTGCGTGTTTAGGGTGTGAGAGGGGAGTCGATGTGCTTTGATTCCAGCTTGGTAGTTGTAGTCTATGCGATTAAAAAACACGTGTGTGTGAAGTATCCAAACAATGATAACGCTTTCATTATGGCTGCTTTAGCCACAGACCTTGAGCTACTGTACAGTGGGTTGGGTTCCATTTAGAAGTGTCCACTTCATTCGCCCTTTCCGTGATTCACACAGCTACGTGAAATGTATTACTACTGATATGCAAAACTATTAACTTTTCGCCAAGAGGTGGCAGCTTGATACTGTAAGGTGTAAGGGCCAATCTCAATTCTCTGTTTTACCCCTTCCCCTATCCCTTCATCTTACCCCTAGTCCTTGTCCCTCGAAACCGAGTGGCAAGACATAGGGGTGAAGAATATTCCCCTTGGAAAAGAGATACCACTAGCCAACCATAAGGGAGAGCGGGATGATTTAAACACTTGAATTAACGTAATTTACAGAGATCATACCACACTGAAAGCTAATATTTTGTCACTAGCAACCTGTCTTCTGTCAAATAGGCTATAATTGCATTTTCAGCTCGGAATAAAACCGTTCAGGAATTATTTTAACAACAGCAGAACGTGTTCGTTCGCAGACTACCTTCTGGTACCTACCTAACCCTAATCCTAACCCTAACCCTTAGCTGTATCCCTTCTAGACACCACCATGAATCTCTCGGTGTGCTTATTTTTCCGGTGTGAGCGTTGTATGTTGGGTATTTCTCTTACCCCTCGGTTTCAAGTAAGCTCCCGATCTTACTTGGTTTTAAGGGTTAGGGTATCTATCCCTACCCCTCGATCGAAATGAGAATTGAGATAGCCCTTCGTCTCACGTGCACGCGCAAAACTAAGGGGAAGGGGAAGGGGGAAAAAAAAGAGAATTGAGATTGGCCCTAAGCCATTGGTTCCAAAGGAGATTTTATTTGGGTCGCCAGCATAGCCTAGTGACAATTTGTGTTGTGTAATAGGCCTAGCATAGGGCCTACCTTTTATAGCTTATAGTTTGTTAACAGTCACGGTTTTGTCATAACTCCCTCTATGCATTTTTGCATTTAGAATAGCTCTAAAACCGGGGGGCGAACACGTCGCAGGGGGGGGGGGGGGGCACCAGTGCGTGGATATCTCAATCGCAAAATTAAACAATATTTCTATCGGGCGCCTACCATGGACTAGGCTGGGTGAAAATCAAAAGATTGTGTCAAAAGATTGAGCTTAACCATGGACCTCATAGTTGCAAAATGCAAGGGAACATGAATCAGCATATTATTTGCACAAACAATAACGGACAGTAGCTATTCAACTTTGCCCGTTAAAATGTGTATGAGCAGTCTCGCAACGCATTTCATGAAGGCCCTTTTGGACATGTCAGTTATTTGCACCACTGGGTAAAACGCCATTTTGTTTTAGACTACTGGTATTTAATTTGTGCATTGACAATAAAGCTGAATATAATTTGAACTAGATGACTAAACTTATGCATATGTAGAAGAAGAAACATTCACAAAAATCCATGACATGACCTCTCTTCTTGATAGCTGTTGAAAACTGCATGGAACTGACAGGGATTGTTTTGTTTAATAATAAATAAATAAATACATTATGCTGCTACCTTTTGCTTTTCCCAAATACAATGTAGCCTACAGGTGTACCTTTCATCAGTCCAGTTGCAATGGATGGACTGTGATGAACTGCCCTACTTGTGATTGTTTAGAGATTTTAAAGGTTTTATAACAATGCTACAGATTTTTTGGCCCAGAAACAAATCTATTCACCTTTGCAGCACCAGTAGGCTACTTTGTGTGCGGAATGTGTGCAAACATACATTCCAAACAAGCATAAACAAAAGTTTCAAGAGTGGGGGATGGATGTGCAGGACTGAGCGGCGGTCATATTTTGTACCGCTATGCGGTACATCTAGTAATAATACTACAAGTGATCTCACAAAAATGGTCATTTCAAAGTCACTAAGATCTGGGATATTGATTGACAATGGTGAAGACAAGGCAAGGTAACTTTGCAGTGCAGAATGAAAAACAGGAGTAATGTTTTTGGTTTTGTGAAGAAGCATGACTTTATCAATAGAGTGACTCTGTTACCAGTTGTGTAAATCCAATAAAATGTTTTCTCATGTAAGAGCACAAAATGTGACACAGCACACATTAACAAAACAACAGATAAACAACCGTACCTGCCTAACTCTCCCTTAAGTGTCAAACTCTGTTATTGTGCGGTAATCAAGTCGTTGGAGGAATTTGTGCGCCGGGGTTTCAGATGCGGGATTAGTGGTGCGGCTAAGCGAAAGGCCTCGGCGCCGAGGCCCCGTTGGGGTCTGCACCCGAGACAGATTTTTCCCACCAAGCGGGAGGGTGGAGGCGCTCTGTAGCGCGGAGAGCTCTTTGATATGTGAGTGGGCTAATCCCCCCAACCCGCCCCCATATCACCCCACCCTACCACCCCCTCCATCCTCCACCCTCCTGGCTGCCACGTCTTCATCCTCACGAGCAGGTGCCCTCTCATTAACCTCTGACTGCCACTGGCACCCCGTTTGAAGAAGGCAGTATTACGCAGGGCGGCTTATCTGCCTGCGGCATCACCACGACGACTGTGGCTGAGGCGGCGGCAACATTAATGGTACGGTAGTACACCCTTACCTCTCTAAACTTAAGAAGAGTCAACTGTGATTGGGAGGGAGATGGTAGTAGGCTGTTATGACTTATGAAATAAAGATGATGACAGTTGGTGACTTTATGTGTTGGCTGTTTGGTATCATGAGTGGAATTCTAAATGTTCAGTTATGGTGAGAGGTTCACAATAGGCACTGTTATACTTCAGGATTTGAGGTACAAATAATTTCCTAGTGACCTAGGCGAGTTAATGAGAGAATCACATACATGGAGAGGGAAAGAGAGGAAGCAAAGTGTGTGAGAGAACGAGTGAGAGAGAGAGAGAGAGAGAGAGAGCAAACACTGGGAAATACAGATGTTTCTATCGATTGGGCAGACACTCGTCATACTTAATCTCCTTCATTGCACTCAGGTCACTGAAATTATTTTCCTTTCTATTATGCAGCTCATCTGTTGTGGTGTTGCTGTGTGTGTGTGTGTTTGCGCGTGCCTGCGTGTGTTTGTTTGTGTGTGTGCATGTTTATGTGCTACGCTACACTGCAAACTCTTTCAATCTTATGCATCAGCTTCATCAGGGTATTGAATTTCTCCTTCAGTCCTTGGCGTGGAGAGATAACTAGCATTGAGCAAAGGCAGGCCGAGGTCAGATGAATGTGCCCAAACACACATTCCCCCACCCCTCCCCCCTCCATTTTATTTCTTAGACAACAGACTGCATCCTCCCTTCTTCTTCCTGACTGGTGTCAAAAGCCCTTATGAAATCACAATGAGAGAGAGAGCACCCCAGCGGAACCCACTAAGACAAGAATTGTCTGCTTTACAGGATAAAGTCAGCCGGGGCCTCGCTCGTTGATGTTGTTTTTCTTATCTTTTCTCTATTTTTTTCCCTTATAAGGGTAATATTTATGAACTGCCAGAGTGTTCCCCATCAACACGAGCAAACACTGATGCCAACAGAGGGGCCTGATTATAAAATCTTTGACCCTGTCTAAAAGGCCTCAGAGCATTTGCATGTGTTTAGACATTGCTTAGCTTGAAGAGCGCTGGCCCACTGGTGCTCTGGTAGGAGTCTGTGGTCTTGTTGCATGGAAACTGGACAGGGATGTCACTCCTTTGGTTTTTGATGTCAGAGTTACAGTAGACCTGATTTCTGTCGACAGTGGCTGTCATGCCAAGTTAGTCATGCATCTGACTGATTCCTGATGTATGTGGCAGCACTATGCAATATGCATGAATCTCAATAAGAAACATTGAATTGCCCAGTGCTATTATTAGACATGCTGGTTTCTTTGTTTTTCATTTTCTAATGACTTGTTTAACAAATTTGATCTACCAGTTAGTGGCAGTGTGATAGTTTGATATCCAATGGTGTTGGGAGAAATACAGTGAAATTTTGCAGTCGTCTCTTTTGGGTTCGCAGTATGCTGTCTTCAGTTTGACAAGCCAGTTGTGAGAGTTTTGTGAATTTTGTGCCTCTCTTTGTGTGTGTGTGTGTGAGAGAGTGCGTGCGTGTGTGTGTGTACAGTATGTATGTGTTTGTGTTTCTCTAGAGCACCGCTGACTCTGGCGGTCGGGTATCCGCTGTTTCGGAGATGAAGACGCTGCCTGAACATTTCAGTCCGACAGAACATCTGTTAAAAGACTTCATGCCAGCTCTGTGGCATTTTCTCTGAGCTCGTCACAGTGACAGCACTGCTGATGTCTTGCCCCGGATTGCGATGGTGGAAATACAAACAGAGGTCACCTCACATCAGAGTGGTTTAATCCCAGGCTGATTTAGCTTCTGATGACACTGCTGTTAATTAAAGAAGTTATGTGTAGTTTTCTTCACCAAAATATGAACCTGTTTCTGGGTTTATCATAATTTGAAGTAAGTTTGAAGTTGTGATTAAAAGGTGGTGTATATCAGAATGCATGACCATGCTGTGTACCTTTGTTTTCTTTTTTCTTTTTTGCTGTGTACCTTTGTTTTATTTTTGTTTTTTGTTTTCAGTGTTTGGTCTGCAACTGTCTCTTTGGGGTGTCTAGTCAAAGAGAGGAACACTTCATATGGATGATAGCTGAAGGCTCACACTGAAGTATTTTAGCAAAAGAGAATGTTACGGAACCCTGGAGGGGTCGTTGCAAGATATCTTTTGGCGTATATTAAGATGTTTTACTAAATAGTGCGCTCATTTTACTAAATTGTGCTCTCATTTAAATTTTTGTGAAATAAGCGCACAATTTAGTAAAACGTGTGCACAATTTAGTAAAACGTGTGCACAATTTAGTAAATTGTGTGCATGATATAGTAAAATGTGTGCACAATTGACTAAATTGAGAGCACAATCTGACAATCTGATAAAATGAGACCACAACTTAGTAAAACGAGAGCACTATGAGCAGACAATTTACTAAAATGAGCGCACATTCTCTCAATATACAAAAATATCTTGCAATGACACCTCCTGGGCTCTGTGGAATGTAGATGATGCACGTATTGTATCCACCCAGAAACGTATAACAACTGCAGTCTTCAGCTCATCATGTGTACAGTTCTTCAACTGTGAGAGAAAAGACTAATCTTAATGTGAGGAGGCCTTTGTCTGTTATTCCCCAAGCCTTGTTTGCCCAACACCAATGAGAACACTGAATTCCAAATGAGTACATATCCCTCCAGTGGGGAGGGTTTCCTGTCAGTCGAGAGAGGGAATTGGTGAGAGAAACAAGGGCAGTTGAAGAGAACTCAGACATAGAATACAAACAACAACCAATTAACTCAGCTGTACGCCAATTTATGTCATCCCTCAATTTAATACGCAAATAACACACAAATCAACAAACAGATCCTCGCTTATAATGGGAACACATCTCGCTTATAATGAGTGCTTGTGTAAATTATAACCTACATCCTTGTGACATCAGCCAATAACCTGCCCATTTGACCGAAGCAAATTTCATCAACAACCAGAGCCTACAAATCTGTTGACAGAAAAGGTATCCGACATCAGAATATTGTATACAGTTTGAGTGATTGGTACTGTAAATAGAAGATCCTCTATTGTTATTTCTACAGTTGCACAACACAGTACATCATATTTGATGGCTCACCAAGTCAAAAAAAATCATGTTATGGTAAGGAAGTTGTCCTAACTACTCATGGATGATGAAATGAGGTATCTAGGCCCTGCCAAAGAAGCTTGCAAAGTTTGGTGTTCTTCCCCAAAGTGTCAAGCATCATTCTTCATACCAGCAGTAAACAAGTACGGTTGTCAGGCCAGGTAGGAAGGAGAAACTGACACCTGCTCAAGACTCACTTCATATCAGAGCAGACAGCAAGTTTGTCCCTCCGGTTGGAAAACCTCAGCTTCTAATTTCCTGTAAGAATAAAGTGCGCTTACACACCAGAACAAAGCAAGACCCAGGGAAAAATATGTATTAATATTTCCTATTTTATTTCACAAATAAATTTTTTTTTACAAATGAATCAAAGAAAATGTGTCAGTTTTTACCTAGATGTCTTTCGAACACCAAACCCTTCACCTCTGGTGTATGGAGGACTGCTGGTCGCAAAGTAAGCAATATTTTAACATATAACCCCGTCAAAGGAGAAAAGTCATGCAACAGACCCGAGAAAAACCTGCTGGGCCACATCAATAATTTGTTGTGCTTTCGATTCTTGAATCATTAAAGCAAGCATTCTCCCGACGTTGAAAACCCCCTCTGCTGGGTCTCCACCAGCACAAATAGCGTTATATTTGCACAATTGCACACACCGCAAGACTCATGTTCATAAATCAAAGCCAACCTGTAGAGAGTTATCCCCCCTTGTGACAACATGTTCATTTGCCAATGCCCGAGCTAATCAAGGGCCTCATTTGAGCCTTATTCAAGTCAGGTAACTAACAAGATTGCCTTGGGTATTGGGGAGACCCCGGAGGGCCCCAAAGAAATGTCGACTATACCCGCTCCTCCTCAGGACTACCTAGCTAGCTTCATGACGAAAAGCACACAGCTAAACTGCCATAAATGGACCACGGCAGCAGGCTTATGCAAAATTCCAGAATTGAATTAAAACTGGCTCTTAAATTCCAATTCAATTCTTGAATTTCACTTGCATTTCAATTGAGGTAGCAAACAGGAAGCAGAATTGCAATTCGAATTGTGCACAACCCTGCACGGCAGTCACATTGTGTTCATCACATTATTCGCTGGATGATGTACAATGTGCATTAATGTACTGTGCATTCCACATTTCAGGAGATTTTATGATAGACAATGCCGATAGGAACATACAGTATGTAGGTGTGTGTGTGTGTGTGTGCGTGTGTGTGTCTATGCAGGAGCGGTACTTCTTTGCTGTGGGTGATTGGTCATGACGTTTTTCATTCACCATGATATGGTTCTTATTTAAAGCATTATTCGTAGTCTAAGCACACATGTCCATACTGTATGTACAGAGGAGATAAGCTTATTATCGTGTAGAGACGCACAAAAGAATCCCACATTATGCACGTAAAAAGAGCCAAGTTTAGCGTATGGTGGGCAGATGATGAGAGGAGAGTCAAGAAAAAGTCGTTTCACCATCTTCACGGTGTGTGTTGTTAAGGAGAGAGGGAGAGGGAGAGGCAGAGAGAGAGGGAGATGGGAGGAGAGAGTGATGAACCCAGTGACGACGACCCATAGAATCTGCCCAAACTTGTCGGTCAGGATGGTGTCACAGTTGGTTGCAATCTAACATATGCCCAATTAAAGATGCTAATCACTCTGCAGTGGAAACTTTGTCAAGTCTCTGACTTATATGATTACACAGTGATGCACATTTCTGCCGATTGTTGCGTTTGTCTCTGATCTCCTTCATTTTTTTTCCACCCACAGCTGTTGCAGTCTTTCTGCACTACAGGAATCCATAAGTACGATCATATTCCGCTCATGTTTCATGCGATAGTTCAAAGCCGTCATTTGCTGCATTTGTAATGAGCCTTTGTGCTAATCACATTATAATGAAACATGCCTGGGAATCCCAGCAGAGAAAATGATCTCGTCTTCAAAGCCGCTTTGCAGAGTCTGATCAGCCCCAGCCCATTGGACGGAGTGTCTTATCCAAACCTTATCAAGGTGGGCAAGGGGGGTGGGCAAGGGGGGCCCAGGTAATTGCCTGTCCTGACTTGTCAACACTTTATACACGCTTTGGTTTAGGCTAAAGATCTCAAAGCCCTATCCCTAAGTAGCTATTTGTACAGTGTATAAAATATAATGTATTCATCTGTGTAAATAGCTCATATATAATGTGATAATTATACACTGCTGCAATTGCTTGGTGTTTCTCTGTGTGCTTACGCTCACATGGCCTAATTCTAATGCCCATGTTCTACTTGAAGCTGTTATGCAATATCTTTAGGCCGTTAGGAAGTATAGTCACTATACAGCATGCTATTTAGGCATACAGTTCTGCATTGGCATGCCTTCAGCACCGGACAGAATAATCTATATATTCTACTCTATGTTGTTTTTATGTAAGACGATAACCAATCCTAGGATTAGAGCATTCAATATGCTTGGTGTATAATTTGAATAAATAATGCTTATAAGCCATTATGTTAGCCTGCAAGTAAAATGGTTGTGTAAAAAAAGTGTTGGATTTTTAAATTATATGATTTATTATTTGGCAACATGCCTGGTCAAGTCTGGCAAGCCCCAGCTGAGAGGTTGTGAGCAGAGAAAGCCCTTTTTCAGTGTTAATTTCTGGAGCTGTCAAAATACCCTAATATATCTCCCCAACCACTGTGCACCATCCTAATATAAACGACGCACACCATGAAACACACACACATGTGCACACACACACATTTACACACACACACACACACACAGTGGTGTGTGTACAATGCCATGTATTTGGGAGTGGTTTCCTCATTGGCAGGTGTAAACACTGTGCTGTGTTTCTTGCTCATTGCTCCAGTCCTGTGGAGTTAGGGGTGACAGACCCACGGCTCCAGACTCACATCTTCAGTGGGGAGGCTGGTAAAGAGGTATTACCTCTATAGATCATGTAAAATTAGCAGCACAAGCTCCTGTCAGCCCCGACGCCGCCATTTCATCTTGGGCCGTTGGCAGACTGTTGCCTTAACGGGTCAAATGATAACCATAAATCATGATTCCTCCGTGCAAGGCGAGCAAAAGACGGGGTGGCGGGGCGGGAGGGACAGGGGTGGGAATGGGGCGGTGAGGTGTTGTGGCGCGGGAGGATGGGTGGTGGGGAGGGGCAGGGGGGACTGAGGTGGGGGTGGGAGAGAGTGGGCGCTCAGCTGCCACAGAGTCTCTCATGGAATTAAGTGTGGTCATAAACCTTAACCCGGGGAAATAATCCAGTCTATTCCATAAAAGATTAAACCCCTTAAAGAAGATTGATCGTCTCTTATTCTTTATCTACCAGGCGTAATCCTAGATTATAGAAACTACTTGAAGTTAGAATTTGTAGAAATTTGCCGGCTTAATGATAGCTCATTTATACTGAAATTGCCTTCTTTGCTGGTGAAAGGAGCAAGCTGGGATTTTCTCTCTTTCTCATGAAGGCTCTGCTTGCATTGCTGTTTTGGGGCTGGCCTGGTAATAAGAAGCTTCAACTTTTTCCCCTCTCAGAATCCATCCCCATATCCCACTCTGTGCTCTTGTTTGTTGCTGTTTTTAGATAATAAAATGCTTTTCCATTTCCCAGCCCTGACATTAAGAGAAGAGAGGAAAAATCTGGATATCAACAAAATAGATTGTTGATCACAGTGAGATCACTGTGAGTTGCTCCCTAATGTATCATGCTGAAGCACATACATATTTCCATGCTATATCATTATGTTGAATCTACAATACATCCCCCAGCAGGATATCTCCACTTATGCATCTCAAAACATGTGTGCAGTTATTCATTTATGCAGAGTGTTGTAGGAGATATGTATGACATGTGTGTGTGTGTGTGTGTGTGTGTGTGTGTGTGTGTGTGTGTGTCTGTGACTTGTGTGTGCTTCTTGTACAACTATATTTGGTTCTGGGAGACACTGAACTACAGAATTGCATAAATGACAAGAACAGAGCCGTGTTTTGAAGAAAGAGCCCCCGTTTGCGCCCACTGGCTAAAATGGCACCCAGCTGGTTATTTAGCGGTGCTGAAACGGCAACTGTCAATCCGGTCAGATGTGAAATGGTGTGGCAACCCCCCTGCATCTTTATGCCGTTTTCCTCAAGGATGTTGGGGGAAGGGGTGTTGGGGAGTCAGACATGCTCTGCCACCCATGGAACTAATTTGCAGGATTCATATTAAGCTTCTCGCACCCACTGATCTCACATTTAGCCACAGTGCACACAGTGCAGACTGGCTGTCAGAGCCAGTGGACACACACAAACACACAAACACACACACACACACAAACACACACACATCAACCTCCCGCTGACTGATCACAATGGCCGAGTGAACTTTGAGCTGGTGAACTTTATTTTCCGCAGCAGCGGCGACTCCAAAATCATGCCCCCGTCGTGGCTGCCCCTCCTCTCGCCGTTCCCCGGGGCTACCGAGCTGGATCCCATCACCGCAGCAAACGCGATCCAGATAAACAATTGCATTCCATCACTATTTACAGGGTTGTCGGGAGATTGCCTAGGCCACTAATGGGTGTGAATAGGGAACAGAAGCGTTTTGCGGTGGCCTTTTGTTTTAGCAGCGGACCGCAAGGACTGATTGACCAGACAGGATAAATGGTGCTACAACTCATATGTGTGATCAGCTCATTAAAGACTTGCATTTATGAAGCTTAACTAGATTTTAAATATGAGCTATGCTAGATGCCAAGCCAAGTTTAATTACAGACTAAATAGACCTCATAACATGTATAAAGATTTGTGGATGTGCTTAAAATGATTAAAACCACATTTATATTGCTTACACTGCTACTTGTATAGTATTAAATAGTGTAATAACATATTTAGCTATTCATGGCCCATCATAAATCATTCTGATGCTCTTTTCTCATACGATTATAAGGGGTTGGAGAGGTTGTAGTTCGGAGTAGATACACTGACCATGGATATTCCTCAAATGCATAATTCTTTGTGATTATTATGCACCACACATAATTAGCGGCGAGCGTGCTAGCAGAGCTACATAAGTAAGCACTTCGACAACTATCTGCAAGAGTGAGGAGTGCTGCATCATTGAAAAGCACCACGCAAGGCAGGCAGTGTGTTTATACACAGAGTTTACTCAGCTGGCCCCTTGCTCACCCAGCGCTGCTGCTGCTGCTGCCGCGCTGTTAGACAATAGCCATCCTCCTTCATCTGCCTAATTATTTAATTCAATTACTAATGAATCTGAAAGCCCTTATTTCCCCTGTGGTGCTGTGACAGAGAGAAAAGCCAAAAAGGCTGTGGCAGAACCTGTCCATCTCGTTTAGCTGCCTCATGTCTAGCATTCTGATGTAACTGTTATCCGTTTGGGGATCAAACCCAGGACCTTCAATGTGAGAGAAGGGATATTCTAGGGATTTCTACAAGGCTAAAATGCATGGCTTCCCATGACTTGTCTTTTGAGTAGCATATCTATATAAGGTGTAATCGAGAACGGATTACTCTACACATAACAAGCATGCTGCTGGCCTCTGTTACACTAAGAATGGTTAATTCGTAAATAAAAATGGTTGTTTACTAATGCATTACAACTAGGATTGGTTAGTCACAGAATTGGATTATTATATTAGAGAGCTTTTAGGCATGTAACATTCTGCTGCCAACACCTTCATAGTTGGATTTCTAGAAGAAGTGGTTCAGCATGACATCTTGACAACTTTGTGGGAAAGCTCAACATTCTGCTGCATTTTACACTGCCACTGTCAGAGGATGGGAAACAAGAGGACCACTTGTCATCTATGAGGACTTCACCCATGTGCTTTAAAGAGCCTTGGTCCTATGTGCTGTCTGTTTCTTCACCCATCTCTCTCCCACTCTGGTCTCCCTCTCTCCAATAGCTGTCTTCCATATGACACATTCCCGATGACACAACTTTACTATGACAAGTGACAAGATACGTGACAAGTGACTTTATGATCAATGATTTTCTTGTCACTCCAGTGTGTCTTTGTCCTGTTCTTTGTACAGTTCTGAAAGGCTTTTTACACACATGCTACGTAGGCAAGACAGGGCCAGTTGATTGAAAGTAACACAATTCATAGACATGGTTCATCATAACAGATCCAGAACCACAAACAAGAGATTTAAAATGGTAAATTTCATTAAAGTAGTTCAAAGAACAAAACAAAAGAACATAGAGCATAGAACAGAAAAACATAATGAAAAGAATAATACATCCAAGACCCCAAAATAGATGTCTTACCCTGTGAATACAGAGTAGAGCAATATGCCTAATTAAAAGCCACCATATACCCCATTTGTGTCATATGGTGTTGCAAGAGCAGTATTGGAAGTAGCCAGACTAGGCCACTCTGGGAATTGCGCCCAGAGAAATGTTACCTCAAAAGTACCAGGGTTCAGAATAGCACACAAGTTTGTTTTACTGACAATGCATGCGACATGGTGGTGGTTTTATGGTCCATCCATAAAAGTACTTTTATTGACAAAAAAGAAAATTAATATTACAAACCAATAAAAATGGACACAATACAAACAGATTTCACACACACACACACCACACAGATGACCAAACGGTAGGGGAAGGATGCCTGGGCTGAGGCTTACCGGTGGGGAAGCAGGTCACTGGACTTGGAAAGGACTTGGAAAGCCAGTCACTGCAATCACTGGTGATCCGCAGCAATGAATAGAAGGCCTCCTAGTGCTTTAAGAAAAAGGAACAGAGACAAATAAGAAATAATGAACATACACAAATAAGAAATCCCACCCAATCAGCACATACACTTTTCAATGTTACGTTACATACATATACATTCACAATCACATGGGACAAACAGAAAAAGAAGCAGTCTTCTGCGCCCGCCACCGCCGTTAGCTTCAGGGATCAGGGGAGGCAGGGGACAGGATGCAATTTAATAATCTGAGTGTGCCGTGATTGGGCAAACCATGTGCCGAAACAGCAAGGAGGACAGTAAGGCAAACAACCAACCGGTGGTGCTGTGAAGCCATGATTGCAAATATTAACCACCTCGATAAAATGGTCGAACAGAAAGAACAAAAGAGAGGGAGAAGACATAGCAAGATCTCATACCGGTGGGCAGGCAAAAAAGGATGTGACAGGAAATGGCAAAGGCAGGTGTCCAGGTACCTGGGCAAACACAACCTACCATTTTGTACAGTAGCCAGGTATACCCAGAGCCATATAAAAGTACCTTTATATGGCTCTGGGTATACCTATTAGCTATGCTCCGCCCCTTAACCCTGCTACATTAGCTTAAATGATCTTGAAGCTATTGGTGAGTCTAGGCTGTAAGCTTATGATTTATCAGTGTTCAGCACACACAAGGAACTGACAATACTAAAAATACATGGTTTGTCTGTTGACATTCTGATATCTTACCTATCCTTCTCACAACATGCTCAAAGTGTAAATACAAATACAAATGTGAATACTATTATTCACTTTCTCTAAACATTCCCAAACACCTCTCAAAAGTATTGTCAGGTTCATCAAGACTCCAGTGCTGCTTCAGTCTTTTGAAGACAACATAAGGAAAAGTCTGAAACTTCCTCTATCTTTTTTGAGAGACTGATCTGTCTACATCACTTTTAGAGGTAAATTAAGCAAGAACAAATATTATTTGGCTTTGTAACATCAAGTGTTTGTTTTGACAAATATTCACATCTTTGAACCATTTAAATATTATTTTAATGGATGAACCCTGCTGGCATTTCAACATTAATTCAACGGTGAATAAACGTTATAAACGTTTAAAAAAAAACCTTATAACGGGTGAATCAACGTTGAATTATGTGTTGGATTTGCAAATTGAATCAACGTTGATATCGCAACAACATCCGCCATTTCAACATTGGTGCTGATTTCCTTGATTTCTTATTATGACCGCCGCGCAGCGAAGCGGCGGTCATATAGGTTTAGTCAGATTTTTCTTTTTTTTTTTTTCTTTTTCGCATGTCAAAATTTCCGTCAATGATTCCCGGGACACTGAAAGACCGGGGTAGACGAAACTTGGTGGGCATGTAACTCCACATGGATAGCATGGAACCATCGTTTTTCGTTTTGATCTGTAGCCCCCCCCGCTGTACTGGACCCCCCGAAAGGAGGGTAGGGCAGACACAGTTTTCTGTGAATATCTTGAGAACCGTAGGGCCTAGGATGACCAATTTTTTTCGTATGTTTGCCTCCAGGGGTCAGGTTAACCCATTCTATGTGCACACATGTGCATAAACAGATACACACGCACACACATACATTCACAGTAATCATACGTATGACACATACTCACACAGTAGACATATGTATGCATGCATGCACATGCACAAACACACATACGCAGGCAAACACACAAGCACGCACGCACACCAAGGCCGTAGTCATGATGTCAACATTGGGGGGGACCAAATCTGTGGGAATGGCATTACTACTAGCATATGAATGCATTATTGATGTTGAAAGACGTGAAAGAAATGACACAGGCTTGAACAAATTCATAATTTAAAATAAAACGTTTCACTTTCGCTATCATTGCGAGAATAGGCTACAATATGGAAAATGTTCCCTTTCAGTCTGATCGGCTCCAAACATGTATGGGATTTCCTTAGCCTGTGCTACACCTTTCCAAGAAGTTTTGTGAAAATTGTTCCGGTAGCTTTTGCGATATTGTTGACAGCCCTACTTCACCGCAGTAGGGTGCAGTAAATGGAAGCTTTTGATAGCGCACGCCACTAACGAAAAACGGAAAATCACTAGGACAAACCACTCAGGGGTGTAGGCTACTCTGGAACCATAGGTCACTAATTTGTGCGTTATTTACGTTTGATTACATTTCAGATACTGTTGGTTTCCTGTAGGCCTAGTATAGCGCTTTATTCTTTCTTTATTTTTCTATGTCCGAATATTGGGGGGGACTGTTTGGTCATATTTGAATATTGGGGGGGACACGTCCCCCTCAATGTCTATGGTGACTACGGCCCTGACGCACACACACACACACACACACACACACACACACACACCCACACACATAAACATAAACGTGTACACGAACACATGCACACAATTCAAGTATTTCTCAGAATTATGAACAGGCAAGATGGGGGTGGGGTTGTATAAAATGAATTTTACATGTGGAATCTATGAACTAATTATGTTTTGGTACTTGTTGTCTAGCAGATACCAGTGAGAATTGAGTGTGGCTAATGCAATTTAGTGAGACAGTTAGAATCATATAGGCCTTTCAGCGTGATTTATTTTTGTGGAAAAAATGTGCTGGACTGGGCGGCGGTCATATTTTGTAACGCTCTGCGGTACATTTAGTTTTACAACCATTTGTCAACATTTTACAATTAGCATTAAAACAGTGTTTCAACATTGACACAACAACTGACATTATTTCACCTATAATTCAACATTGACCTTTTTACAACCAACGTTGTTTCAATGTTTGTCTACATACCCTTTTACAACCATTTAGCATTAAACATTGTTTCAACATTGTTTCAACATTGACGCAACAACTGACGTTATTTCCCCTATATTTCACCGTTGCAGGTCGGTCGTGTGCCGGCTGGGAATCTCTTCCAGAATTTTCCCACTAAACCTTTCCCCATTATAATCTATATTTCCCTATGTTTTCATCTCTCTTAATGACCCAATCCTTCTTGTCCTCTCTTCTGCTCACCACAACTCAACAAGCTGATGAAGTGACACAACCAGGACAAGACCCCATCACTGTACATTTACATTTTCGTTAATTCATTTTGCAGACACTTTTATCCAAAGTGACTTATAGCAAGAGAGTCAAGCTACAGTGCAGAATACTCTAGTGTTCATTCAGCAGTAAAAAAGAACCCCTCCTCCTTTCACTCCAATCCAAAGCCCTTTACCCTACCGTCACTTGTTCAAGTGACCTGGTATTACATGCTTATGGAACAACCCTCTTGACTCACGGCCATCTGGTTTCAACAGTGTCTACGCCACTGACATTATTTGAGTGTTTCAATGCTTACAACTGGCCCAAGGTATTTCTGTCATATTCAGCAATTTTGCACCACGGACAAAAGATACATTTCTCCCATGTGACTTTCATCAAAAGGGACTGTAAAAAAAACTGTATCTGTAAAAATTGTATCTACTCAAGTATCTATTCTGTCTACTCAGTATTTTCAAATAACATTACAGACTGAAGTAAACTGGACTTTGATGTCTATTTTTAATGTAGTACACCCCTTCATGTAAAAAAGTCCCATAAACTTAAACATAACGTAAACCAGTCACGTAAACTTAAACCAGTGTTGACTCCTGATTTCCCACCCCTGATATCTCAGAAATCAATATGTCTCTAGGCTGTCTGACAGACTGTATACAGATAGTTGTACCTTAATGGTTCTGCCAGATCCCAATGTCCCATGAATTTTTAAAATACAATAAATTCTCAGTCAGGACTTCCATAATACTACTTTTTAATACTATTAAAAACATGCTTCATCATATCACATCACATCACTTTATATCGTGAGAGTTAAGAGTATATTTCAAGTGTATTACTGATTATGTGACTGTCAGAGATGACAACCTTCATCAGAAAATAAGTTTGATGATGAATTCAAAACACCTTTATTGAAATTGGAAGACACTGGAAAGAAACTCATAACTGGTGCTTTTAATACTAAATAATATTAGATCTGTGAAAGATACATTTCTGAGGAAGATTGTAAAAGGAAATGTCATTTGGCACAGCTAAATGATGAATTATGGCCCCTATTGTGGAAAAGAGAGCATGCACTAAAAACTGCACTAACAAGTAAACTTGATAATGATTTCAGGTTATTTAAGGGACGGACAAATGAAGTTGTAAATCTGCTCTGTAGAGCTAAAGTAAACTTTTTCATTTATCTAATTAATCAGGCCAGAGGTAATAGTCAACACCTGAATACTATATTAGGGAAGACGGGAAAGGAAGCTAGAACTTTGAGTTAAAAATACAAGGAGGCACTTGTAGAAATAATGAAGAAATCACATAAACCTTTCACAACTTCATCAAGGAATCTGTTGAGAAGCTGGCAACAACATTTAGCTATAGAAACATACTGATCACTTATCCCGACTGTAATTACACAGTTCTAAGTTGTTGCTAACCAACTTACAGCCCACTTTAATTCATTTCATACCCCTGCATGCAATACAATTTGTGTTCAGAGTGAACCACTCAACGAAATCTGCAAAGTTTTTCTTAGCAGAATAAGTTTAAGTCATAAGTAATATGCTTACTGCATGTCTCTTATAAACTTTATTGAATGCTTATCTGGAATTATGCTTTTCCAATTATCATTAGATATCTTTTTTTAAATCAGGTCTAGCTGCAGTCATGTAATTGGCCTAAGGGTTTTCTACAGGAATAGACATGTTTTGAACAAGCACTGCACTAGTTTTTTTTTATTTATTTTTTTAGGTTGATTAGAAATCAGATGACTACAGAGGCAGCCAAGCTGTTACTACAAACAATCACTGAAAGTTTTGGACAAGAAATCATCACTTATCATCACTGTATATATTATATGGGAAATAGTATTTCCTACTGTTAGCATTAGACAAAATAGCCTACTACATTACTACTTTTAGAGCAAGGTTGAAAGTGGCCCAGTTTAATATTCAGTTCTAGTAATCTGTGTGGATTGTGATTGTATTTAATATGTATTTTGACATGTGTTCATCTGTCCCCTTCATCGTATGTTTTTGTGTTTTTTGTTTGTTTTTTAAATCAACTCCTTTCTAGGGACTATAGATGTATTAGCCTCTAGGCTATAATCTGACTCAGTTATGGACTGCACTGTCCCTGTTACATAAACTTATAAATAACATCAAATTAATAAAAAAATGGATAGTTCACAAGTCAACAAATATTCCAGGCTTACACCCCTAAACAGTTGCAATAATATGGTCGAACAAGGCATTCAGAGACTACTGTGTGGTCTCCTGATTTGGCCTCTTTGCTGTCCCTATGCACTGACCAGGAGACATTTTAAATGCTAGGTGGAGATTGATGCTTCGAGCTGAAGCGATGTTTGTCTCCGTTTCGTGAGAAAGGTTCAGGGTGTCAGGAGGAGTCAGTTTGAATAGGGGTATTATTAATCATCCAGGGAATCATGTCACATGACCTTTATAGGCTTTGACAGTGGCATGATAAGGTTCCTTCAAACACTCCAAACTGCGTAGGCCTTCTGATAGGTACATTAGTGACAATCTTGTAATGTATCTGTTTATCTTTCTCAAGCGAATGGTTATGTATTGAAATTGAAAAACACAAATGCTTGTTTTGCATGCTTGTGGGTACACAGTTGGTATTCCAGACTTGACACAACATTTGTCAACCAGCAATACTCAAGAATCCATTGGTTAAAAACATTTTTTTTATCTATGGATATTGAGCAAAGAGATTTGTGAATCTGAATCAAATATCTTGTGTGTCTTAAATGTGGCTATATTCCAGTGATGACCATTTATTTTTAGATTCAGGATTATTAGTTGAAAGCGGCACTCAGCTCCTCGGTGACGTCAAGTCAAGGCTTCCGAAAGTCTTTCAGTGTTCTCAGTCAGTCAGTCAGAGCAAGATCAGACACCTCTGGGATTGCTGTTAAAGAAAGCCATCAAATGAAAGAGCCCCACCCTGTCTGACTCTTCAAATCTCCCAATGATCTCTAGATAACGCTTTAAGGCCCCAAAAATCCTGCACTGGGGCTACATCAGTGAGTCTGCTAACGCGAAGAAGACATTACATAACTCATTAGAGCCTATTCGCTCGCACTCCAAAATTGATTCACAATCACAGACAGTGAGATAGGGAGAGGAACTGGCGAGAGCTAAAGTCAAAAGAAAACTTTAAATCATGGTTAACTTATGGTGCACTGCCTGTGCTGTTATTCTTCTCGCTTAAAATGGAACTTCAACCTCTTTCTCAACTTCCAATTAATTAGGATACAATTAAATTCTTCCACTGCAGTAAGATATATTAATTTAAATGATGGTACTCAAGTGAGAGCATTTGTTAATTGTGTTGGCATTCAACACGTAGTCCTATTCTTGCACAATTAAAAGTTGATCCTCCTGTAAAACTCCTCTGCAATTTACTACACTGAAGGTCTTCTGATGTACTAAATGGCCTAAAGATTAAGCTGAATGAAAAACATGTTTTGTAGTGAGTTTTTAACAGTAAAAATAGTTTAAATGCATCATGGCTTAGTTTTTTTATTATCCCCACCAAATTGCTTTCTATTTCCATGGTACAGCAGGCTCCTTAACTATTTTGTGTGTGTGTGTGTGTGTGTGTGTGTGTGTTTTCATGTCTGCTGGAGGGGTCCAATGGAGTGCACATATCTGCTTTGAAGACACACTTCTGTCCTGCTCGTAACAGGGGGCCACATATTTTATCCCCTTTTCAGAAAAAAAAAACAAAAATAAAAAATGAATGCCAAGTGAAAGATAGGGTCTTCCTCTCGGCTAATGCTCTAAGAGCTACTTTGTTGTTTGGTCCATTTGAAGTTGATTTATGGCATCTAGATGCATTGACAGAACTGAAGTAGCTTTGGAATCCTGTGTGAGTGTTATTGTTGGTTTTAACCAAATGGCATATTTAAATAAAACACTTTGTCAATGATATTGAAGAACAGAGGAGCATAGAAGTGTTGTTTTTAGTTTAATAGTTTTTTTGTACTTTTTACAATTACTAGTGATGATATTGCAGACACTGCATTTTTCTTTATTACTTCACATGCTGCAAAATGCTTTACCTCAGTTTTGAAGGGACAGACTTAAATAGCAGACATTTTCTAAATTCTCACATTCAACATAATGACAGTTCACTTCTATAAATGCCATATATGGCTTGTCAGAGGTCAGCAATTCTGTATTGACATTGTAAAGAACACAAAACGATGTAAATGGAATGTGGATACAGTACAGTACATCCATATTCATACTTTTTTTATTTAGCTGTAAGCACTTTAACGATTAACAAATACAATAACATTACACATCATTTGTACAGTGGCACAAAAAGGATTCAGTATGTGTGATTGATGAGCTGGAGTTGCCCCTTGCACTAGGATTCATTATAATCTGATCCCCAGAAGACACTCTAAAACCAGCAGTCAATACGCTGGCTCTCCACATAATAATGATCTGGGTCGTTTTTATTTTTTGAAGAAAGGTGATATAGGGATGAACTGTGATTACCCCAGAGACCTTTTTGTTTAGAGAACATTAAGCTCCTGGTCAGTCTTAAAACCAGTGTCAGCATAATCTTTATTGCCTGCCTTCTCCACAGGATGATTCACTCTTCTGAGACACACTTGTCTCATAATGAATGATGTAAATGTGATCCACATTTTTTGTGCCCTATTTTAATTCATTCATGTATTAGACTAATAACATTGGTGTTGTTTAAACGTAAACAATTTGCACTGAAAAAAAAGTATAGCTTCCTGTAATCTCTTGTAAAAAGAACATTTGGGCTTTGCTGAATATACCATGGGTTAAGTGAATGTGAAAGGCCCAATTATCCGCACTGATGAATGGTGTGATTTCATATAGATTTCCCTTTGCCTGAAACAGTGATCATTTCTGCAGCCCAAGTTGAGAAAGAGCAAAAATGAATCAATTCCATCAAGTCATGCTTATAGGATGAGTTTGTACCGTCCCACGGGCTAACACTTCACCCCCTTTGGCTCTGCAAAAGCATTTGAAATGTTAAACACGGGACAATTACCACAATGGACTCCTAAGGATTCTTCTCTGCTGAGAACAGGTAAATATAGGAAACAGTTATTGACCCCAGCACACAACCCAGAGCTTTTTTCTCCACTGCCTCTTTCTCACTGAACTTCCAATACACCTCCTCAATGGAGTGCCTGTGATTTGCTTCCCTTCCCTTGAGCTTCTTGAGCCTCTTGGTCCCATAGCGGAGCTGAGCTCTAGCTCATTTCAGCTGGCCAGGCTAATTCCTATGGAAGGCTTACTGGTGGGGTAAATACCCATATAATGCTCAGTCTTGTGGAACATCTGCTGCTCTCATCAGTAATAATACAACTTGCTAATGTTTCACATTAGAGTTTGCTTAATTAACAGTGATCAAAAGCAGTAGTTATCTTTAATAGCATATAGCATACAGTTACAGTGACGGGTATTACTGAGGGATTTTGAAGCTCAAGTTCAAGGTTTGCTTTGGCGAACCACCAGTGCATCTAGTATGACTCGTGACAACCATTATGAAACCAAGATGAAAAGTGCATTGTGTTCGTAAACATGAATCCAGACATCAATCTATGAATATTAAAGCTGTTATTAATTTGCATCCAAAGATTTGTTAATGCTAGTCCTGAGGTATCAACACATGCTAATTGGAAGCTATTCATAAACTGTTACTGCTTTTTTTCTAAGGATGAGAAGCCTCAAGACGATTTTATAGTTCTGATAATTCATACACCTGACGCTCTGCTTTGTCACCCGAGACATCACCCGAGAAGATCCCCTCAGGGTGACAATTCCCAGATTTAAATCTGATCTTCCAATAATACAGGAAGTGTGAGTTTGCCAGGCCGTGAAAAGGTGCGGGCGGGTTGGGGGAGGCGTATCCTTGTCAAATATGACTCCAGAAGTCATCCGTTGTCCGCCTGTTTGAAATTCTCCCGGCTCCCGAGGTGCATGCCGCTAAGCGGAGGCTCTTTCCTCTCAGATCTCAGGCACCATCCCCTTTCCATGTGGCTGACAGGGGTCGGCTTTACATGGGGCCAAACAGAAGACACCCCCCGCCCTCCGTGCAGCTGTCAGGACCGGGTTGTTGTCTGAACAGAGGCATCGGAAGTTTTAGTGCATTTTGCCCTCCAAATGAAAGCTGTATGGGATGGAGGGCGGTGGTAGTGGTGGGGAAGTTGCGTTGAGTTTGGCAGGCCTCTTCATGAGTCTTCACGAGTGCCCTCCTCTTTTGCTTTGAATGCAACGATGCTCCTGCCAGACCATCAGAGGTAGATGAGTGGAAAGGGGATGGGGGCAGGGGGGTGGAGGGGTGAGTTGAGCATCTCCTTGGGTGAAACCTCACACTACTTTGATTCCACGCCAGTCCCAAGGCAACAGAAACATACACACACACACACACACACACACACACACACACACACGCGCGGGCACGCACACACACACAGACACACACACACACACACACACACACACAATGAGAAGTGCAAGGATTTCTTGTGCTCCTCACCGGAGAAAAAGAGAGAGAGAGAGTTGATACACTGGCACAGGTAGGAAGCTTTGATTTCTTGGAGAGAGAAGAAGCAGAATAGCACCCTGCATGTACAGAAGGTTGTTTTTTTTTACTCACAGTCACTCACTCGCTCGCCTGCTCAGAGTTAGATGCTGGACTGGAACGGAATACACAAGCATCTTCTCAGAAGTTGTTTAAAAAAGAGAGAGACTTGACTGTTGAACTAGACAAAATATCCAACTAACCTAATACATAGTCTGTGTCACCAGCTAGCCTGCTGCAGTGTAGATAACAGTGTAGATAGGACTGCACAGCTCAGGATCCTGGACTGAATGACTAAAAATATAAGGTTAACTACTTTTTAGCTCAGCTTCTCAACCATTGTTCTATTCAAGTAAATGTGTGTTAAATTTTGAAAAAAAGATGAATGAATCAAGCTAATTTTACATTACAGGCTATTTGTTCAAATAGCATCAACCTTACAGATGACCCAGTCACTGAATAGCAATAGCAAGTAATCAGAATAAGCATGGCAAGATAATTATGTAACATACAGCAAATTATATGTACAATGAAACATAAAATGTGGAGTTCTTAGTTTTATTTATAAACACAACTAGTCCCACATTACTGAGCTAAATGAAGGCTTTGGGGAAAAGGCTGGGGCCATGCTGTTAGCGGTTAGTGGCTAGCTTCCTCTGCAACCTTGCCGCGAGCGTGAAGGCAGCCGGGGCAGCTCGCCCCAGGCCTGGCTATGTCTGCCTGATTAGATAAAACAAAAGAGGCCAAGCGAGAAGACAGAGTGGCCAAGTATCCCCCCCCCCCTCCACTGTCCCTGGCCTGCACACACACTGCCTCAACCCCCCTTACTGAAACCCTCCCCCACCCCCACCACCACCAGCACCAAAGCCAGACCTAGCTGGAGTACACGGCAGAGCTCTGCAAAGCACTGCGCAGGAGAGGGGCGGGGGACTGGTTGCTGTCACGGATGATCTTGTCACGAGAGAGAGAGAGAGAGTGGGGGGAAAACGGGAAACGTTCATCTGCCCCACACACAACTAAACACCCACCCACCCTACACCCAACCCCCCCCCCCCCCCCACCCCCTCTTTAACTCGCTCAGCAACTTTGCGCTGGACTCATGCAACATTCAGAAGTTAAGGTCCAGGGTCATATATTCTTGCAGTGGCCTGTTCGTTGTTTTTCTCTTTCATTACCTTTTCACTCTGCTGACCTTGTCAACATGTTGGACCATTCCCATTCCCACAAGTGCTGCAAAGGGTTAAACAGCGTAGAGGCCAAAATGCTGTTGTATATTTCATGTAGCATAAGTGAGACCTCTCCCCACCCCCCTTCTCTCTCTCCATTTTTTCTCTCTTCTTCTCCACCGCTCTATTCACCGTCTCTATGGTAATGAGATTCAGTGAAGTGTCATCCGTTGCCCCGAGCACTTTTCTCCCCGACTCTCAGCTCAGTCCTGCTCAGCCCAGCTCAGATGAGATCAGTTCCCCAACACTGGAGTGCGGATCCGCCTGGCCACGGCTGGGGCCACTAAGCAGCCCGCGCGGGCACCACTTTCGACGGAGACCTTTGACAGGTCTCCTGTGACATGGGTGCATGATGGATGCACATGGATTTAGGGGCTGCAGTAGACCAAAGTTGTACAGTAATTGCTTTGTTACGTGTTTAATACCATATGTTGTTTTATTTGATGATTATGTAAAAAAAAAAAAACAGATTCAATAGAATTTCTCTTCATGTGGAAAATAATTTGTGTTGCTGCTGTGGTCTGTGCGTGTGCAGGTAAAAGGGCTACACTTGTGTGGATGTTTTTTTGGCCTTGATCAGATCCCACTCTCCATTTAAAAGCAATTTAGTCTGGGAATGCTCTTAATCTCTGTCCAAGAAGCCATCTTTCTCTGCGGAGAGCCTTCTATTTCAGGTCGTCCACTACAGAAATCAATAAATAATGATATGACTAAAAAAGCACAACAAACAAACATGCCTTAGCATTCTTTCTGTTCTTAGGCAGAACGACCGTCCGCATATGGCTGCTATTTTGATCAGGAGAATTTCTCCTTCTATGACTTACATTGAGAACCTGACACACAGTGATCACATGTTCACAGCATGCGCCGTGGCACGCTTGTCATGGCATAAAGACAATCTCTCATTGTGAAGGTCAAGGATTAGAATGTGGCTTTTCTAGCACAATATGTACTCAAGAGGCTGCACAATACTTTGTGATAATGGCCGAGGTTTGAGGCGGATTTGATCAAAGGACCTTACACTGATGCCAGATAATATTAGTGTCAGTATCACAAAGCCAGCAATTGTTGCTTACTCTACTGTAGATGGTCACTTGACATAATTCACTGGTGCATAGCACATATGTAAAATGTATTCATACAACAGTTATTTCTGGCCATGTCATGAATATGAAGTATTGCAAGAGTGCTTAAATATTCAATATAACCATGTGGTATTTTGCTTCTCGCATCTGCCTGTGCTGTTATCATACCATTTCATTTGAAATCAAAATCACTCCTCATTACAGAATTCCTCAGAACTCAGAATGCAGAATTCTTAGCTTGATACGGCTGATCTACTACTATGGCATACATGTAAAGATCTTTCATGGTGGATCTAAAAGTAACTTGATAAAACAAAATAATTTTAATTCATTCTGTCACAGTATGTCTGTGTGTATTTATGTAACAAACCTATACACACAAGAATGCTCACTGGGCAGAAGGCATTGTGTTCGGTGCTGTCTTGCTACACCAGTGCTCTCAGCAGTGACACGATGACCTATGCACACTGGCCGCCTGGTTGTGCCACACACACACATGCGTTCCCTGTTTTCCATGCTTGAGTCCACTGCATGAGACGTGCCCTCTCCTTGGCATGTCGGAGCGCATGCATGAGGGAGCTTCGCAGCACGCGGCCTGCCTTAAACCAGCGCGGATGACTATTTGCTCTGACATCATTATGTCAGAGTCACACACACACACACACACACATACGGGCCACCGTGACTGTGGGGACATGACAGCCATTCTTCGCTTGGTTCACGCGACAACGCAGGACCGCCAGTTCCAGGCACACTTCCAGGGAATTCTCTGTGGCGGCAGGATTGCTCATCCTGAATGTGTCAGAGGCTGGGAATAGGGAGTTCAGACCACACTTATGGAATAAAAAAACACCGATTCCGGGATGAATCTCGGGATGTTTGTTGGCAAGGGTATGTGTGCTTAGCTCCCTGTCGCTGCTTGGCAGAAGTATCCCTTAGGCAACGGGGGCCATCTTTGGGCCAACAGCTACATCAGGCTTCATCAGATAAAGGCAAATTTAATCAGTATAGGCCACAAAAAAGCCTTATCAGTAAAAATGGATAAGACTTTCTTTCATTTGTATAAGCCCTATGAGTCCTCTGATAATAACTTGTACAAAGACAGTGTGCCTTTCAGAAACAACTCTGTATTTAAAGGGGAGAGGACAATTTGAGGGCCTAAAGGATTTGACTTAATCTGATCCTGGTTGATATAACAAATTAATGAAATATCTGGTACATTCCATGAATTCATTTATTTGTTCTAATTTTTTGACATTTATGTTAATTATTGGTGAAAATATTCTGGCTCTGGGAAATACTCTTTATGATACTATAACAGTATTTATTTAAATTTATATGTACTCTTGATCCCGTAAGGGAAATTTGGTCTCTGCATTTATCCCAAACCGTGTGTGAACACACAGTGAGGTGAAGCACACACACTAATCCCGATGCAGTGAGCTGTCTGCTACAGCGGCGCTCGGGGAGCAGCGAGGGGTTAGGTGCCTTGCTCAAGGGCACTTCAGTCGTTCCTACTGGTCGGGGTTCGAACCAGCAACCCTCCGGTTACAAGTCCAAAGCCCTAACCAGTAGGCCACAGCTGCCCATGTTTTTATTTTGCTCTCATAATAATCACACCTAAGAAACTATGTTAATGGGAGAGTATTAGAGAGAGTGAGAGATGGAGAGAGACAGAAAGACAAAAGAGTTTGAGAGAGAGAGAGAGAGTAAGAACAAACAAGAGTAGATTAGTGGCCAAAGCTCTTTCCAATCAAATGATTATGATGACATAGCAGAGGGTAAATGCACGATAGCAAGACGTCTTCTGGGAAATAGTTATATTTTTCTTTTTTAAATTGTAGTATAAGATATGTGAATAAAATTGTACAGATAGCAAAGTATATTTATCGTGTCTCTTTAGCTAGTACACTATACCCCGGCTCAAGAGACCAATGTTACAGGCTTATTGAAATAATATTTTCTGTAGTTGTGGCTATTTCAAACAATAGTGCAATTTCTGGTGTTGAGGCCTGTATCAGTGTTTAAACCCTGGCAGACACATAGAGCCCTTGAGCTGCAAAGTTAACCTCCCTACCACTAATTTATTTCCAGTGGCTCCGTCCCATGGTGGACCAAAGGCAGCAGAATGCCCCGGATAGTTTTCTTTCTTTTTCTTTTCATTCTTTCCCATCCATGAGCTGCAAAAAAAGGAGAAAACTTCGCTCCTCGAATAAAACGAAATGACAAACATCATTTTGTGCACGCAACAGGAATCCCCGGCCAGCCCCCAAATCCCTGCCGTCCCTCCCGGCACTCTCTGGCGTATGAATCATTCATCCAGCTCTCCATCGCAGTCCAAGCTCAGCACCACCCCCCACCTCCACTCCACCTCCACCCGGTGGGACGTGCTGGATGTGACATGGCCTTTACCTCCGGCTGAATCACGCAGGTCTTTGTTATGTAAAACAGCATAATTGAGGTGTGGAGGGAAACAGGGAGGCAGGGGGCCAAGAGAGAGAGAGAGAGAGAGAGAGAGAGAGAGAGAGAGAGAGACGGAGCGGAAAGAGGAGAGGAGAGGACAGGAGAGCCTGCAGACGCACAACACTGCTCCAAAAGCCCTAAAGGCATTAAACCAAACACATTACAGTTCGGCAAAGGGGAGGGACGGGAAATAGACGAGAGAGAGAAAAAAAAATGACATGTACGTGGGTTTGATAGTTACTCAGGCAGAATGGCACGCTATTTAGGGCAAGGATAAGTCACTGTCATCCCTCTCTTTTTCTCTTCTCTCTCTCTCTCTGTCTCTCTCTCCTCACATTGGGAGTACAGTGGTGGGATTTCTTTTCCCTTTGGGCAGCCTGACTGGGGACGGTGTCCCCTTCGCTTCACAGATGGGCCGTGGCGATTGGGTACCACTGGTGAATAATCTTCTCATTACTTACCCTGATGAACTACGGCAGGGAAACATCAATAAGGGACCACGGCGAGGAAATCCAATTAAGACATAAAACCTGGAGGCTCATTAAGGTTGCCATCCCCAAGCATGCAAATTCAGCCCAGGCCGAGGCCGACCAGCGAATATTAATCGCCACATCACCTTTCCCAGGTAACTCCATCTCCGTGAAGCTGATATGATTGCAAAAGTCAATTCGGCTTTTGGTCCACATCCAGGCTCTCCAGGAGCGGTTGATAAAGTCTAGACATTATGCAGTCTGCAGCCGGTGTATTGATAAGAGCGATGTGGCAGGTGTCTGGACATGATGTACTCCCTGTGTCCTGCTCTGCGAAACACTGGTACATCCATATCCATCTGCCGTAGCCAGTTACGATGCCAGGCTGTAAGCTGCTAGAATTTATTCAACATTACAGGCAAGAACTATCAGGTCAAATATTTGCCCTGGAGCATAAATTGCAGGAAAACCATTGATTGTAATGAACCATTATTTTACAGAGGCTAGGTCTCCATTCAACTTTTTTACCATTTGTATAAGAAATTTTGAGGATGGATCAACTTTCAATTCACATTCACGACTAAGTTGACCAAGGTTGATGGAAATAAGTTTATTCACATACATTCATATTTGATGCAGTTTTACTACCTGTTTCCGTAAACATGGCCCTGACAACCTGGCATTTTGATCCTACAGCTGTTCTGGAGTCCTTTCCTGATTGCCCATTTTCCATCTGCATAACACAGCAGATGAAAACATGCAGATGGGCATTGTCTTGAATCATGAATCATGTTCATGAATACACTTTAAGTATGAGTATGAGCTGAATGGAAACCCAGCTACTGTTATACTGCCCATTATGCATGTGGATTAGCAACCTCCCATTCATTTTAGTGAAATTCATTGATATAATCATTGCTATTAAACAGTTACATTGACACTGCCAGCATGTGCTGAGGGCCTTGCTTCCTGTGGAACATGTTGAGAAGCAAGACTTGGACTCGTCCATAACACATTTCAAGCACCATACAGTCTGCATTCATAAACTAGGTGCTTGATTTTACACACCTGTGGCAAGGGACCTAATGAATAGGGTTAGAGTTATACAGAGAATCCAAAAACTGTTAACTGCTGATAAGGTTTAATAATGTGTGTTGTTACCATGTATTTATTTAAAGGGAAATGTGGACCTGATGAAACCCACAAATTCCTATGCAATTACATAATGACTGTATTATTCTGAGTTACATTGCTCCATAAGAGTACAGTGGTTTTGTAATAAGAGTTATATTTTAGAGCACATTTACATTGCAATAGTAAAAGTGTAAAAGTGCGATGTAAAAGAGTTAAAGAGTATGGTAATAAGGTACAGTCCGGCATGAACATCACCACTAGCATGGTGTTCCTGTGACCAAACACTGGGCCGTGCTGTCTCAGCAGCACTGTGACTGATGGTTACAGTGGGGCTGCTGTTAATGTAGAGGAACCCCACCGTCCTGAGTGGAAGGATATGATGCAAGGAACTTGCAATGTGACAGAAAGCGTACAGTACTGCTATTCCCTACAGTGGGTTTGGGCCTGCTGATACATTATGGTCCCTTCTGTAACGGAAGTTGATTTGAGTCTTTTGTCATGCTTGCAGATTGGAGTGACTTCACTTAAAGTAACACCCTGTAATTATTTTACGTTAAAATAAAAGCTTTAAAGTCATTTTGATGGATTCTCCTTTTGAAGTCTTATTTTTTTGCATGACCATTTTCATTGGTTTTAGATTTACTGGGTACCTCCTTAGCAAGTGCCTTGAAAATTAACAAAAAGGGAAATTCCAACAATGTGTTACTTAAAGCTACATTATGTCATTTTTTGGGTTGATTCTTAGCAAAAACCCATTTTTCTTTAAAAAATATGAGCTCATTCATGTGTAATTACTTCCACCAACAAATCAAAGTATTCTCGTAGAATCTGCCATTCAGAATACATACGACCGAGTCGTAGCGGCAGCCATGTTTCTGTTGCAATATACCATCTCACCACTAGATGGGAGAACAAATTACACAATGTTGCTTTAAGCAGTTCCTACCATTTTAAAAAACATACAGAATTAGATGTGCATTCTTCCACATCACATTCTGATAAAAAAACATGGTATTCTATCAATGCCATCTCATATAGCATCTTGTGCCTTCATAATATTGTGCCTTTTTTGTCTCTTTTTCCTCTAGCCCCCCATGCCTTTCATAGTCCCTCACAAAAGGCTGATTGGAGATATTGTATTAACCACATGGCAGACTTGCAGACTTTTTCCTCTGTTTGATTGAAAAATTAAGTTCTAATTAACATGACAATAACCTCTGATTCTCCGCGGAGACCCCCACAGACACCGATGCTCAGTGGGAGCGGTTTCAGTCGGAGGTATGGAGCTCGCTCTGGGGAGAATCATCACGTCTTGTGATGAAATGAAGTGAGAAGAGGGCATACAGGCGGACTGATGATGCAAACAAGCGCTCAGATTCAGCGCTACTTCAAAGCTTTCACAGCATTTGAAAGAAAATGAAACATTTCAGAGGAAGAGAGAGACAGAGAGAGAGAGAGAGAGAGAAAGAAAGAAGAGACAGAAAGAGGGGATGCAAAAAAGAAAGTCTGATGCTTTGTCTAGTAGATTATCTCACCTTTTATGTCTGGTTTGGCAATGCCTCATGCAGGAAACAACAATCACAGCTCCATGACTGTGATGGATCAGGATACGCACCACACGAGGGCCAGATCTGGCCTGGACTCATCTAGGTGCCACAAGGGTACGACCCTGTGAAATGACCTGAGGTAAAACTTAGCGCTGGCTCCGGCCGCTACCTCTGGAGCTGCTGACAACAAGCCCTTCAGACGGGAGAATGTCATTTGTGTCAGTGAATAGAGTGAAACCGAGGGGATTGAAATAACACCACTTCACCTCTCTTTGTTGAAACCTGATTGCTATTTCCTACCGATACCCCCTCATGGATAACTCGATGTACCTGCAGGAAACAAAAAGAACTAGGACTATATCCAGAAGTAAAAATATTTCATTGAAATGATGGAGAAAAATCCTTTAAAAATATAGAGCCCATCAATAAGTTGATTTGCATTCGGAGTGTGTGTTCTGAGTAGCAGGGGTTGAGGTATATGGTCTGGGAGAGCTCACTGGATGCAAAGTACAGCAGACAGCTGGCAGATGACAGGAACTTGGACCATTCATCCCTGTTTGACCTGGGACTTTAAAGGACCTGGGATCTCATGCTTCACAATGGATGCTAATTTCAAAGGCAAATCATGTCAAGTACAAGAGAGGTAGAAGGGTAATATGCAGCTGTTGCAGTGTAGTACTGTAGGTGCTGTTGTTCAATTCTGCCAGGTGTAGGGCGTTCCTTGGCAGCATGTAGCATAGCTAATATAGTATCATGACGTAGATAGTGACATGACGTGCTAACAAAAATAGCATGTTAGCCACTGCTTCAAGCTTATCAATTTGACATTTCCTGTAGAATCAGTTATCTAGCATGGTATCTACTCTTACGAAGTGGAACATTATTGACTGGATATTTACAGACAAAAGCATAGATTTGTTTAAGCTAGTTATCTTTCAGCTTTCAATATCCTGCCCTGTATATGAAAACAACTCTTGACATCAGGCTACCCTTTACAGTACTTGCAGTGAGCTATTTCTTACAATCCATAGCTTCACCATGATCAAAACCTGCATGGAAATATGGGGAAAGGAATGTTGTCATGAGGTAGCTAAGCCTGTTCTCTTTCCAGTGACACCCTTCTGCCTGAGGTAGTGAAATGCTTTACATATTTTGGTTGAATGGATGCAAAGGGAAGAGAATATCAGGCCTAGAGAGCTTGCTGTGAAATGCCTACTTGAGCTCACCCTATATTCCTCTCCATGCAGCTCCGGCTGTCATGGCACATTGCAGTTCCTTGCTGAGAGCCTCCTCCTTTCAAATCATGGCCTAATGATTCACTTAAGGGCCATTTTCTGGTATTGATCATTGGACAACAATGAGAGCCTGGCGGTTGGCACGTTTTCTGAGGTGGACGGATTTGACAGTGTCAGCTTCTCTCGGGCCATCTCTCTTTTGTGTGTGTGTGTGTGTGTGTGTGTGTGTGTGTGTTTTATGTTGACATCAGCAGTTATTGGTGCACTGCTGCTTTTCTAGGAAAGACCCTTCAGACATCTGAACCATGATGCTCTTTCTCAGCGCCTGTCCAGAGATTAAAAGAGGGACAGAGAGAAAGAGTGTGTGTGTGTGTGTGTGTGTGTGTGTGTGTGTCAGAAAGAGGAAGACAGAGATAGACCTCTTAATGTGTTGTCCAGAGACAAACAGACCACTAAAAAAGAGAGAATAGATGGAAGAGAGGGAGAGAGAGAGAGAGTCTGTGTTTTCCAGACAAAGAGAGAAAGAAAAAGATGAAGATAAACAAAGAGAGATTAATAGTAAGTTACTAGTCTTTGTTTTGTCTAGAGAGAGAGAATGAGGGGAAGAGATATATATATATAGAGAGAATCAGAGCTCTCTTAGTGATGTCCAGACCATGAGAAACAGAGAGAGAAAGAAGTATAAATAAAGTACAGTACAATGTGCCTCTCCATGTATTGGTATTTAGTATGCATTTGAGGGATCATTTGTGCACATGGTGAGCTGTAAGTTGGTGAGACCAGCGCATTGATTGAGTCATGTGACATCTGGCTGTCCTCTGGTGTCCCTGATGTGGGAGGTAGAAAGGTGGAGGGATGGAGGGGACGGAGCCAGTGAGTGTTTGCCATTTTGGATATCAATCTGGTGGAGCAACACTAAAATACACCATGCACTATACACCGTGCACTATATACACCGTGTGTGTGTGTGTGTGTGTGTGTGTGTGTGTGTGTAATTGGCTAACAGACTGAAACATTTGCTGACACACACATAGAAATCTGCAAATATTCAATACAATATGAGATTTTTGTGTTTGTGTATTTCTGGGTAACAGACAGAACTGGTTGGTCTATAAACAATAAAATAAACATCCACAGTCACTTCCATATGATAAACACAGTGATGTCAGTCATTCTGCAATCTGCACATGAACACCATTCAATCCCTGCAGCACTTGGATTCATGTTACAGCTGTGTTTATTCTTGTTTTCCCATGCGTAGTCAGTCTGCAATCATTTTTGCTTGAGTGTGTTTTTGTTCTATATGTGGGGCATAACCCACAGATGTCTTCGACATAGAATGCTGCAAACATGCATCTGTGTGACTGGCATTCCTGAGAACTGTCGACTCCGGCCCAGGCCTGGCCCTGATGCGGCTTGAATCCGTCACAGGTTCTGCTGCCATATGGGACTGTAATAGGCTGATTTAATTTGACCCTCTTTTCTTTTGAACGAACACACAAGGCCCCGACATTCATTACATCATCCCGAAACATCTCATTTTCCTCACAATGAAATATTAATTCATGGAGGTTCATGTCATGAAATCTATCATCCCATCGCCACGCTTAGAGAGAGAGAGACAGAGAGAGAGAGAGAGAAAATGAAAGAAAGAAAGAAAGAGATGGGAGAGAAAAATCTCATCAAATGCCCGTCATTGTCATTGTCACAGCACCGGCTGTAGTGGTGCGACGTAGAGTCTTCCCTGTGCCTCCTCAATCACGGCGAGGCGTCTTCATTGTGCAGGCTGTTCCTGGGTTGCTAACTGAATAACCCCAGCTTCCTCTGTATACAGTCATTAGGAGCGGCGGAGGGATGAACTGTGCGGAGAAAAGCAGAGTGCAGAGAAGTCCTGCAAGAGAAATCCAATTATGGCCCATGATTCCACCGAAGAAACAGATTACCTATACCCCTAATGACATTTCCCTGCGCATTCATACCGGCCCACCCAAATGAAATTACTTGAGAAACTTTGAGGGTGGTCCAAGGAGGAGAGCAGAAGAGGAGAAAGCCATCAATCCACCCCTCTTTACCCAGGCTATTACCCACATTTGTGGAGCTACGCCGACTCAGGCTGGTGTGGATCCGTCTAATTCACGAGCCAAGGCTTTGGGAAGGAAAAGCGTCCCCATCAGCTTCAACTAGCAGTAGCAGCAGCAGCAGTGGCAGCACAACATGACAATTGTTTGTTAATGAGAATCTGAAGGTTATTGGGGACCACCCACAACAGCAATGTCATTGTCAGTAATAACACCATTGACACAGTGTTTCCCCTGGAGGATCACCATCCCATTATAATTACCTGTCTGCTTTATTTGATTTGGCCAATACGCAGACACACACACACGCACGCACACGCACACACACACACACACACACACACACACACACACACACACACACACATACACACATACATACACACACACTTACTCAAACACACATTCTCATGCACTCATCTCACACACACACACAGACACAACCCATGTTTGTGTGGCACATTTTTATATGAGTGCTGTGATCAAAGGGGTAGAGTGGAGGGCATGAATAATTCACACTGCGCCCTATCCCGTGCACACACGTGACCGCACATTTGCATACTGCCATTTGGTTCGTAATACGCTGGGTGTTGCTCCTGACAACCAGGATGGGAGGGCACACACATACACACGGCGACACCGGTATTCCATACTCACACCGAGCACCTGTGCACACAGAGAGAGAGAGAGAGAGAGAGAGAGAGAGAGAGAGAGAGAGAGAGAGAGAGAACAGTTCCAGGCTTACTGCCTCATCGAGTGGCAATTAAGAGCTGTGCACCTGGAGCTAGGAGACGACCAGAACCTGCTCCTCCACCTGAGGCTGCATGGGAGGGGGCTGCATGTCCGTCTCCGGGTGTCTCCTCTCTGGGCAGAAGCACAGCCTGTCCCCCTCGGCCACAGCCTGTCCCCTCTCCCTCTCTTGCAGCCTCCTAGCACTGAAACAGAGCGAATACTGACACTGCTTTACATCTGTCTGCATGCAAGCACACAGTACAGATGGCGCTGTGTTTTTTTCATGTTCAGGAGAGAGCATTATATCCATAGTAATCACTAGTCAAGGCACACACCATTGGAATGCAGGAAAATTCGATTTTGGGGTGTAAAAAGAAACATAAACGAGCAACATATCTGAAGACATCTAATGAATATTCACTCTGCAATTCATTTGCCGAAGTATTATGATTGATATGGTATGAGATGTGCTCTATCTATCATAAACTATCATGCATGCAAGCAAGCAAGCTTAGGATTCCCAAATGGCAAATGTATGTTCTTTTAAATAATCCAATCAAGATTTTGTTTTTGAAAATTTGATTTGAACCACCAGAGGAACCATTTAAACCTATTATCCCTAAACAGTATTTTCGGAAGAACATGAATGAACAAGTATTAAATAAAGCTTGAAATGCTGATATGACCCCCCCTCCCCCAAATCCCCACCCCTCACCAGTTTTCCCATTGCTTCTTTTTCTGGTAATATAACAGAGTTCATTAGAATTCTGCAACATGATCTGCTGGGTAGTTAACATGTCTCCAAGGTTAACATTTTTAATTCAAGACTGAGGGATTCGGAGAAGCACTCCTTTGAAGTTTCTTGTTCGAGTCAGGAGGGAGGCTGCAAGGCTGTTGAAGAGTGTCTGCGATATTGACATTAAAACTCAACACACAGAATGATACCAATTGAAATTTCATACTGCTCCCTTTGGGGAGAGAGAGAATGAGAGAGAGAGAGCTGGGCAGGACGGTGTGAGATGAATAATGAAACTTCCCGCTCTCTTTGCTCATTTTTTATTTAATGTGGAACCCTCTTTTGTTGCTCCCCAAAGCTCCTCAGGACAGAAGAGAACGTAACACAGGTATAGGAGCTGGGGAGAAAGGTAGGAAAGGAAAGAAGAGAGCTCTTTTCTGTGCTATACAGAGAATACTACTGGAAGGTTAAATAGATATTTGTGATGCTTTTACCGTGCCGCTTACCGACAACTTTCCAAACCGGTTGTGATTGATGAGTTGAATTGACTGATAATTGAAATTGATGTAGGGTCAGGTTAAGAGCTGTCTATCCAGCATGTACGTCTATAAGGTAGATTTCCCAGGTACACATATCTTATATAAAAAGATACCAGGACTTTATGCCAGTGACACATCCCAGGACAAGGCACTATTGGTACTTTATCCTGTTGAAAACAGTAGATACATTTTATACAGAGTATTGGTAAAAAATAAATAAATACAGGAATAGATGCAAAAATATGCTGTTGATTTCTGTGCGAAATGATGATATGTGCCTGCATATGTGCGTTTGCACATCTAAGTGCGTGCATACATGTGTGTGACTGCATATCTATATCTATTTATCTCAGGTTTGAATTTATGATGTGTGTGTGCATCTGGGCAATTGCGTGTGTGTGTGTGTTTGTGTATGTGTGTGTGTGTGTGTGTGTGTGTGTGTGTGTTTGTCTTTTGAAGTGCATAGGTCTCATGACAGCTACAGAAGGTTAACTGTGGGAGGGAGACCTACTGTAAATCCCTGGTTTTTGATCTGTGCTGGGCTCAATCTGATGTGGCATGAAGTACTAGGGGGGAAACACACGCGTCCTATCCCATGATGCACTGCACAGCCTCTCCAGATGACAGAGACAACATGGAGCTGGGGTCTCCTCACGCAGCCACAGAAACACACCATGATCTCACACTGTACATCGTGCATGCTGGAGATAGGTTTCAGTGGAATGTTCATTTTTCTCATTTATATGCTGTAAAAAACTCCAAGACAATGCTAAATCGCCAAAATATAGTGTTTTAGCAGACAAAAAAATTACGTAGACTTTTTAAATACTCATGCCATGCTCCAATGATTCATACAAAAAATGTGAATGCAGCCATCCATATACTGCACAGCTGTACATGCCATATACATATTGTACAGTTTCATAACACAGTAAGTGATTAATTTGATGGTATGCTGCAAATGACAATGATTAGAATGGTATTTAGTGGATGGCTTCACTATCATTTAATAAACTATTATGGTCAACCAACCAGTAAGTGATGATAATGAATTGTACATAGGTAACACAGGTTACACCCCAAACCTTCCCTGCTACACTAGAGTGGAGTGAAGGAAACCCTGTTTATTCCCCCCTCTCTCTCTCTCACTATCATCCTCACTCACTCTCTTTCACTCTCACTTTGTCTCTTTCTGTCTCTCACTCCAGCCTCCTCTCCTCCGTGATAGCTTTCTAAAAATATCAATCCTGCTTCCCTCACGCCTGCCGTTGACAGTAACATGTCAAGCTCTGAGGCAAGCAGGCCACCCCTGAATCACCATCCCGGCGTCTGGGCGACTGTCTCCTGGGCCATCCTCTCTCTCTCTCTCTCTCTCTGCGCCTCCATCACATGTTCCTGTCCCAAAAGGTTAATAACCTGCCGAAAATGTCACAGGCGCGTCAGTGGCGATGTCACAGCCCTGCACGCTGGAGAGCCCTGAACCCAGGCCTGAGACTGCCAGGGCAGATTATTGGGTTTTGATTTAAGTAAATAAGGGGGCTCACCTACCTCCACCTCCTCCAGACAAGAGGGGGGGGGGGGTCAGAGGGGCAGATGGGGAGGAGGGTTGAGGCAGAGTCCAGGAGGTCACTGGAGAGGTGGAAGACAATTCATCAGGGAGACGGCCAACATGGGATCTCTAGGGCATTGACCCTCTTAGGGAGGTTGCTATGCATCACAAACTATATGTGTTTCTGCTTTAAAACATAACTTTAAAACAACCCTTATGCCAAACCCATGCTTAATTACTTTAAACCGGGTACAGATTTGAGAATTTACTTTCAGGTTCTTGGAATACTTAATTATGAATCAAGCATTGTTATGATGCCAAGCTCATGCTGCATTACTTTAAACCGGGTACAGTATTGATCATTTACTTTCAAGTTTCTGGGAATACTCAAGCATTGTTATAAATGATCAGAGTTAATATACGTCTGCATTTACATAAAATAACCTTGACTTAACTCCTGACTTTCCCTTTGATGGATTTGAATGATTTTTCAATGATATTGTATCCCCCAATATTTCTGAATCTTGGCTTAGCAGAGGTATGAATCAGATCTGGATGTCATGATAATTCCATTTGATGGCCTGCCAGATGTTCAGTGGCATCTCTGACAGGTTTGAAATATTAATCGGATGTCATTTCTCTCAACGATACAGATGTGCAGCGAACGAATGACATCAGATGACAGCATGCTCTCATCATGTGGTGTAAGCATGGTTCAATGAGCTCCACCCTGAGCTCACTGATGGAGGTTCTTTGTGTGGAACTCCCCTGAGTGTTTTATCATATGTCATCATATGTAGAGTCGCTGAGAGATGAGACAAACCTCATCAGAGCTGTAAAGAACCCTTTTTTAACTAAGAACATGTTCTGTGGAGAACTGTGCATGAGGTTTTTCTGCTTTTTTTGCCTTTTTGTGTTTCAGAATCTCTGGCAGGACCACTAAATCCATGTTTACAGTTGCCATTTTGGCTCTGAATGATGTCACTGTGGTTCTACAGTGTAATTCAAATATTTTTGGAGGTGTTTTGACTGGGGACATCAAGTTCAGGCTATCTAGGCAGCGTATGAGGTCAGATAATTTCCTCACTTTCCCATCAGATCCTCCTGTGAGCCTCTAGTCCATTAGCCTGTCAGCCCTGAACTCATGAGCTTGAGTTATGGACATAAGGTAGTCAGGTGACAATTTCTCCCCCTGCAATCCTGCAGAATAAAATAGATCCGGTGGCTCAAATGGGCCTGGAAATTTGCTTTTCCCCTTCCCGTAATGGAGAGCATTGGCACTGTTTGCTCCTCTTGGGTATCCTTAGCCTTACTTTTACCCCCTGTCTGTGTGCTGGCTGAAGGATGGATGCACGTGACAGTGAGTAAAGCATCACCTCAGGCCAGTGAGATGGAGAAGATGAGGAGAGAGCTTGGGGCCACCACCTCCCTCCCTCCCTCTCTCTCTCTCTCTCTCTCTCTCTCTCTGAGCCACCCACAGTACAGAGCATCCACATCAAACAGAGATGACACCCAACACACGCTGATGGGGCTTTATGGATGGCCAGAGGAGAGCAAGTTTTCATAATCTTTCTATTTTTATGACTGTGTGGGATGGCTGGAATATCCCAGTCTATAAACATGTCTGTGACCAAGGTGGTGGAGGCATTATGGCAGAGGAATGCAGCTATTAGCGATGAAATATCATAATCACATGCCATTTATTGATTTAGCAGATGAAGCTTTGGAGATGTAAGCCTACATCTGTGCATAATGAATTCAGTGGACGAATGAATTCTCTGTTAAATTACTCTTGTGTTAAACGTATTGTACTTGTCAACCACATTTGAGGAAACACCATAGCCATCCTTTCTCACTGAGCCCAATCACTGATTGGAATCAAGGCCCGAGTATTGATCAGTGCTACCAGCAGCAATCCGCCTTTGATCAGGACTGAACTGCGCTTGGCTGTGGGCTGGATCTATCCCAGTCTCTGCTCAATGATACCCCAGCAAATACTCTGGTGCTATTGCACACCTGGGAAATGCCCGAGATTTATCAGGTTCAATAGTTTTCCGTAATGACTTCATTTCTCTGCCTAAGACACACAACGTTCTGAGAAAGACATTATTATGATCAACATTGATTTCTGCAGACTTTTTATGGTGAAAATCATTCACATTCTGAATTGTTCACATATTCATATTTGTATCTCATGGGTGTGGTAACAATAAATGGAGTGAATAAGCACCGTATAAACACTAAGATGTCACTGCCTCTGGGTTTTTTAAAATCTTTAATCTTTTTTTGTGTCGCACATCCAAAATTTAATTTCATGCATTTGTGTGGCAGATTGAAAATACCATGATAAATGGAAAAAGACCGCCCGAGCCGTTGGAGTCTCCAGTGTTGAACATGCACTCAGACTTGTAATATGTCTTTTTGTGACAATAGTTAATTACAAAGGGCAATTAAAAACACATTTCACTATGAGTGGACAGCACACAATTCATCACAGAGTTAAAATCCACTATCAGGAGATTACTTGATTAGTTGCCCTGTCTGTTTGGGTTACAGTGCTAATAAGTCAGTGCGGAGATGCGCCACAGCCTCCATTACGGCTCTTCCCTACACCGAAAGCAGCTCCGGAACGGATCTGACCCAGGCGCGGCGCGGCGCGGACTCAGCAGTCAGCTGCTGTCTTGGTTTCTATAGCCTATGCATGACAGTGCATATGCTTGCAACATCTGTGCAATTGGGGAAGCATAAGCCAGGGTATAGGTGATAGCACATCACATGGTGTATACATCCAGCTCAGATCTTCAGTGTTCAAGGCTTGGATAATGTTTGAATTAGGTCTCTTCACTTAATGATGCAGCCTGTCAAGAACGTAAGGGTATTGAGGGCATGAAAGAGGTTCATTTTGAAAGCAGATATTTTTTATTGTCATTGGAAGTCTATTATTGCCTCGAAAGCTGCTCTCTCATATTAAAGACATACTCACGAGGAGCTGTGGTCTGTTGTATCTAACATGGGGCATAGGTGATCTCACCCCCAACATATAACAAAAATCAATCTGCCTTTGATATATGTGTCTAATTTCACTGGATGACAGGAAGCTGATTTGGTTTAAGGTCCATCTTTCACAGCAAGGCATGTAAAAAACATGAAGGTTATGCAGGTGTAATAAATACCATTTGATTGACCGTGCATCCTCGTGGGAGAACTTAAGAGACCAGTAACTGATATTTTGATCAGCCCTCAAAACCACAGAGATCTCTCAAGAGCTTGTGTCTGATTTCCAACTAACATGCGTGATGACTGCTCGTCGATGGTCCATCGTCGTGGCTGTGTGATTGAGGGATTCGTCAATAACTATTAAACCAGTGCTGCCTTATCAACTTGCAAGGCTACAGCAGGCTCTGTCAACAGTATGTATATTCACATTCCAAATGACACAGATGGCATATTTCTGAACCTGATTTGCATTCATCTAGAGACTAGAAGTGCAAGGCAGAGAGAGAGAGAAGGAAAAGGCTCCCAGGTAAAGCAAATCCTTACAGCTGCTGAACGTCTGATCCTAAAAGCCTATAAAAAGACTTTTCTGTCATGTGAATGACTATGGTGATGCCTCCTTTGACCTTAAGATGCTGTGCCACTAGTTAGAATTTGCTGCGTTTTGTGAGTGCTATGCCTTATTGATTAATTAATTTATTTGTTTGGAAGTTTGTTAGTTTACATAAATCAGACGTTTCCTGTATGGATTGTGGATACTTTAGTTCCAACCAGTGCTTGAGGGGGAAAAAAAGGACATAGGCTGAGAATTAGACTCCTCTGAGCTAATATTCATCTGGATGCACAATTTATTGTCTGTGTGAGATCTTCATGCTATTGTAATTGGTTGCTTAATAAGGGAAACCAAACCAGATGCAATTAATACCAAAAAACAAATCCATTTTATTTCTGTTGTCTCCTTCACAGAAGTTAATAAGAGGCATGATTGCTCTTTTGTTCATTATTGGCTTGCTGAAGAATGACTAAAGGCAAATAACCTGCAATTACAACTCTAGTCTCTCTAATCTGGGCCCTCTTATTCCAGTGACTGGTAAACGCTGTATCTAAAGTAATAGCCTCTATTATAGGCCAGTTAATACAGCGCATTGATATCAGATATTACACCTCATCTGAGCCTTTTGGAAGGCACTGTCTCGGATGCTCGTACAGTGCAGAGATTGCATTCAGTTGGGTCACCGTTCGTAGAATCCATGTTACAGTTCAGCAGCCCACTGTCTGTCATACCACCGCAGCCGACATGGATCAATAACCAATTCTGCTTGCATTGCCTTTACCTGATAACCACCATTCAGATCAAATTGCCTGTCCTAAAATCTCAGGCGTCTCAATTGCGCTTGTCACCCAAGGCCCCCGGTGAGAGGGCGATGTCCATAAAATTGCTCCCCCCTGACTAGCGCGGAGGCCCATGCCCAGACAAGTTGACCGTGTATCACACAATTTCAAAAGTGAAGCTCTTTTATCTGCCATTACAGATGTGACATGTAATAGCATTTCCACAATAGGGAATGAGGGCCCGGTCCCCGTGGAATTGAGTTAAAAGCTGGTTCCTGGCCTGACTCATAGCTCAGTGAGTCTTGGACTTTTGAGGGCATGGCCTACTTTGACTCTTTCCTGCACTTAAATGACATTAAAGCCACTTTTTGTCTTTGAATATCCCTTCCTAGAAATATTGCTTTGCCAATTGGTTGAGTCTTTTCCTGGCATTTTCTGTTTCCTGCCTATGGATTCATCACAGCACCACCTATGGTAATGTGAAGCCCAGAGGCTGGATAGGAGCTGGTTTAATGTTCTGGATAGGTCTTTGTGTTTTTGGCTCCATCGGCTGCTGAGTCTGTGCTGGCAAAAGTTCAAGGTTGCCTGTATCATTTCAAAGGGTAGAGTGTTGTAATTCCTGTGCCAGTTATGCCCTCAATGTCTGTTGTATTCTCAAGTGTTTTAGTGGCTCAGAAAATGGTTCTGTTATAATTAAAACTACATTGTATTCATATTTTTAACTGCAAAGCCAATCCTTAACAGAAACACGGTTACACGAATAGCAATGTGTATATGTGTGGTGGAGACAGGACAAAGGCAGCACTCATCCATTTTGATTGCTCATTAAATGAATCATAATTTACAGGCTGTATTTGGATAGTCTTTTGAATCTTAGTTAGTGATAATCATGATTAGTTTCATCTGATTATCGCTGTCAAGGCGGTTCAATTTTCAGTGCCATTTGTTGGTTTGTGCGTTTGTAAACAGCATTATGCAAAAACTATAGTTCCCTTTTTCATGAAAATGGGTGGAAACATGTAGCATATGGACCAAGGAAATAAAAACATTACATTTTGGACCAGATCTGAATCACAGACCGAATCCATGAGCATAGTTTCACATTGCTGATGCTGTGAGATACGGCCATGGTGGAGTGCTCTCCTAGTTTCACATAGCTGTTACTTTCTGTAAGAAATTGTAGATAAAACTATAGCCTGCAGGGCCCAAGAAAACTTTCCAGGATATATTCATGAGGCTTTTGTTTAAAGCCTGAGGATATATGTTTCTGAGGTCTTTGTTTATCATCTTAGAGTCAACTTACCTGAACCCTTCATGATTATCGATTTGACCTGTGATATAAGGGAGATCACGTCGAACTCTGTTCCTCAATTTCTTCCACAACTGTGTGTATGTGTTAGATGTGTTAGGTGTGACAGTCTGTTAAGTTCAATGTCTGAAATGTGTTCAATAGTATGCTAACAACACCTGGCAAAGTGTAAAATTCCTTTTGAGTTTTGCAGTGTTCTGTATAATTTTTAAAAATCACAGATACTAAACACCATCATTGCAACAACTGCAACCCATCATTATCCTTGTGATACCCCCGAGCATTGATTTAAAAACACTCCCGATGCATATTGTTGTCCAGGGCACACTGTCTCAAAAATAATAGCGGGTATTGAGCGCCAGTCCAAACACAAAGCGTCAGTCTTTGTGCTCTGGTTTGCCCGGTGCCTAGTGTGCAGTGCCAAGGCACCTTATCGAATGGTTAGTCTTTTTTCATCCTAGCAGACGAGCTTTAGCAGAGAACCCTCAGGCCCTTCTCTTCCACTGAAAGAGAGCAGCGCCTATGTGCCTGTGCTTTGCATTAGATTGAGAATTCAATTGCGTCGGCATGATAAATGCCGCAGATGCACTCAGCATCGAAAACAAATGAGCTACAGAAATAGAGCAAACGCCACATGATTAAATGTGGAGTAGCTTACACGTGAGGCAATTTAACAAGGGATTTGAAAGGCCACGCAGGAGTGCTGCTTCAAAACACAGCAGAAACCCACCGTAAATGTGCTTTATTGCAATCACTCATGAACCTCATCTGATCCATGGCAGAGACACAGTCTGACTTGTATTCTCTGGGCATTCTGGTTAACTAACAGTCTCTCTCTCTCTCTCTCACACACACACACACAAATGAATATGATTGCCTGTATGCTGATTAGGCCTATCTGTTTTTTTTCCAGGATTAGCTTAAGTTAGACTCACCCACTCAAGGACCCACTATAACGCTCACATCAGCCCCTGAATGTCTAATTAGCGTTAACAAATGTGTAATTGATATGTAATTAGCCAGGAGTTGTCTTCTAGAGCCAACAGACCAAGTAATTAAAGCTATTCTCTTGCTGTACTCAGGTGGATTAACCTGTACATCAGCTGTGACCAAAAGAAGCCAGCTAAAGGATTTGGGATAGGGTAGTGAAAAATGAGAGTTTATGTGATGCAGCATCCTTCAGGATGCAGCTGAGTGTGTGTGTGTGTGTGTGTGTGTGTTCATGTCAGCCAAAGAACATTGGTACCTACAAAAACCTTTTTACATTTTTGAAGCATATGAGAACATTTTGCAAAACATTGCAAACAGTCGATAGGCCTACAAACTCTATATACCAGAGCCATCAGTCTGTTACCTAAAATGTTTTTGTATAAAGAAGCATTCCTGGTAAGCACTCTCCTTTATAAACGTGCCTTTTTATAAACCTCTCTCCCTATGCATCCCTTTCATGCTACGCATTTGTGATTGGCGTGCCCATATAGATATCACTGTCACTATGTGCAGTAGCAGTCATTCTGACAACTCATTATCCTATCCGCAAATCAAATATGACAGGCTTCTATCTCGCCCTCTGTTTCTCTCTTTCCTGCCTCTATCGCAGTATCTCTCTCTCTCTCTCTCTCCCACCCATTCTCTCCTCTGTTGCTATATAACTCAATGCAGTGAACTTTTTGGGGCATAATTTTCACTTCATTCCGCTGTTGCTCGCCTATTCTCTGTCTTTCTCATTCTCCTCAATCTATCTCTCTCTTTCTCCCTCTCTCCCTTTCTCTTACTTCCAGAGGATGAGGTAGCTGATGTCTATCTCCCTGCCGTTGAGTCTTATTAGTAGTCCAGCGTCTGAGCGGCTCCTGCTGGTCCTGGTGTCTTGGTGCACTGCCACCATTATCAAGATACTAGAGGGGTGGAACAGGAGTGATGCTAAGCCCATTTATCAAAGCGCTCGAAAAACCTCAGAGGCCCACTGTTCTCTGAGTCACCTCCTCTCTCTTTCTGTCTCTCTCTCTCTCTCTCTCTCTCTTTCTCTCCAACTCTCTTTCCCCTCCATTTCTTTCTTTCTCATTCTGGCTCCTCTTTCTCCTTTTTGTCTTCTGCTCCCCCTCCCTCACCTCCTCCTTCCCTCTGTTTTATTTAAGTAGCCTTTATGCCTCTCATTCTCTCTGCACTCACTCCTCCATCTCTCTCTGTTGCTCTCTCTTTCTCTCTTTTCCTCCTCCCTTCTTCCGAGCCAATACTAGAGAGCTATAGGAAACATAAATACGCACTATAGTTTTGTCTGCCTGGCCTTCTCTGTATTAAAAAAGCATTAAGGACTCCAGGGTGATGAAATGGATTTGAATGCAAATGCCCTCTCCTTGTAGAAAGTGCCCCAGCACAGCACACCTATGGGAGATAACATACAGGTTCAGCTTTATTGAGTTGAGTGGTGTCTACAAATGTACCTTTGTTGGTTACTGCACTTACTGTATAAACAGCTTGTGAAAACAGTAGACAAAATGAAGGTTAGAATGCATCATCAAGTACACTTAAAAATGGATTCTGTCTTAGAGGGGATAATTCATGGCAGTGATTGCTATAAAGAACACAGCTTTGGACTGGATAATGCTTGCTTATGTCTATTCATGATATAATTTTCAGTGGTGCCCTAACCAACCAACACTGTATGTAAAAGTGAAGGAGTGACTCAGCAAAAAAAGTGCTTGAGAAACATGCATTTGCTTCATTAGTAAACAAAGAATATACATTTGCATGGTTTGAATGTCAAGTGTTGACAGACAAATTACATGGGGTTTACATCCCTGTCAGCTTTTTGAAGTCTGGGAGAGACACATTTGAAGGTGACTTGCACAGTACATCATACTGCATTTTTAGCACAAAGCTCAATACATACAAACCTTCACAGACTAACAGTGAAATATATATATTTTGATTTATAATAATTATATGATATACGGTAATTGTTCAGTGGTAAACAACTCTGTTTATGCCTGTGTCCATTTCAGATCCCTAGTGCTGCTGAGAGTAGGTTGAAGCGATGTGTTTTTTTCCTTCTGGAAGTTCCAGTTACTCTAAGAGGTCTTAAGAGTTTTAGAAACTCATATCTGCCACTTTGAAGGTTTATATCCACTGGCTGAACTTATCCTAGGCTTAACGCCCTGTTTTACCCCACAAGCACAGTTCAGATGAGAATCTTACCAAACATAGAAACTAGGACTTCCTGCTCTGGAAGGGATTTGCTCATTTTCAACCAAAAGTTTAGACCAATATTTGCATCCATATACCGTAATTTCCCAACTATTAACCACGGTTTATACATTGATTTGGCACAATTTCTCCAGCTATGAGGTTAATATACAGGGGTAGTTAATATGGTTTTGTTTTGTTTTTCAATTTGCATAAAACACTGTCCTGCAGTTTATACACAATGTGGCTAATACACAGGAAATTACTGTAAAGGTATATTTTGTGACTCTCTTCATATTGACATTTCTGTTCATCATAATCCCTATTAAACTAGCAATTAGTTACGAGCAAGCAATTTAATCAAAAGTGAAAAAGGTGGATTCACAGTAATGAGATCATTACACTATTGGAGTTGACAATGTCAATGGGTGTCTCCATGTGGGCATTCGCAGTCTAATATGCTGTAAGTTTGAGATACAATACTACCCTATCCTTTACAACTTTAGACAGTATGCCTTGATGCTTTGGAAACCTTTATATTTGCCAATGAAAACCAGGTTCTCATTTCCAAATTTCATTTTCTTCTGGAGGCCACAACACAGCTGTTCCCTCCTTCATATGCAATTCTCAGACTTTGAATTGACCGCTAAAAGTGTGAGCCAATCTGAACAAAGAGTGTGACGCCGAACACAAATTGTGACACAAACCATTCCTCTGATCACCGATTATGTTTTGAGTTGTAGATTAGGCACAAACCATATATTCCTCTGATCACAGATTACGTTACCACTTTGAGTTAGAGATTCAGGTAGAAGTTGCTGAAGCCTGTTGTGAGCAATCATCAGCGTAAAGCTCAAATTATTCATGTAGGTGTGGGGCATCTGGCGCTGCTGGTGACTGGCGGCAGTATTACTGGCTGTTGTCTTGGCTTGTTTATTGCATAAAGTGTTGTATTCAGTGTACATATATGTCTATGTAACTGTATATTTCTTGTGATCAATTTACTTGATATTATGTCGATTCATATTTAATACATTTATAATAAGATTTTGAGCCTCTTTACCTCACTAATTGATTCCACTGCCTACTGCCGTTAATCGTAAATAATCAGGATAAAGCCCTTATTGCTGTCTGGTCATGGGCAGCCTTACTAATACAATCTGGTGACATAGGTGCCAGATTTATTTACATTCATTTACAGTATTTCCCAGCCTAATTATAGGGTTTGTAAAAAAACATCTGTAGAGGTTGCAGTCTTCTACAGTATGTTAACATCAGAGAACAAGGTGAAATACTCCATTCATCTATTCTTCTTTAACACACATATAGAAAGCATCCTACAATATATGCATAGCACAGCTATAGCATTGTATTGCACCAGACAAGCTGAGTGTGTGGTTCTGCCAATATAATTCATATTTCAATGTATTTCAACAATCCATACTCTAAAGGTTGGAATTAATTATGATGAGGCTGTTTATGTCAAACTAGTCAGACAAGTATTATGAGCCACAGACTGGTTTATCAGATGGTACATTCGATATGATTACTGTTGATAACTAATTGTCAGAAAAACAATGGTAAACGCTAGTCCATCTCTTCTATCAGTGCTGAGGAGGGTATCCTCTGTGGTCACTCCTGCAAGGGGCCATATGGCTTTACAATGACTTGGGTGGGGCTAGGCTAACCTCCGCTACGGCTGGGTGGTGCTTTACACTGACCTGGATGTCCAGCGCCACAGAAAAATGACTTCCCTATTACAGACACTATCATCTTCCCTACCCTCCATGTTGGCTACTGTACAGTATGTGATTAAGGGGTGGAATATCAGCTCAGCTGCAACTTAAGATCCACCAATATAGAAACTTATTATGGCCGCCGTGCAGTGAAGCGGTGGTCATATAGGTTTAGTCAGAGTTTTTTTTCTTCTTTTTTTATTTGTTTATTTTTTCTTCAGTAATTTTGTGTCAACGATCCCCAGGACACTGAAAGACCCAGTTTTCTGTGAATATCTCAAGAACTGTAGGGCCTAGGATGACCAATTTTGTTTTGTATGTTGGCCTCCAGGCCAAGTTTCGAGGAATTCCGTTCATGAGGGACCATACAATAAATTAATATATGTGTACATTTAGTGACTGTACACTACGCATGCACACACACACGCACTCATGAACACATGCAAACACACCAAACAGGCACACACAAACAAACACACACACACACACACACACACACAGACACACCATTACCCCCACACAACCACTCACAAGTGAACACACATGCACAGACACATAAAACACACACACACATACAGGCACACACACACACACCCCATTACCCCCACACACACTCACAAGCGAAAACGGAATGGAGTAGAAGATGGAGACATATTGAGCGTGATTTATTTTTGTGGAGAGAATCTACAGGACTGAGCGGCGGTCATATTTTGTACCGCTTTGCAGTACATCTAGTTTATATTGAATTTACAGTATTGTATAACTTGCCATATTTCTTGCTATTTAGACTACGTAGAGCAAATATTTCCCCAAATGATTATTAGAGCCACTAAAAACCTTCTTATTTATGTCTCCATCTCTCAATTTAAATAACTGCCCCGTGCTGTTCTGTTACTGTATCTCCCAACAATGTGTTCTGTTACTATGAATTTATAACATGTCTAATGTCTAATATGATCCTTCTCCCATCACTTTAAGACCATAAGTGCCGTGGGATGTAATAGTATCATGTCTCAATAAGTAATTGTCATTTAGTCAGATATTATATATTGTCAAATGGAGGTGTAGAGGCTCAAGAGCCGGGATAACTTGCAATGATCAGAAAAGTTGTTTGTTTGATTCCCGGCTGCCAGAGCTGTGCCCTAGAGTGAAGCACTTTACAGAGAGTTGCTCCAGGGAGACTGGCCCTATAATAATTGACATTTGAAAAAGTTGCTTTGGAGCAAAAAGTCAGCCAAATAAATAAGGCATTATGCTAGTTCAGCTTATTGACATAACAGTGTTGTGTCATCTAAAGGTCTTAAAATCTGTCGTGCCAATTATTGAGAGTGATAACAGAAGTCATGATAATAGCTGACAGGGTATGACATCTGCCATCTCATGTTTATGACATTATTATGCAAGGCTTCTGACAAGAGGTTAAAGTAAAGTGTTTCTGGGGTAATTGCCCATCTAGATTATACACTTTCATCATGTATAGTATATAGTATAAGCAAAGCAAAAAATCACTCTACTTAAGACATCATCCACACATGAAAAAACACTAGTACACTGTCCTGTATGCAATTACATTTTTCTGTGAGCAACTGCACAGACCTCTTCCAGCAGTATGTTGCAGGTCATTGCATGATATTGAATGATTACAACAAAATATCAACAACAAGATTCTCTGAGTTTTCTTATAAGAATGTGTACAGTTCACAGGTACAAATGAACAGATACACTTGTGAATTATGTACTCAGACAACATAGAAGACAATTGTTATTTGACTATCACAACTGTAAGTTGATTTGTAAGTTGATATTTGATAGTGCTACTGATATTGTTGTTATTAGTACTATTATGCTTAATGTAAACCAGTGGTTCTCAAATTTTTTCTGTCATTCCCCACTTTGGAGGTGGGGAATTATCAAACCCCACCTGACCCCATCAATTTTGCAAAATGGAAATATTTTAAAAATGGTTCCACGTTGCATTTCCTGTCTCGGTCTACTGGATCAGATGTTATTTTAATTCATATGTCGTTCTGTTTATGACTTATGACTCCTATGTTTGTGTGTGGCTATTTTGTTTTGAATGTATGATCTTCCTTGTCAAAAAAGAAAGGCATTATAAAAGATAAGCACAACAAAAAAACATTTCTCTATTCCCCACTAGTGGGGCCCACCCCACACTTTGAGAACCACCGATGTAGACATTTCAAATGTATTTGAAACAACTGCCAAATAAATTCCATAACTAAGTTATTGTTTTGTAAACATCACTAATATTTGAGTATGATCATTGAAGTAACACTAATAATAAATGTTAGAGTGGTAGAACAGTACACTTGTAAAAAGTGAACTACTTGCAACAACATCTGTCTTGACAACTATAAAACATGGTAATAATATTTGTTTTATAATGCAGAATTCCAGTGTTGCCATTTTTCTAGTGTTCTTTTTGAAGATTTATGAGCCAATCTTACATATATATATACACAGACCCCATGTTTTTTGTTATTTTGATTTTTTTGTTTATTTGTTGTTGTTTTTTTGCATGAGCTGTTGTGTTAGGATTTCCTCAGGGATGAGTGGTTTTTGTCTTATCACCTACATGCCTGTCAAGCTCTTTATACTTTAAGGCAACAACAACAACAACAACAACAACAACAACAACAAAAAAATCAGATGAAGCCTCTACAGTGGATCTCGGTGCTGCTCATTTTCTTTCCCATCCCTGCCAGCACCAATCGGGACAACTCTCCTCAAGGTCTCCATCAAATGACTCCCATTCGCTCTCATTGACAGCTGAAGTCAACGGGGACCAGGAGATTAATGCTATTAGTTATGAGCCAAACGCTTTAATTGGAAAGCTAATAAACATTTGTTCCCAGTAGACAGGGAGGCCGAGCAGCAGCAGAAGCAGATGCGGCAGCTCTAAATGGCAAACATGAAATTGGCTCCTCCTGAAAGCACAGCTAGGGAGAGCCTCATCTGGAAAACTCACGTCGGAAGGCGGCAGCGGGTGGCGAGGACGCGCAGGTTTATAGATCCTGGGATGATCGCTAAAGCCTCCATTTTGATGCATCAGAGGGATCCCCAGCTTTGCCTTCCTCTCCATGTCAGTTTCATGGTAATTAGGGAAGGTGGGGGGTGGGGTGTAGGGGAAATAGCCTCCACTCTCTACAGGGCCTGTGGTATAATTAAAGAGTCACTATGGAGATGGGAGATAGACCCCTGGAGTCACAGAGAGGTGGGCAGTGTCCCTGGAGATATGGAGGTGGTACACACTCAAGGATGGACTCTGGAAGTCAGTCAGACAAAACCTGGTAGTGGGTAGTACAGCAACAAGAGATGCAGGTGGTGGTCCCACTTACAGTCCAGCTGACTGGACTGATTTGATCTACCTCTAAGCCCACCACACACGGCCGGCGATGTGACAGTCAAGCAACGGTGGAATTCTGTTAATCACTTTACTACACACACTACTGGCGACATGATCCCCCATCGATTCAGTGGAGATACACTGACCATACAGCTGTTTTTTTTTTATGACATATCAAAATCGCCCTGAAAAATAAAAAGGCCCGATTAGAGCGATGCAACGGCCGTCGCTCCACTTGCCGTATGTGTTGCCCAATTCCCTTCAATAGATTCTATTTCATTTTGCCGGTCGCCTGCCATAAAACGCTGTTGAGTCTTGTCTCTCTCTCTCTCTCTCTCTCTCTCTCTCTCTCTCTCTCTCTCTCTCTCTCTCTCTCTCATTCCAGTACACACTGACCCACCCAGAAGCCTACTGACAACTACAATATGCTGTAAACTGTATGTACGCTGCAAGATCCTAAAAGCAGTATAGGTCTAGTTTGCCTAGGCATGCCACATTTTCAAGTGTTCTCACCATACCATTGTTTCAGTAATGCTCTCTACAAGGAGTGGAAGAGTAGCAGAAGGTCCAATCAGACTGATAAGACTGCTGTGCTGAAGGGAAAGAGTTAAGCCTGTGCTATAATTTATTAGTTGGAAATTCTGTATGACTTGATATTAAACGGCAATATTAATCAATGGAATAACTGTGCATCATCTAGTAGTATCATATATTCTGAATTTGGATGGGTTTTTTGTTGTTGTTAATAATAATAATAATAATAATAATAATAATAATAATACATTTTATTTGAAGTGCCTTTCATGTCACCCAAAGACACTGCACAATAATGGCAAGAGTAACACAATATTAAAAGCAACATGACAGCAATATATAGAGACAATACATGTAGACGTACAGAACTATATATTTAGAGGGGGACAACAAAAATAATTGTTGTTTTATTGTGCTGAATAATCAAAGAATGAATACATGCACATTATCCAGTGCTAGTGCTTCCATAATGTTTTGGAGTATGCCATGGTTTGTTATGTTATGGAGTTTGCATTGTCAGTTAAGAATGAAGAAAGTTGTCATCTGAGAGAACAAGGACGTGTGCTCTGGCATTTTTAACCTGCTGGTTATACAGTTTTGTCACATCCCCTTGTGTCACCTTTTCTCTCTGACACTGTACTGGTGATAATTGGCCGAGGGGTCTGTGGCATTGATAGATTTTTGCAAGTGCAATTACTCAGACAAATTGCCCTTTAAAAGAGCATGTGATTGAACGACCCCCTTGTCCTTTTAGATTTAAAACCCTCATAGACCAGTAATTAAAGGTGTGATTTGAGACAGCAATTCCCACACAATTTACACCTGCAATGTGGTGTGAATTTCAGCTCTCTAAAATGTACTCATACTCACTTAAAAAGTCATCACTGGCATATTACTTAAACTGCAGGGTCACTCAGGAATCACAGGTATTTCAGAGTCATGAGCTGTGATTACAGAGAACATTTTTTGAATAATACATTCCACAAATTATTATTCAATCCCCAGTGCCAAAGAGAATCCAATTATTTCACCAAATCGGCCATATAAAATGACAATAAATAAACCACACACAATGTAAGTAAACATTAGCTCTATGCTAGTAAGACCGCATTATATAAAGATAGCAAAGCTAGACTAGCATAGGCAGGAGACAGAGGCATTGCCTGGACTCATTCAAAGACATGCATCGGTGCTGAATGCTTCTGTGTTGCTGAGAGACTTTGCCCTCAGATAATATACAATGATACAAGATACAAGGATACAAGGAAGTGTATTGTCACATGCATATAGTTACTAGAAGTAAGAAATGCAGTGAAATTATGTCTGGTGTCAGCCTATTTGTGCATTAATGGGGGAGGGGGGGGGTAAAAAGTGCAGTAGAAGAGGGGTTTAGTGGATTAAGTGGCAAAGGCTGCATAAGAAAGGTGGGGGAGGATTGGGATTGGGGGGGGGCACCAACAAGGAGCACCCAAGAGCAACAGGGGCAAGGAAAAACTCCCTTACCAAGGACGAAACCTTGGGCAGATCCACGGCTCAAGGGGCTAACCCAACTGCCAGGGGTCTTGGTGTGTGTGTTGGGGGGATGACAGGGGAGATGGGATAGTGTGCTGTGTATGTGGGGAGAGGGCAGTGTGCAATATGTGTGTTGGAGAAGCTTCCTCATGAGACAATGTGCTGTGTATTGGGGGGGGGGGGGCAGTGTGCTGTAAGTATGTTGGGGACGTGTGCTGGAGAAGCTTCCTGATGAAATAATGTGCTGTGTATGTAGGGGAGAGGGGGGGGGGGCAGTGTACTGCAAGTATGGAGAAGGGACTTACTATTGCAAGCAGAGTACTGTATGTATGATGTATGTGAGTGATGACAGTAAAGATGTGTGTGTGGGCGGGAGGGGAGTGGAGCAGTGACTGTGTGTGTGTGTAGTGTGTGTGTGTGGGTAGGTGGGGGCAGTGTGCTGTAAGTATGTAGAGGATGTGTGTTGGAGAAGATCCTGAAGACAATGTGCTGTGTATGTAGGGAGGGTGGGGGCAGTGTGCAGCAAGTATGTAGAGGAGGCTTACTGTAGCAAGCAGTGTGCTGTGTGTATGTGAGGTGATGACAGTGATGATGTAAGTGTGTGTGTTTTTTGTGTGTGTGTGTGTTGGGGATGGGGGGGGGGGCAGAAAGGCTAGGCAATCAAGGACATGGGTAGATGGAGGAGAAATCAAAAATAACTAGATGTACCGCATAGCGGTACAAAATATGACCGCCGCTCAGTCCTGTACATCCATTCCGCGAAAATAAATCATATTAATGAATTTGTCTCCATCTTCTACTCCATCCCCCACTCTTGAAACTTTTGTGTATGCTTGTTTGGCACACAAAGTAGCCTACTGGCGCTGCAAAGGTGAATAGATTTGTTTCTGGGCCAAAACATTTGTAGCATTGTTATAAAACCTTTAAAATCTCTAAACAATCACAAGTAGGGCAGTTCATCACAGTCCTTCCATTGCAACTAGACTGATGAAAGGTACACCTGTAGGCTACATTGTATTTGGGAAAAGCAGAAGGTAGCAGCATAATGTATTCATTTATTTATTATTAAACAAAACAATCCCTGTCAGTTCCATGCAGTTTTCAACAGCTATCAAGAAGAGAGGTCATGTCACGGATTTTTGTGAATGTTTCTTCTACATTCAAGTTTAGTCATGTAGTTCATATGATATTCAGCTTTATTGTCAATGCACAAATGAAATACCAGTAGTCTAAAACAAAATGCCGTTTTACCCAGTGGAGCAAATAACTGACATGTCCAAAAGGGCCTTCATGAAATGCGTTGCGAGACTGTTCATACACATTTTAACGGGCAAAGTTGAAGAGCTACTGTCCGTTATTGTTTGTGCAAATAATATGCTGATTCATGTTCCCTTGCATTTTGCTACTATGAGGTCCATGGTTAGTCTGGCTTTCGCCAGACCAAGCTCAATCTTTTGATGCAATCTTTTGATTTTCACCCAGCCTAGTCCATGCTAGGCGCCCGATAGAAATATTGTTTAATTTTGCGATTGAGATATCCACGCACTGGCGCCCCCCCCTGCGACGTGTTCGCCCCCCGGTTTCAGAGCTATTGTAAATGCAAAAATGCATAGAGGGAGTTATGACAAAACTGTGACTGTTAACAAACATAAGGTAGGCCCTAGGCCTATTACACAACACAAATTGTCACTAGCCTATGCTGGCGACCCAAATAAAATCTCCTTTGGAACCAATGGCTTACACCTTACAGTATCAAGCTGCCACCTCTTGGCGAAAAGTTATGCATATCAGTAGTAATACATTTCAAGTAGCTGTGTGAATCACCGAAAGGGCGAATGAAGTGGACACTTCTAAATGGAACCCAACCCACTGTACAGTAGCTCAAGTCTGTGGCTAAAGCAGCCATAATGAAAGCGTTATCATTGTTTGGATACTTCACACACACGTGTTTTTTAATCGCATATACTACAACTACCAAGCTGGAATCAAAGCACATCGACTCCCCTCTCACACCCTAAACACGCACTTCGAACAAACAAAAAGCGCCTCAGTCTCACGATATAGCCATAGGCAAAACTGTATCTGACCGGTGTAACGTTGGTACTAAATCATTCATCGCAAAGAATGATTTTTGTAGCACGTGCAACAAATATAGGTACAGCCCTGCCCTGAATACATCTCAACGTGCGCTCTAAAACATCTGGTTTAAATGGAGATGTAGATCATCACGGGTGCGTTAATAAATCTACATTGCGGCGAGTTGACACAAATTATTCACTTTGACGAATTTATGTAGTTTCAGTTACTTTACTTTGAGCCATGCTCTTCCTTACTTGAATCACCTTTGAAAATAGAAGATTGAAGTAGCCTATGGGTGTTTGGGAATGAACGTTGACTGCTTTTTGAGACTTCGAGCAGAAATGTCCCAGGCCGGTGTTTAGGATGCATCATAGACAGGTTATCTTTCAGGCCTATATATTTTCCATTTAAAAACCATCACGTAGCGAACATATTGTGGCTAACTCACTTAGCTCCTGTTAGTAGCCTAGGTTATGGTCATAAGCAAATGAGATGACAGTCGAAAGATACAATTAGTGCTGTTATCAATTTGCTTGGTAGCCTATAAACGCATTTATGGTTTTCTACAAATACATCAATAATCAAATTGGCCTCCATCACTCAACCATGCTAATGGTAACATTATTTTACCTACGTTCTGCTATTGATAGGATTAACGTAGCCTACCTGCAGTAAAAAACAAGCATGTCCGATAAACATTCTCAGATTTATTTCGGCTTCAAGAGGAAATGGGAATTACATGTCATGCAGAAATCATCCTACCCTTAGACGTTCTCTGCGATAAACTACTGTAGGCCTACTGTCTTGTCCTTGTAGGAAGCATAGTGTCTTTCCAACCCACTTTAGATTAACTTCCAACAAAATTACGTCTCACTGCAACGATGCGCCATCTAGTGGACAAACGACTACGGGACGCCAATACTGAAAATGCAGCCAAATTATTATGATGAATATTTGGTTTTCCTTTAATCCTACTGAATTTGTAATTATGTATCGGCCGTTCTAATTGCCGATACTGATGGTATACGTGCCTGTGTGTGTGTGCGTGTGTATATGTGTGCACCACCATCTACAGGCCAATGAGTGTACAGTACAGTCACTAAATGTACACATAACTTCATTTTTTAGACCCCCCCATGGATGAAATTCTACGAAACTTGGCATACCCCCAGAGAATGTCAGGTTAATCATACACATCAAATTTGGTGCATTTCTGAACTTCTTAACTGAAGAGAGGGGCGTGTGTGTGTGTGTGTGAGTGTTTTGACGTGTGATGAAATAAGAAAATAAATGTGTGTGTGTGTGTGGGGGGGGGGGGGGGGTCATGAGTGCTGAGGAGTGAATGAGTGCAAAGTCAGTATAGTGTGAGTATAGTGTAATATCCTGCATACAATAGCAGACTGGGAGAGGGATGCGACGAAGAGAGAAAACATTAGTATTGTCTGGCTTAATCCCTCTCCCTAAATGTTTTATCTCAAGGATAGAATGCATTGATGACTTATTGACTCTTTTTGGCATGCCATAAAAACAAGCCAGAGCCACTCATCTCGCTGTGAGCTGTTTGGCTTCAAATCATCTTTAATCCCCTTTTGCCTGGAAAATCTTAAAAGCCATCATTGTTTTGCGTGCGCTTGATAGGCAGAGAGCGGTACAGTAGGTGAATGCATCACGTGGGCACAGAAGGGCTGCTTTTACTGTTGTCATGTGTTGCACAGAATCCATCAGATTGACACACACACACACACCCACACACACACACACACAAACACACACACACACAAATATTCACATACACTAACAAATCTTTCAAATACACACAAACAAATATAAAATCCCCCCTACACACACATACACACAAAGAACTCTTGATATTCCCTTTGAAAATCGCCAAAATAATCCATTGAGTAGTTTTTTTTTTTTTTAAGTATATTTTTTCGGGCTTTTTGCTTTTATATCGATAGGACAGTGGAAAGAGACAGGACATGAGTGGGAGAGAGAGATGGGGAGGGATGACCGCAGGCTGGAACCTGGGTCACCACGGGCACCGAGGCCTAATTGTGGCATGCTGCTGCCGCTTGTGCCACAGCTCCCCCATCCACAAGCTTTGTTCTTGTTTCTCCACCATGCCACCCACTCCCGCTCCTCATCACTAGTGAGGGGCCCAGGCTTCACAAAGACGTCCATGTCAAGAGGGCCAAGAATGACCCTGACTCATCCGTGCTTTTGGCTTCAGGTCTAATGATTAGTCAGAGTGTTTTATAACAATCAAAACAATCAACCTCATGCCATGTCCATTGGCAGAGGGCTGAGGCACCGTGAACTGGAAATGTCAATACTGGGGAGGAGTGTGTGCGTGTTTGAGTGTATGTGTGTATGCTTGTGTGTGCGTGTGTGTGTCTGTGTGTACGTGTTTGAGTGTATGTGTGTATGCTTGTGTGTGCGTGTGTGTGTGTGTCTCTGTGTGTGTGTGTGTGTGTGTGTCTGTTAGTGTGTTTGTGTGTGTGTGTGTGATTGTGTGCGTGTGTGTCTGTTTGTGTTTGTGAAGGGAGCTGTCGAAGTGTTTGATGAGATGCATCTGAGGTTAAGGGAAAGTTAATGGGAGTCTCTGTGTGAGCCTTTGGGTATGCCAGTTAAACAAGCTGATGGAGAAAAAGACAACAGACTGAGACGTCGCTTCATGCACTCTACAGTTGGGCGAGACCTCGAAAAAATCTTGACAGTCCCTCTGTTTAATAGAGGTCATGATTTTAGCCACCTTATTTATTTGCCCTATGCATCACTGAACTGACTATACATCGTCGGTCTATTCATGGACACTTTGAGGGTTGACCATCTGTAATGAAAGGTTCTGTTTGTCAATCTTTGAACTAGCACCGTCAACTTGCAAGAGCATTTTTGTTACGACAAGCTAATATGTACACTGGAGTAGAATCAAAAATGGTCCGTGTTAAGATTCAAGTATGGTCTAGGCTAGATCCGAAATCAGAAAAAAAATGTGTTCTATTAGAATAAGGTACACTAGTGTACATTATGGATTTAACGGATCAATTAAAGATGTGTGGATTGTAAATTATGAAAACAGTAATCATAGAAGATAGTAGCCCTCCTTTAAATGTCTCAGCTCGATATGCATGATTGAGCATTGGAGGTAGAATAGGTCGATGACTGACCTGAGAGTTGCAAAAAAAAAACAAATTTTAGACTGTCAAGGACTTCTGTCTCTCATCTTTGCTACAGTCGCAAAGGGGTTTCCCTAAAGTGAACAAGATCCTCTGCACCATGTCTAAAGTTTTTCCTGCACCTCAGACAACTGTCTTTCTGGCCCTGGGATTAACTTAACAGATTTGTCAAGTAGGCTAGTCTGCTGAGGGTGGCCCAAGCTACCATGATTTAAGATAGTGGAGCAGCCAACAGTTTTATGTATTTATGGATGAGCCTTTGCCAGAGGCAGGTGTATTTCTCCAATTTAATCCTCTCCACAGCTCAGCCAGCCAGGTTTAGCACTGGCAACACCAAGGACAAGGCTCTGATACCAAAGCAGTAAATGCTGGTGACTGGCTCGCCTTGGCATTGTGCTGGATAACTGGAGAAACTATGAACTATGTGTTTTTTTTTTTCTCTAACACCATTATGCAGTCACTGGTCTTCTGTGACACCTTTGGCCCTAATTTCATTGATGGACAGCACAGCTGAAAACACGCAAGTCTGCGTGTTGACCTGGCGAATTAAACAATATGAAATCACATGAACGAGATGGGTGGGTCCATACAATGCTATGGTGTGCCGGCACACAGACATGCAGGGAGTTCAGTGTAAAATGACTTCCTTCAAAGCAGCTCCGTCTCTGAAGCATGTAAACGACTCCGTTCATGACAGGAAATGAGTTGCTTGCTCCACTGTAAAACAATTACTGACCTACATGTGAATGTTGATGTGGTATGGTCGAGTCATTGCTGATGAAGAATAATTTCATAGCCCCATCCACAAATGACTCAACGCATTAATGCTTGATTGCACCTTGCTTTGTGTCAATGAAATTAGCCATTACAGGTATTACTGTCCAGTTTCACATAGTTGTCCTGAGTCCTGGTCTCAGCCTCTGACTGTCCTGCTGTTTCTGTGGATAAAAATCTGCTCTCAAAGAGCGAGGGGAAAAAAGCATGAGGGGGGGCAGGGAGGGGAATACATAGAGAAAAATGATGACAAAGAGTGAAAAAGAGGAAATAGGCTGACAGAAATAGGAGGGAAAAAGAGAGGGAGAGAGAGAAAGAAAGAATGAAATAAAGAGAAAGTAGAAAGGGAGCAAGATGGCTATGAGCACAGGAGTTAGTTGATATGGCCTTCAGGCACCGCACTGAGGAACTTTGATCAGAAATAAATGAGGCCATCAATTAATGTGGTGAGATTTTGGACACTCGGGCCTGGGGCGAGAGTTACCTGCTTTAATTTGTCCTGGTTCTTACCCGCTGCCTGCTAAATCAAGGGTAAGGCTAAATCAGACCCACTTTCTCGTAAATGTCCTTACAGAGTATTACAGTGTACCTAACCCTCAAATAAGTATGTATTGTTAAATGTTACTAACCCTATCCACAGTCATAACTGTCTCTGTATACCTCATGGCCAAATACCTAAGAAGTCCATTGTTTTTGCTCTTGTTTAGCTTTTATGTGGACAGAACAGTGGAGTCAGATTTGCTCCCATGGGGTGCGGAGTCTGACTACGACCGGTACATCCCTCAGGTAGTAGAAACAAGGGGCCTAAAGACCTCATCTTAACTAAGGACATTTGATATTAATTGCATCCTCCAAATTAAAAAGCAGCCCAAAAGCAAAGGCCAATTCTACCTGCTGAGCCACCCACCTTTGTGGTTCAGCCAGACACAGACAACAGCTGAATGTCAACAGCTTTTACTAGATTCTCTGAACACAATTCAATAACTCATAGTGCCACAGCTATTTCACAGAGCTAATAGAAAAAGAAGATTGGGTGGTGTTCATGAAGATTACCTTGAGAAGAGACATCAGGTTTGTTTTCCAAATTTTGTGAGTTATGCTAAATGTGCCCGATGTATGTATCTGAAGCAGCGTTTTTGTTTTGGTTTGGAGACTGGTGCTCTTTAACAACAAAGACACACAGCCATTATAATGAACCAGTACACTAATGAAAGAAATACATGTCTGCCCCCTCCCCTCTTATTACAATTCATGCCAAGGTCATTTCAGATGTTTTCACTAATTAACTGATAGCTTACACCAGTTCCTTGCAAATGGCTAGTCTCTCACTATATTTGAATTTAACTATTTTTCTTCATCACTGAAGAATTACTTAACTTTAAATTTCATGGTGAAACTGTGTTTTAAGCATCTATTTTATGTATTTAACAGCTACTGTATGTAGAAAAGCAGTATGGTTATACATAAGTCACATATGTAGTCATATGTTACTTCAAGAAGCCCTGAAGGTAATCAGGTTGGTTATAAGTAAGTAATGACATAACATAGGACATAAGGACATACCAAGTAAATTGTATGAAAGAAATAGTTCAAGAAGCATGAACCGATGCTCTTAACACCTCTTCAAATACAGTGAGGACTCATGTTTATTAAGTATAGGGATTGTTGACCAGCTCTGAGTTTTGAAGTTTTGATGGAAAAGGTTTCAGAGGCACGCCATGGAGTCACATTGAAGGTATTATCATTTCAAACTCTCCCAGAATGACCTTTCCTGTCCTCCTTATACAACTGAATCCTGTTCCTAGACTTGACGCCCCTGATACGGTGACCTCGCGATGTCTTTGAAAGTCTGGAGTAATCATCTTCCACAGCGGTGCAAGGCTGGACGCTGACATTTAAATAAAAGATGCCATAATCTCGGGGAAATGCCGAGCTGCACACATGCGTGTATACACCCACACCCTCACACACACATACACCCTCTCACACACACACACATTCAAAGACACATACACGCACACACACACACTTACACACACACACACACACAATGCACTCACACAGACAAACACACACTTGCGTTCACCCATACACAATCCCTGACATACACACATGCACCCACACACACACACACATCTGATAACACGAAAGAGCTAAAGCCACCAATTCTACACACCCGAAGGGCTGGGCTTTAGTCAAAGGCAAATGTCTTCTTTTCTGTTCTGGGCCAATTAAAGATGCATGTGTTGCTCTCCGCCTTATTTACGTGCTGTTCTCAGCAGCCTCCTTCCCTCTCACTACAGCGTGTGGGTTTTTATCAGGGCCGTCCACCCACTGACCCTCCGGATAATTGCATGTGGGAGTTTTTTGTATGTATAAGTTAGTGCGCGTGTGTGTGCATGTGCATGTGAGTGTGTGTGTGTGTGTGTGTGTGTGTGTGTGTGTGTGTCTGTGTGTGTCCATACGCGCATGCCTATGATCCGTCACTGCAGCAGACACTAGACTGGGCAAGCAGATGAACAAGCAGAAATTATGTCTGGTGAAACTCCCTCTTGGCTCTGAGCACCTTCGGACGTTTGAAACTGAGACCATTGTCGTGTAGTTCCATTGTCAAAAGAGTCTGTGCATGAATATTTCATCCTCCTACCTGCCCCTCTTCTCTCCTCTCCTCTGCATGCATACAGATAGCCCATTCTGTAGAAGAAGAGAAAATAACAGTGAACGGTCTCATTTCATACCTGTGTGCCTGGGTCTGCTTTATGAACCTCAAGAAATAAATACAACATATTCCACTGCCTCGTAGGTTTTTAATTATTGATGACTTGGGGTGGTTGGAAGGTGAAGAGGTACACAATTAAAGTGTAATGCTTTCTGCGTTTACTTTTTCTAGGGTGAAATATAAACAACTGTTTTATTTTCCAAGCTTCTCAAAGGCGTGTGTTAGGCCAGAGGTTCTTGTTGAAGATACTTCAATTTAAGTCTGAGGTCATTTTATTTTACATTCATATTGTCACCAAAAAGCACATGTGATCTGGGGGATACAAGAAATATGATGGAATATTGGCAATGATGATGCTAACATTTTAATACTCAGGACTACAAATGAGTTATTGATAATTCAATTAAAAAATGGTTTGATTCACATTCTAAAACTTGGAACAGTAAATGTTTAGCTTGGTGAGTGAAATGGAACAAACTATTACACTTGTCCAGCCAGGCAATTCTAGACCTCTAAGCACATTGAAGCCATGGAGTGGAGCCACTGGAAGACTGTGAGCCAATCTCAGTCTTTCCATACAGTCTGGATGTACTGTATCAATGCTAAATCATTAAGAGTCTGCAGTCGTCCTGTAAACTATTCATCTAAAAAATATAGCCGAAATCAAGGGTGTGTTGTCTCAAGTAAACCAAGAGAAGCTTACATTTCCAGTAGAGTGGAACACTGTAATGGTCTCTTAACGGGTCTTCCCAAAAAGACCATTAAACGGCTGCAGCTCATCCAAAATGCTGCCACCCTGGACTAAAAGAACACAACACATTACTCCACTTCTAAAATATTTACACCGGCTTCTAGTTAGATACTAAATAGATTTTAAAGTGCTGCTACAAGTCTATAAATCACTGAACAGTTTGGGCCCAGAAAGTATTTCTGACATGGTTGAAGAATAGAAACCAAGTAAGGCTCTTAGATCCATGGACCCAGGTTGGCTTGTAGAGCCCAAGGCACACACTACACATGGAAAAGCAGCATTTAGCTGTCTGCATTAAAATGGAATAAACTAATAGGTGCACCCTAGCCCATATAAACCTTTGCCAAATTTGGGATTTGCTCTGCAGGTCCGTCTGGCCAAGAAGCCATTGAAGCCCATTTCCAATGTGCCTAAAACATGGGCACGCAAATACAATTGCTAATACGACATGGTCGAGTATTTCTTTGGAAATGAGTAAACAACTGCATTTAAAACCTTCATTTACGAGATTGCTACACTTCTGAAACAATTTGGTATGAATTTAATGCACCAATTTAAGTTTAATTTCAGTGCTAGTTACGCCCCTGCTGGAAGTCATAAGTCAGTGAATCTTTTCCAGACACACTCTCAATTTCAAAAGAAGGTTTGGGTACTAAACAGGTTAACCCATTCGTGCTGGATGCTGCATGACGCAACATTGCCCTTCCCGCTGGATGCTGCGTAGCGCAACATTGACCCTCCCGCTGGATGCTGCGTAGCGCAGCATACTTTTTATGTCATGTTTCTAGGTGCTACAGAGGCTTAGATATTACATTTTGGTAGACGTTGACAATTTTTAGTATGTTTTCAGAAAACCCTCAGGAAATAAGGCTATTTAGTCTAGAATGCCATAGGATTCTATAGGCGTTTTTAGCAGGCATTTTAGGAGTAAATGGGTTAATGTACGCCAAAGAATGAGATCCAAATATTGCATTCTAATCTTACATTTGATTTATATTTGTTTTTGTTTTTTTCTTTATCTGTATCTTATCTATGGATCCTCCTTCTGCTTTTATCTACGTATGCAAAACACCTTTAATTGCCTCTGCATAAGAAATGTGCTATATAAATAAATGTGTTTTCTGGAAGTACAGTATGTAGGCAAGGCAGTGAGAGTCTCAAGTCTGGGATTGTCTGTGACTGAAGTTAGTAGTGTGTATTTGTGTGTCTGCTTGTGTGTGTTATAGTCATTTAGCCATTAAGATACGGTCCATTGACTGTCATTGTACAGTCCTGTCATCAAGTGTTGGTGGCAGCCTCTTATTAGTGTCACTCATACTCAGGCTAGTAGTATAGAAGAAAACAAAACACTTTCTCTCTATCTTTCTCTCTCTCTCACACACACACACACACACACCCAAGAGGCAGTAACATGCCGATGATGTCCTCTCCTGTCCGTTTAAAATCCTGGTCAGTTCTGTTGAGTCTCTGTCACATTCCATCCTTATCCCTATTTGTATCTCTATCACCATGCCTTTGAACACTGTCTCCCCTACCTGTCTGCATTTGTACAGAGTCCAGTCCAGTCCAGAGTGGGAGCTGACCTCTTCTCTGTGCGAGTGTTCTCCACTGTGTTCAGCTTACAGCGACTTTATATTCTGTGATGGTTTACTCTTCGGCGGGGGCCCGCCGCTCGCTGACCTTTTGTATCATTGGCATCCCATACCCCGGGGGTAAGAAGGGGGGGGGATAAGACACGGAAAGCGCTGTGGTGTGTTCTCCATCTTAATGCCACACTCCTGTGACTGTGTTTTAACATTATGAAGTGCCTCCACACACACACACACACACACATCCGTGCGGCGCTGGATGCTTATGTCGGGGGGCAGGCTGCCGGAGCTGGACACGTCCCTTACCCCCCGTGGACATCTTTAAACAGGTAGCGGGGGGGACATGAGAGGAAGTTCCCTCCAGGCATCAACACCGAACTGCTCCTGGAAAGGCTGCCGTGAATCAGCATGGGGCACGATTGTTTTTTACAGCTAAGGGAGATATTTTGTTTTGTTCTTTGAGGGTATGTGATGGGAGTAAGGGTCTATGTTTGTTGGTGTGTGTGCGCGTGTGTGTGTGTGTATGTGTGTGTGTTTGTGTGTGTGTGTGTGTGTATGGGATTGTGGATGTATGTGTATGTTCGTGTTGTGCTGTGGTTTCCTTTTACATAAAAATCCATAGGCCTCTGCAGCCTGGCTCATGGATTCTACGTGATGAATTTTACATGGGCTGCTACCCGCCGGGTGTGCCCAGGCCCTTGGTGTTTAATAAAATCAGCGCAAGAAATGCTGGGCTAAATTGCCCAAAAAACAGTAGTGGCAGCAATTAATAATTTATCAGGCATCCCTCTATGGCAGCTCTACATAAATACCTTTTTTTTCCTGACAGGACTCCCGTTGGCTGCCTGGCATTGCCACTTGAAGAAAGCCCTGCAGGCAGCAAGAAAAACAAATTATAGGTCCCTGTCATTGAAACAGATGCTGAAAATGCAAATTGCATTGTTTTGCTGGCTTTTTTTTTTTCAAATTGCACACGTGAGGATTTGCTCCACGTTCCTGAAGTGTAATGTTCTAATCCTGTGTATGTCTGTGGTAATGATGAAGATGGATCTTGGTTGGAGGTGTGTTGGTGGAGAAGCCACGTAATACTTCGGCAATTGGTTCTTAATCAACCCGGGGTAGTTGGAAGCATGTGCACCACGGTTATCAATCTCTTCCTGATTTGTAAGATCTCTTGCTTGTCGGGCACAGCAGTAGGCCACTTGTTAGATAAGCATAGCTGGATGCTGGGGGGATGAATGTATATTTTATTTGAATTGATCCTCTCTACAAAGGCCTGTGTGATTACGAGATAAGTCTTCAAGGAAACCATCCTTCAAGTCTAATTCCTGCACAGCCTGTGTATTTTAATGGCACAGAGCGGAATATGAGCAGTATTTACGGTAGGATAATGGAGCTTTCCGCAGCACCTGAACCAGCACGCGCTCCGCCTCGTCACCTCGCGCCTTGAGCGATGTTCTGACCGCAGCGTGGATGCGGAATGCGGTATTCTGTTCTCCGACGGCTCTGCTCCGCCAACCTCTCTGTCACGCTGTTGCTGTGATTGCGGAACTCGCTGAATGCATCAAACAGCTCATTCGCGCTAACTAAGCCCGGTTGGCCGCTCCCGTCTGAGAGGATCCATTAGCATTATTCATCATTCGCTCTGGCTCTCTGTGTGCGTAAGCAGAGGGGAAAAATGAAAGACAAAGCAGAAAATGCACGCCTCCTAAATTCCGTTAAGTGAATGGCGGTATGCAGGCGAGGGGGTGTCTGTGTGTGGTGGTGGTGGTGGTGGTGGGGGGGGGGGGGGTTTGCATACTTTCTGTAGTCGCAAGCCGCACCCGTTGCTGCCGGGGCAGAGTGGCTCGCAGAGTCTTTTCCACCTGCGCCACGCTCCCCACGTCTCCCACCATGTCCGTGTAAATGAAGAATAAAAAAACCCACTTTGCATGGGCCGTCGCTGAGTCAATTTTCTCCACTTCTCCATGCGGAAAATAGGGAGCCGGCAGATAAGAGACAAACAGGCGGGCCCCAAGGCACCCGGCATTGGGCCCCTGTTTATGACACCGTGTCACATTGTCAGATCCCTGTTCGTGCTGTGCAGCTGGCCATGGTGTAAATCACTGCCCCAGTGTAATTTTCCCACCGGAACGATAGTGTTCTAAGTAAAGCCAGTTGGGCATTAGCATAGCCTGCTTTACTAGGCCAAGCACACTTAGCATGTGGCTAGCCCTTGATGGTGTTGTACTATGTTGTCTATGTGATCGGGGAGCTCTAGAAGAGGACTCAATCAAGGAAAGCCCCAGACCTGAGGGGATTGGGGTGTGGTTGGGACTCAGAGCAGGAGAGGGGCCTACAGAATTATCTAGCAACTCAGAGAGTGGTGGTGATGGGAGGGGGAGCAAATTCACTTGTTCTTATTGAGCCTGGAGATTTGTTGCATTCAGCTTAGCTTTGATTGGCTTTAGCGTGAGACTAGCAATAGCAGGCCATCTTTAATTTTATTGATTTATTTATTTGAGGGAGGGGAGGGTGACATATGCCCAGATCTGTGCATTGTAGTCGTGGTTTCGGAAACAGGATATAGGGAGGCTGGCATATTTGGTGGCTGACCTATTGAACTTGAGTCTTTGTTTGAGTCTTTGACCCTTCTGAACTGGTTAAGTCATTTAGATTATCTTATTGAGTTGGCATACTCACCAACCAGACTTTATCTTGTATCCAAAATAGCCACTGGAACTCGAACAGGTCTCATCTCAACCTGGTCCGTACCTGAGCCAGATCGCCTAACCGATGTAACTGAGGCCTGATCTGAATCACTTATAGCAGTTTAAGCCCATTATAATATTCCAGAGGAAGCTTATTTTTTGGCTGACTTTGTGGTTTGTTGCCCATAACAAAAAAACACCTTGCATAAAAAAGGCTTCGCTCTACGCTCCAGCCAAAGTGCATATTCAGCATCTCGCTCACCACTCAACTGCGCCGCACCTCACCTGTTGCCCAGCTCCCAGGTGAAGGCTCTGACTGTCAGTCACGAATGAATTAATAGTGGATACACCATAAACTGCAGCTCTTCTCTGGGTGGGGCCCTGGCTAGTGGAGTAAGCCAATGTAGCCCAGCTAGGCAGCGGTTAAATGAGTACTCCAGGGCATTGCTAAATGCCCCGACTCTGTGTGAATATTTATCTCCTAACATGGGCACAATTTGGAGCCAGCAGGACTCAGTAACTGTGGGAGAAGCCAACTGGTAATTGCCCAGGCAAGGCTGGGGTATATATTAGAATACATAAATAAATGAGTAACTTCCGTTGTATCGCGGTGAAGCGAAAGATAGATGGGGAAGGGAAAGAGAGGGAGAGAGAAAGAGAGGGAGAGAGAGAAAAAGAGAGAGGGGGGAGAGGTTAGGATTCAGGTGGGTGGATGGAACTACCTCTAGTCTGTCCCTACGCTTACTCTGCACGCCTGGTAAATATGCAGAAATAGGCACATTCAGATTCCCATGTGCAACCATAAACTCCATATGCTAAAACCTCCCTATTGACAGGCCTTAATTTTTTGGCATGGTTTTTAATTGGCTATGAATGTTTTGCTGCACTTAAATCAAGTTCTCTTCGGAGTCCTTGTTGCGTTAAATATTCATGCTCCATGTTTGTTTACATCAGTTGTGATGTCTTCAAAGGAAAACAACATCACTTTATTTGTATCCTGTGATGCATTAATGTTTCAAGACACTTGTCTGTGAATCACTGCTAGGTTTGCTGCATGCTCCCAAACTGAGGGAGACATGGATTTGTTTCTTTTGAAAAGAATGAATGTTGAACCATCCTACAATTATCAGTTATTCACTTCTCTCTCTCTCTCTCTCTCTCTCTCTCTCTCTCTCTCTCTCTCTCTCTCTCTCTCTCTCTCTCACACACACACACAAACACACACATGCAGAGTGCACACACACACACACACACACACACACACACACACACACACACGCATTAAGTAGGACAGGGTATATTATGCACAGTAAATTTTTCACATATATTAAAGATTAGGCCTTTATAGACCAAGACTATTGTTGCTAACTGAATAGGAAGAACTGATTGAGTGCCAAGGAGTGGAATTGGCACTATAAGCTATAAGAATGCTTCTATTTTGAATTACAAAGTTGTGCTGTTTTATTATGTCCACTAGAGGACACCATTAAATCATGCTAATGTGTTTTGATCTCTCACAGCCTTATGGTGAACTCCAGACAGATCACTGGGCCATAACAGGAATGATGCAATATGTTTTCTTATTGAAGTCACTACCTACTTGAATTTTCAGTGAAAGTCAAGGTCATATCACAAAGTTTAATCAAGTCTCAAAACACCATATTCACATAGTGGACAATGTCAAGTCGACACATGCCTGAGGTTTCCAGTGACTGATTTTTTATGGCTTAATACTGTAATACTGTAACACGTGTACGACTCCGTTACTCGCAGCATCTGCTGCTTTCATCGTTAATGACATCCTAGATTAGGATAGCGTTAGCCGTTGGCATGTGACAGAGAGAGCTGATGAGGAGCGGAATGTCTCTGGACATCAGGTATATTTGCGTCTGCCTGTAGACAGGCCACCACCCCGTCCACACTTCCCCACCAGATGGCCAATGTATGCTGAACACACACTGGGGCTCATAGGCACTGCTGTCACACTATCCAGAGGGGAGTGTATACCCATTGGTGGCAGTAACATGAGTCCCCTGTGATGTATGTGAAGCAATTTGGTATCTGGAGAAGTGTTCACTTGTTCAATCATTCATTCATGTGCTCATTTATTTATGCATTCAGTGCGGGCTGGGGTCACATATATGTTTGTTCATTCCTTTGCATAATGACATAAACACAGCTGTCATACCTCACTAATAAGCCCATTGGAACTGTATCGACTTATTGTGCTCCATAGTCCATCATGCCTTCGCTATTCAATAAGTCACAGCGTTAGATGCATTTGTGCAGTGAGTAAGAACATGGGATGCCTTCCATGGCAAGAAAATCTTTTGATAATTAGCAACCTCTGACCAGAGATGAGCAGTGCCGACGTTCCTACCATTCCTTTCTATTTCTATGGTGAAGAATGTACCATTATGTGCCAGAGAAGCGGTGGCTGCTCTCAGGAAGTCATGAATAACAGCCCAGTGACAAGCTTCCCCACAATGCACCCACAGTTTGCTGGTGGACCACCAGACCTGTCCCAATTGTATTATAGTTCAGTGGGCTCTATCATGCGGTGTGTGCGTGCCCGAATACTGTAATACCTGACGCACTTGGCATCTCTAAGGAATGAGCTCTGGGACATCTCGGACAGATTGCTTGGACCAGAGCCAGGATGCTTTGGAAATGTGACACCATTCTTGTCTTCTAGTTTCGGTGGCCCAATAATCTGGCCATCTGGATAGTCAGTCTCAGGGGGGCAGTCAGATATAGGAATAAAAAAAAAAACGGATGCAATTATTGAAAAGGTCACTCCTCACAGCAAGGTTTTGAATTCAAACGAGAGAACCTTGCATACGGCACGCAGGCATGGGCGTGCTGAGCGAGAGAGAGAGAGCGAGAGAGAGAGAGAGAGAAGATGGAGGAGAGAAAGAAGGGGATCTTTTTACTTTTTGCTATTTGTCAAATATATCAGCAGGAGCAGGGTATACTTTTTCATCAGTATGCATTGTACACGGAAATCAAACCCTTGATCTAGGTATTGTTGTCAGTTCTTTAGTCTGACATTTGGGTTACAGGAACATATGGCTATTTCATGAGTCCCAGTAGCTCTTGTAGTTTTCTGAATGTTCACGAGATATCAGACATCGGTGCATTCATTTCTGACACCTTAGCAACCATTTGTATCCTTTGGTCTACTCATAAATTATATTTATGAACATTTATCGTCCATTCCCTTCACGCAAGCATAATTCTACACATATAATGGTTTAATCAATGGTTTAGTCTGTACATAGATCAGGCCTGTGATAAAAGTAGGACCCAAAATAGTGGATATAAATTTGCTGATTCTCTTCGCTGCATTGTGAAATCCTGTTGATTAGACTGCACTCTTTATATTCAATCCCAGGCGCTCAGTGGGATTTGGTGAGAACCTTGCCTGTTCGGAGGCAGATAAATCTAATGTTTCCTTTCGAGTGTGTGTCTTAGGCCCCCGAACCTCTGATCTATGTTTCTGTGCTTGGAATTGACCCCTTGCGGATAAAGTGCTCTAAATTGCCTCTTTGATATATGGCCAGCCCTTGTTACCGCGTTCCCTCCTGTCAATTTTCTTCGTTGCTCCCAAGGTCGGCTCCCTCTTCCACTCAGAAAAAGCAGAGGCTGTTAGGCCACCATCCGCCGCCAATCCAGCATGGCCCTCCCCACTATTTCCCCTGCTCTCTCGCTCTCTCTCGTTCTGTTCGTTCCTCTACCTCCCTCCTGCTTTCTCTTCCTCTTTTCTTTTCCTCTGTCTCTCTGGTCCCCTCAAACGTGAACTATGGCAGTGACAAGAATCGCTTCGGGACATGGGAACAGATGAGGGAAAACCACATGCAGGTGACAGGCCTGTCCAAAGTAAGAAATATGTCCAGGGTAAATGTGTTGGGAAATGGCAGGAGCCGGGGAATGCAAACCACCTTCATCTCATATTATGCCTCTGCAGTGAACTTCACGAGAGGGCTTTTACATACACACACACACACACACACACATATTTATATATATATATGCATACACATAGTATGTACAGTATGCATACATAGGTGAAACCAATCTCTAAATCATGTCTACTTGCATTTAGTAGTAGTGAATAAACACTACTGTATGTGCATATGGATATGACAACAATCCTTTTAAAAACTAGATGTACCGCAGAGCGATACAGAATATGATATATATTGTGTGCGTGCGTACATATGTCTACTGTGTGAGTATGTGTCATACGTATGATTACTGTGAATGTATGTGTGTGCGTGTGTATCTGTTTATGCACATGTGTGCACATGGAATGGGTTAAGATGACCCCTGGAGGCAAACATGCAGAAAAAATTGGTCATCCTAGGCCCTACGGTTCTCAAGATATTCACAGAAAACTGTGTCTGCCCTACCCTCCTTTCGGGGGGTCCAGTCCAGCGGGGGGGCTACAGATCAAAACGAAAAATGATGGTTCCATGCTATCCATGTGGGGTTACATGCCCACCAAGTTTCCTGTACCCCGGTCTTTCAGTGTCCCGGGAATCCTTGTTGGTGTACGGTCACTAAATGTACACATTAATTATTTTATTGTAAGGCCCCCCATGAACGAAAGGTCACAAAACTTGGCATGCATTCGGAGGGTGTCATAATGATCCTACACTTTCAATTTCGTGCAGTTTTGACCATGTCAGCAAGAGATATTGTGATGAAAACACCTAATTTTTTGCTTTTTAATTTTTAACTAGGTGGCGCTATACATGAAATAAGTGGTAATGGGATGGGTTGACATGCCCCCTTAAGACCAACATACAAAAAAAAGGTGGACCTCCTAGGCCCTACGGTTCTTGAGATATTCACAGAAAACTGTCTTCGGCCACCTACAGGCCAGTTGGTGTATAGTAACATAAATTAATTTATTGTGTGGCCCCCCATGAGCGGAATTCCACGAAACTTGGCATGCATTCAGAGGGTGTCATAATGATCCTACACTTCCAATTTCGTGCAGTTTTGACTATGTTAGGTCACAGATACCTGCGATTACAACACCTCATTTTTACTTTTTTGTGTTTAATTAGGTGGCGCTATACATGAAATGAGTGGTTATGAAATGGGTTGACATGGCCCCTTGAGATCAACATACAAAAATAAAATGGTCCTCCTAAACCCTCGAGATATTCACAGAAAACTGTGTCTGCCCTACCCTCCTTTCGGGGGGTCCAGTCCAGCGGGGGGGCTACAGATCAAAACGAAAAATTATGGTTCCATGCTATCCATGTGGGGTTACATGCCAACCAAGTTTCGTGTACCCTGGTCTTACAGTGTCCCGGGAATCCTTGACGGAAATTTGGACATGCGAAAAAATAAAAAAAATAAAAATAATCTGACTAAACCTATATGACCGCTGCTTCGCTGCGCGGCGGTCATAATTAAAGGTATATAATACTATGCAGGTTTATTTTTGGCAACTGTAGAGACCTCTAGAGTCGCAATGTATTTATAAGTTACTCTGCTATTGTAAATAGCAAACTTTTCGCGTCTTATCCCCCCTGTACACAATGCAAATGCTCTTGTTGTGGAGTTGAAGGAAAGAGCTACTCCAAAGAGCTACTGACAAGGTAAGTCACAAAGAGCTAATGACAAGGTAAAGCTCCAAAGATCTATTGACAAGGTAATGTTTCACGATTCTCGCAAGATTTGTTGGGGTGCCGCTCTTGGAAGCTGCATGGCTCGTTTTCTCAGTAAAAACCTGCTACGTCTATGCTGTATAGCTATGCTAGGTGAATGATTCGCCTAAGTTTGTTTACCATCAAATTGACTTTGTAATGGTGAAAATCTAGCATAGTGTGCTAGATTTTCACCATTACGAAGTCAATAATAATAGAAATATAATAATATATTATATTTCTCACCTGGTCTCTGTTTCCTCTTCTTTAGATGGAAAACAGATTGAATGAATGTGAACTTATTCTGGTCCCAGGAGATATCTGAGCACAGAACCCTCACTATGAGACTATGTTTACAATAGGCCTTTATCACGGCAGCCGAAGTAGGAAGTGAACAGCCCTGCTCCTGTGTGAGCACAGGTGTTTCTAATTAAGTGTCAGATTCGGCCACAGTTACTTCAACCAGAGGCCTCGTTTATGTTTTTAGGAACACCTGTGGTTTGCCTGCTAACAGGAAAGTGAACAGCCCTGCTTCAGCTGCCGTGATAAAGGCCTATAACCAGTAGTGCCCAACCATTATGGCCCCTAAGTTGATTAATTCATTGAGTGCCGTTTCAGAAGCACATTTACATACGGTGTGTGACATTATACATACTGTGTGTACAGTATGTGTGCATGAGAAGACGTGCCAGAATTCACATGTTTAGACAGTATTGCATACAACAGCTAGCTTTTGAATCATAATACATCCTAATATTAGGCCCAAAATGGTGTTTTACATAGCTGTACTCACATGTAAAAGCCTATCTTGTCAATCTGGGGACACAATAGCACACATGAGAGATACAGAGGCCAAGGAGCTGGGCGGGAAAGAGATCGCACATTCATGTTCCCCTTTGAACCCACTTGCATGCACCCCCGGGGCTAAACATAGCAGCGGACTTATGCCGTGCTTCCTGGTGCGCTGTATCCAGCCAAGTGCAACAATGAGGCGCCCAGGAGGAAGGCAAAGACTGCACAAAAGTCATCTTCGCTTTGTTGGACAGGTGTTTGTTTTGTCAGGTGTTGTTTTGACTCACACACACATATGGAAAGGCGCGGCAATACCCTCCCTCAATCCTGCTTGTATGTGTAGTTGGAGGCCCCCTGTGAAAATATGAACATTTAAAGGGTTGTGAGGCTAAAGCCCCTGACTGTTACTGTACTTTTCCATTGATGAAGGGGTTGTGTTTGTTGTGTTTCATGGTACACAATACTTTATCACTCAAAGAAAGCAAACTAAGAGTATTTTATTTTGACTCACCCATAGTGTGTACATGATATCAGAGAGGTCACTCATTTTTCTGCAAAGCTCCCATTATTCATTTACCATTATTCAAAGAAACATACAATTCAAAATGTCATTGTTATCAGTATTCACCCTGGGAAAAGAAGCCATGACATTGCAACTTATTCCGCATTTACCTGCCGTTTAGGCTATGGTCATTTTGGATTTAAATGAACAACAGTCTTGATATATTGGCCTATCCAGTCATGATCTGTCCAGTAATAATTATTCATTATTCAGACACACACAACTGCATTTCTACAGAGCCCGGAAGGTGTCATTGCAATATATTTTTGTATATCAAGAGAATGTGCACTTATTTTACTAACTCGTTTGCTCATTTTACTGAATAGTGGTCTTATTTTACTAGATTGTGGTCTCAAGTAAATCGTGTGCACATTTTACAAAAATGAAAATGAGAGCACAATGAGTTTTATGAGTGCTCGACTCCCATTCCGAGGCGCTGCAAGTTGCGGGTTCGAGCCTGGGTAAGTGCAGGGCTAAGTGCAGTCAACACAACACAGGTTACAAATGCATATCTATGTCTATTTATGCTCATATGATCACCCTGTCGTTATAGTTGTAATGTATTCATACTTATTGCCAACAAATGAACATATCACCCAAGTGTTTTTTCTTCTTTTTTTGAATTTTAATTATGGGGAGTGGTAGGTTTGTGTCCACAGCCATGATAAATATAATTTAAAAGTGTCATCCATAAGATTAATTCACCTTAAATGATCAGTATTCAGTTCAACTTAACTATTTTGGTGAATTTCCTATTGTTTACATTTTTTCTGTCTAGCCATATGTAAGGACTAACAGTAGCTCAGTGACACAGCAGGATTAGCATTATAGTTTAGCTGGTCACTTCACAGTTTAGTTGGCTTGTGGAATGTTACTGGAGCTGACAGCAGCTACTGCTGGTGTATGTGTGCTTTTGTGCAGGTGTGCAGGTTTTTATTAATTTAGCATTTTTTGCGTCTTGCCTGTTTAATATCTTTATGGGGCGAGGAGTTGACAGCAACTACAGAGAACTCACTGTGTTGTGCAGAACACAGCGCAGACATTTACCTGGTTACACAGGTTTGGGGATCTGAGGGGGGAAAAAATCCAAAACAAAATAACCAACTGTTTGATTTCGGAGTGTTTGAGCCAGCTAGTGAGAAGTGTCTTGTCATTTGATAGGTGTTGCTTCTCCAGTCTCAACACACACAGACAGGTGCATCCAACACACCCTGTCTTAACTAGCTAGTAGCCTCCCATACATTGTCATTTTACATTGCCAGCAATGTTTAGTCAGACTCATTACTACTTTTTGCTTCCTAAATGTTACACAGCTGACATTTGCCCTTCACCATTTACCCATCATTTTTACCAAGACAGGGAGAACACTTAGGCTATTTGCTTCATGAGTTCTCTGCAAGTGATTAATCCACCTGAGAGCAAATTAGTCTCCACTTCAGGTGGCAAGAGTTAAGGCTCCATAGCCTATGCGGTGCCCACAGTTTGCCCTTATTCCCTGGGCTAAAATCCCTTTTTCTGAACCTCTCAGAGGGATTGCTACATCAACACTCCCCACCTCACGACAGAAATTACACGTTGCAATTGTCCGTGTTGAATGAGGAAGTTGCATTTGATCTAATGGCATTACCCGCAATAAATGACTCTACTTGATCGGGGTGGGAAGAGAGAACAACACCAAGTAAGGCAACACATGTGGTCTCAGCCAGAGACTGCAGACGTTATTTAGTTTATAGCTTTCGCAGGTTTCTGTCTATAACTGATATGAGAGGGATTGTAAGGGAAATGGATTTGCTAGATGGGGAATTAGTGCACATTGTGACTGTCAATGTCAACCTTTTCACTTAGTCACTCACTCACTGTGGAGATTTTCTATTAGGCTATTTGAAAATGAGTTTTAGTGTTTGTCTGTCATGACAAAACTTTAGCACTCTTAAATCTGTATTTGCACATGTATCCCTAAAGTAGTGAGCTCCTAGTAGCAGTTTCACATCAACATCAGCAGCTACTGTGCAGGTCATCAGTACTGTAGCATTGATCAGTTTACTTTTATCTGTGTTCAAACTGTGATTAAAAAGACACTATGAAGTATTTTTGTGTGGGCACTTCTCCTGTGTGTGTTTGAGGTAATTGAGTGTCTTGACTTGTGTCCTCAAGGGTTTTGCTGTCCTGTTGTGACATCAAATGACAGGAAGTCAGAAAACCCTGGTTCACTCTGCTTTGCTGTCATTGAAAAACATTGCAAAAGCCATGACGAAGGCATAGGCGTAAGCTTCCTGTGTTAGCAGGGCGTAATGGCTTAATTCAGCAACTGAAATTACAGGATATCGACAATAGTATCAGTTACTGACCTTGACAATATATTAAGATCTTCAACATGCCATTCTAATGGCCTTTTCCCTCTTTTTTCGATTCAAACATATTATTAAGTGTAATTATTGGTAGGCCTATCTGTGATGCGTAGGTCCACTCACAGGCGACCCAACCTCACCCGATTTTCTCCCGACTATGACTCAAACCGCTAGAAGGCTATTATCATGATTATTATAAGGATATGATTGGGTTGTGTCAGTGTCATATGCACAGTTTGGGACAATTGAGAGGACTGTAGCACAGTCATTTTACATGACTGACGTTTTCTTAAAAACTTGTTTTTAATCAGGAGGCTCCTTCACATATGAATTGGATATAAACTGAAAATATTTTTGTTCTGCAGATTACTGTTATTCTGTCATTGCTTTTTGGGGGTGCCAAAAAAACATTTATATCAATGAAGCAGAACATGCAAACACTTCAGCTCAAAGTGAGCTAAGAAATGAGATTTCACACTATTCCCAGTGCCCCTATATAGGTCAGGCAGCTTATCTCTCTCTCTCTCTCTCTCTCTCTCTCTCTCTCTCTCTCTCTCTCTCTCTCTCTCTCTTATTCTCTCACTCTCTCCTTCCTCCTTCCTCTACCCACAGACACCCTTTCTCCATTTCCTCTCTACTTTCTCTCCTCTTGTATCCTACCAAGTTTAGACCTATCCTCTTTCTGTTTCTCTCTCACACTCTCTCTCCAACTGTCTCCACTGTGTGTGTGTGTGTGTGTTTTCTTGCACTAGTGGCTTAGGAATGGGTAGTTTTGCCTTGAATGCATTCATTGATTGCTCCTTCAGGAGTCTAGCATTGAACTCATTTGCATAGGGCAGGCAGGTACGACAAGCCAAATCGCAAAGCTCTGCAAAAGTCCCTCAGATTTTGTGTGTGTGTGTGTGTGTGTGTGTATGTGTGTGCGAGCACGAGCACGAGTGACAAAACCTGCAATACTATTGAGCTGTGGAGCCCAAACAGAGAGGGTTCTTGATCACTGTGGTCATCTCACCACCACAGTTGACCTGCAGGGGCCTGCTTTTGCCTTCAGCAAAGCACTATTTTTATTGGCCAGCTAAACGATTTCTTCAGTCTCATTTTGAACTATTTTGCTTTTTTTGCAAAACCACTGAGCTGTAGAAGATGTATTTAAAAGAGGTGATTAAGCAAGGAGAGAGACTTGCAGAGTGGAGGGATTAATTAGGTATAGCACGACAATACAGTTGTAGGTAAGTGTGTGTGTTCCAAGCAACCCCGCATTGATTACCTCTGCAGGTGTCATGGCTGGCCATCTGTGAACAGTAGCAGGCTAATTGGCTTTCGTAACACAGTTGCCCTCTCACCCCTCCCCACTTCGAGACGTACTGGGGTCACGGGCACAAGCCACTGGTGACACTAAACAATTGCGGATGGCATTTTACTTTACCTAGGAAATTCTATTTGGAGTAGCGCAGATGGAGGACAAAGGTCTATTATTATCTGCAAACATCTCAAACGTGTAATCCGTATTTGCTGACTGTCCAGAAATGGGATTCACCACCTCACCCCCCCCCCCACCCCCCACCCCACCCCTTCCATCCCTGTGCACTTGTTTAATGGAACTTATTTTCAGAGTGCTGTTGCCTCTGCAAGCGATTCCTCAGTCTGACATGAAACAAAAAAGGCTCAATCTGCCATAAAACTCCCTTAAAGGAACACGCCACCCAATGTCAGTAGTAATATATGTTCTTACCTTAACTTTCATGAGTTGAGTCATACCTCTCCCATGTCTGTACGTGCACTCAAACGCTCTGGTGCGCGGCGCAAATGTGTTAGCATGTTGTTATGCTGGCAGGCTCAGACGTAGCCATAGAGGGAGTAAGATAGCAGTAATCAAAAACATCCACGTTTTCCCTACTTGATAAAAATGTGTAAGGTCACACAACATGAAACGTGGCGATTTTCCAAACGAATAAACAGGAGAACTACAATGTGTGGCGCAATAGCACTTGGGAGTACTTCAACCTAGTGTAGTAATATTAATTAACACCTAATTGTAGATCCTATCCACCACAGAGTTTAGAATCCATGCTTGATCGACCCCTCAGCCTCCCCCTCCCCTCTGAGCGAGAGAGAGAGGCACACATCAGTGTTGCGCGGTCTGCCCGAAATTAAGCGGTCGCCCGCGGATGACCGCGGTCACCCGCGGTTATGAGTCATAAACAAAATATTTTAATGATATTCGGGTCATTTGCGGGCGGGTCAGTTAAAATTAATTAAATATATATTTTCTACAAATAGGCCTACTTAAAATATCACGAGAAAGCTAGCATCAATACAGTAAAGCATCAATACAGTAAAGTCAACAGTAAAGAAGCAAGACGCGAGTTAAAATAATAAAGACACCCCTTCAGGAAAAGCGATATAGGCTATGGTTATGGTCTAGGCCTACTTCTGGCGAAGCCATTTAAAAGTATGACAGCCAAAACGGGCAGCCTGCAGGAATAAATGTTATGGCACAGACTACACAGCCATATCTACTGGTATGTATAGGTTCGCGCATGCATAAAAGTTACCTTAGTTCGTTGTGTTTGTGACTTTAAACAGTGGATGTGCTTTAGTAAAGCTTTGTGTTTCATTCAGCATTATAAACCAGTTCTTACGCTAACGTTTTGACCAGCAATGTATCTCTCTTGCCTACCTCGCCTCACCATTTCTGTTTTCGAAAGAAAGATGTATGTCCATGGCCTTCAAATCTTATCCTAGTGTTCTTATCCTTTGTGCGTTGCGTGCGTGCTTGCGCTCTTATTCTCATTCTTACTCCTGCGCAAACATTATGTCCTGCATGCTTACTGCGTGTAGTTCTACTGCATCAAGTTTCGTAAATAAATTAGTTTGTTTTTACAGAAATGGCCTACTGTCACACTGCATGCAGCCTATAACCAAAAGCACACATTTTGTAAATAAGCGGGTCGGATCGCGGGTCGGGTATAATTTTGTCCTAATTAATATTCGCGGTCCGAGTTGCGGTCGGGTTGATTAAAATATCGGCCGACCGCGGGCCGCTTGTGACCAAACCCGCGCAACACTGGCACACATACTAGAGATGCACGGATGGGGTATTATTTCAACCTTAACTGCATAGCAAAACTTATCATCCATATGCACCAAAGTTTTTTGACCAATTTTCTAAACCGCACCCGCCCGCCATCCGCTGGTTGTTTTAATGTATATGGGTGATGCGGCGCTGCTGATGTGAGGCTAGAAAGCTCTTGCCTGTTCTAGAAAGACTGATCCAATGCAGCAAATATATTAAAAGGCTAAAGTCCTACATTGGCTATGTTGTAGTCTATCCCCAGAATATCAGCAGCAAACTCAGTCCCTGTCTTGCAAAACAGTCTCCAAATAAAACGCACATCGGCCTGTTGCCTACAATTTTATCATTGTAATAAAAAACGCAATTTGGCACATAATTTCAACATGCTGCTATCTGGCCTACTAATTAATGCCTATTATACTTTATTTTTTGCAAAAAGAAAGAAATCCTTGATAAAATAACAAGTCATTCACATTATAGGCTACTTTACGCACTGTCATGTCAGGGTGACACTATGACAAGACAGACAGCGCAATTTCAGACAGACAGCGCAATTCATTTTATACCAGCAGGCCGATCGGACAAACTATGGCGCCTCGATATTAAAGAAACGCCGACTCCATTCATTCCGAAAGTCCACCACACAACAGTGCAACGTGCATGTTCACATTTTTAGTAACAACCGCCAAACTTGCTTGCTTGCCTTACACTAAGTTTTCAGACTATTTTTCTTACCTTCTTTTTTCCGCTGTGGATGTTATTGAGCTTGTAGAAGTTTAAGCTCTTATGTTCTGAACATCTCGCACTGCCATCGCCCGATGTCATTTCTGAGTCATAAGGTAGGCTACAATTACTATGTGTTTTATATCGAAACAAAATAACCCAGGCAGTCTCATCTACGAGATGTTTACACACACACATTCACCTCCGTAAATAGATCCAACTTGACGTTGACTTCAACCTGTGCTATATCCTAGATGAGACTGCCTGGGTTATTTTGTTTCGATATTATATATAAAACACATAGTAATTGTAGCCTACCATTCAGGGAATAGGCATTTAAAAGAGAGACAGTTTATGGAGTGATATGACTCAGAAATGACATCGGGCGATGGCAGTGCGAGATGTTCAGAACATAAGAGCTAAAACTTCTACAAACTCAATAACATCCACAGCGGAAAAAAGAAGGTAAGAAAAATAGTCGGAAAACTTAGATGTGTAAGGCAAGCAAGCAAGTTGAAGTGATTCTTGTTTTGCACCAGATAGAAAATGAGTAGGCTAGTGGCTAATGTAGGCAAGAATTTTTAAAAAATATATATTTTGAGAATGTGCGTTCATTTGACCAACTTGTGAAAGTTAAGGTAAGAACATATATTACTACTGACATTGGGTGGCGTGTTCCTTTAACTGATGACAAAAAAGGGGGCATTGAAAATTTAGAAGTGTAGGTGTACTGGGGTATTGGTATTAGGTTGTTATCAGTGGGTCCTATAACCTGAGCTGTTTTGACATTATGGGGGGAAAATGATCTTAGGCCAGCATAATACAACATTAGTGAGATAAATGAAGGCAGCATTGGCAGTGCTCCAAAGCTCACAGTCTGAACTGGGTCTTCGAGGAATATCAGTTGCGGCGAGATGCCTGCTCTGACCACTGGCCAACAGGAAGCAGCCCCTGGATGGACATCCTTGAAAAGTTCAAAACAATCACTGCCATTCACATGGCCGGCAACTGTGGGATTTCTAAGCACGATAATATCCACAGATCCTATTATTTTTCGCGGCTTATCATGGTATAGCAAAAACCATGGACATGTAAATCTCAAGGCATAACGGGCTCAGTGGCGAGGGAAATCAAAGCGTCATTTCAAGGTCCATTTTTCACATAGCTGAACTAATCAGATCTAATCCCACTAATAATGCAGTGCACATTACCGTCAAACTTCCTTAGTGGAGGGTCTTGAGCCCAGTTCTCTGCACCACCTAGAGGTCATGCATACAGAAGCACATATTCCTGTAGTCTCTCTCTCTCTCTCTTTCTCGCTTTCTCTTTCAAGAGTCTTAGTTGAATGCCTTTCCTTATCTATAGGACCAAGAGAGACCTCTAATTAGAGGATATGTTTTTTCAGCATTAGTCCATTCTTTATTCTCTAATTGCAACAGTTTCAAGCGAATGCAAAGCCTCACATCCATGTGAGTTAATGCTCACTGGAGGAACTCACGGCCATTATGGCGACATGCCATGTAACACGTAGGCTGAGGAAATCCAGAGATCCTGAAATAGGCTGTGATATCAGCCGCTCCAAGTGGGCCTTTAATTGGTCTCACAGTGGTGGTGTGAGATTTGATTTTATGCACAGCGAACAATGGCTTTTCAATAGTGCTTTTTTTTCCATTTGGCCCCTTGGAAGAATCAGAGAGCAACATGCTGAGTAATATGAGAATAACTTTTCTAAATTTCATTTTTGTTCAGCCAATTCTCTTGATATGATAGATGTTTGCTTTATCTTTTTCATTGGTGTTTCAGGCATTGTCTAGATACTTGTTTGGAATAGGAATGGGTTTCATTATGGGTAATTGGACATATATTAGTCATTTTTCATTTTGTGTGTGTGAGGGAGAACAAGCACATATGCCTGGTTATTTACAGCAGTCGTGAGAGCAGTTTAACTCTGTGTATCTGTCAGTTAATCACACAGTTTAATTTGAGTTCTGCCATATTATATAAATGCCTTCATATGTTCAGTCATCTGCAAAAGCAGTCCATCTGAGGAGTAGGCTCGAACAGATGGTCAAATATCGTACACAAGTTTTTATAAAATACGCTTTTTTGAAGATGTGCAGACTGCTGTGTACGTGGGGACCGTCGGGTGGGGACCATCACATCCTGCCTTTGGAGACCCATGAAGTGCGCTTAACAAAAGCCACAATAACAAACAAACAAAAGAGAGTCCGAGCCGATACGCACTCCTGACGTTGTTCCACGGATGGAGCGTGGGCTGATTGCCGGCCTCTGTTGGGGATGTTTAGGGATAACCTCATGCTCCTGCCCTTTCCTCTCCCGCCCTGGAATAGAACCCATGGGGGACCTTCAGAAGCGGGCCTCTCCTCAGTTTCACCTGTGATGCGATCAAAACACCTCGGGCCCTAATATCCCAGTAGGCCTCCAGAACAATGCCGTCTGCTCTGCCGGCGCCGGATGTTTAATGGCCAAAACACCTAATAGCCCATCATGTTTATTATAGGAGAAATTAATTAGCCAATCAGTGGGCCACAAACACTTTATCTCTGAGGCCCCAGATGGCCACTCGTATCCTCGGGTAGGAGGCTCCGTTCTGGGCCGCGCGCGCAGGTAAAACAAAGCTCTGGAGGGAGGAGGCTGGGGGACAATCAGTGGGCAAGGCAAGCACAGCTCAGGGAACCAATAAGAGGCCAATCTGACCCCAGCACTGCACTTGTCCCCCTTGCACTTATCCTCCTCTGTACTCGCCCAGCTCGGGACCACTGACGGTGAGGTGAATAAAACTTAAGCAGGATCCCAGCTTCAGGGGAGGTAATGTGTCAGGTTTCTGGCGTGTGAGTGTTCTGAGCCTGGCCACTGCGGCTGGTATTGACCTGTGGACAGCTCCTGGATTCCAGCAGACCCCCCCCCTCCTCTTGTGGGCTCCGCTCTGCTACTCTCCTCTCGTCTCTTGGACTACCGCTGAAAGGGCTAAAAAAACATATCTGAAGGGCTTATGTTTCTTCACCTTGGCAGTTACCTGCTTCTGCTGCTGAGTGACATGCTGCACTGAGGTGCTAACGCGTGCCCACCAGCCCGAGCTCTTTTAGAGCCATCGCTAAGGTAGGACACATGAGAGCCAGAAGACTTTGCATCCATATGTAAGAGTCCTTGACCTATCAAAAAGTGCAGCTGGTTGGACCTGTTTGTAAGATGTAAGCTCTTTTTTATATTTCTTTATCTACGTTTTTTGTTTTCTTCTTCTAAGGTTCTATCATGCTTGAATCTTCAGAGAGAATGTTTAAACACAGCTCCTCACTTTTTGCGCCGCCTCCTTTTTTGAAGGACTTGACTTACACGTGCTCACATGATCTCCTGGTGAGATAGCATGATGTGCTTGCAAGGTATCTGTGGCGACAGGCCTCTCACTGTTCCTCTGATCCCTCACAATCATCCCGCCCAAGCCCACTACACAAATCTGTACGTGTGAGGCACAGGGCTTAGCGGACGAGACCGCAATAGCATTATATTGGTATAAGACATAGCGACACATCTCTTTTTTTCACAGCCGTTAATCCCTCGAGGCCCCTCCGAGTCACATTTCCATTTAGAAGGGCATATTCACTGTGAATGCCTCATCCCTGGTCCTCCAAAGGTGTATCCTCTCTGACTCAGTACACCACGTAGAGAGGGTGACTGTACTCCACCTATGCCATGGTGTTGATTGGAACAACCTGTGAGGATTCTAGAATGCCCGTACTGCTCTGTATGTGCTGTCATGTGTCTGGTTTGCTACTATCTGTCTCCATACACAAGTTGTTGCCTGTTGTGTCCCCTTTCCATTTCTGTTCAAAATGTTCACCACTCAAAGAGTGTTCTTTGGTCCTTGATAAATGTTAGATGTCTTGTGATTAATACGGTCGTGGATCTCTGATTTATAAGGTTTTGAAACCTTGATTAGATCAGTTACTACTGATAGTCCAGTTTACATGTGTTATTCACATTCTGTACAGTGCGGTAATGAAGAACAAATTTGCTTTTGTGATTCTTTGTGAACAAATATTTTGTTATTTATGTTTTAAGACCCGGTGCTTGAGGCAGTGGACTTAGATATGTGAGCTGCATTAATGTAAGTGAAGTGAAAACTGGCATCAAAGCCTCAAGGTCTGCACTTAGGTGTCAACAGATGAACATGACCTTTTATCGGGCTCTCTGCAGTGTATTAGCCCTGCATCAGAAAGGCAGAGGGCTGTGGAGCTGAATGTTGTGATAGGTCAGAGAAAGCAGCTATGTGCTTAGTGCAGTGTTCTCACTGACTGACTTATTTCTACAATCTATAGGCAACAAATGTTATGCTTTTGCTAATCTTGTGAAGTCTGAAGACAGATGTCTGTAGAAAAAAAGCTACTATTTTGCAAAGTTTTGAAATACTATCACTAGTTTATCTTGATGATGTTGTCATATTGTAATATTACTGTTAATTGCATGATTAGTGTCATCATAGCTATGAAGCCTAGGCTTACTTTTTAGATCATCCTGTTTTCTTCTGTTTGTGATGGAGTTTATTTCAGAAACTGCACTGCTATTCATTTAATAATAGTATTTAGTTGTAAAAGTAGGCATAGATTGTCCAGTTTCTCCTGGAGCATCCTGAGCAATAAGATTGCATAACCTTCAGATATTGTTCCTGCAGTCGCTGCTGAAAATATCTGGCAAATACTGTTGTCAACTGGAAACCAAGCAGACTAAGCACAGTGTAAAAGACATCCTTGGCTTTCTACCTAAACAGTTGAGCATATCACACACAGGACTAGAAGGAAATTATTTGCTTTGAGAATTGTGCTTAGATAAGCTCATTCTGACTCCAAGTTTTCTGTTATAACAAGTCTTTTTCCACTTCTTCAAGATTAAGATATTACAATTACATGTTGGTTGCCCCTCATTCTTTCATATTTTTTGGCTCCTTTGTGTAACAGGAACCCACTTTTTTTCTTTTTCTTCGTGTGAACTCACTGAAATGGAAATAGGTCCTTTCCTCCCTCTGTCTTTCTATCTCATTGTCTTTTTTCTGCATTTGACACCAATAATATGTCTGTGTTTCTGTGTCCCTGCAGATCTACATTGCTTCGTTCGTGTGTGAGAACTGCCACTGAAGAGCCATGGCACCTGCCGTAGGTGGACCGGTCGGGTACACCCCGCCCGAGGGAGGCTGGGGCTGGATGGTCGTGGTCGGGGCCTTCATCTCCATTGGCTTCTCCTACTCCTTCCCCAAGTCCATCACTGTTTTCTTCAAAGAGATTGAGGTCATCTTTAACGCCTCCAGCTCCCAAGTGTCCTGGATCTCGTCCATCATGCTGGCCGTCATGTACGCTGGAGGTCAGTTAGTATCAGGATGGCGGTCCTGCACATTTCTTTTTTGTGTTTTTCAGCAAGAAATTCAAGTAAAATGTATTCCCAATGTGTTGGGGGCCATTCACAACGAGAAGCTTTCCTGCTAGAAATGGTGTGCCCTGTGAAAGCTCAGGGACCCAATCATAATAATGTTGTTTATGATGTTCTATAAGGAACCCCTATCAGGGCAGCAGAACCCTTAGAACCATCCTTACTTTTCCCTACCTTATGGTGGCCCTGCCTAGAAGCACTCTTCTTTTAAGGAAAACGCTACAACATTGTGACTCACATTCATTTGAGCTGTAATGGCCCTTAACATACATTCTTTGCTTTCCAGTTAAGAGACTCGAGTGAATTGATCGAGGTGGAATTGAGTTTTAGCTTTAGGAATGGGGTTAACACGGTTGGCTGTAATTTAGAAATTCAGTTTCTAATATCTAATATTCTTTGTGACTCATACCACTGTTCTGTTTCTTTTGCACAGGATTAAGTCATCTCGACACAGTGTGTTAGTGTGTTTGGCTGTTGCTCATGAGGCAGCCATTGTTTCCCCTTTCTTGAGAGAGTGTTCCTCCTCTGTGTGCCAGATTTCACATTAACGGGTCTATCAGGCTTTGTTTCCCCTCCGCCTCGTACATCCCACCGCTCCCAGTCTTGGGCAGCACAGTGGAGACGTGGTGTACAAGATGGAGATTAAGCACATTGTCTCACATGAAATGGCTTGAATGAAATAGATGCCATTAAACCAAATGCGACGGGCCATTAGGTGAGTTGGCAGCTCTTGCCCACGTATTGAAATGCTGCTATCAGCGCGCAACATTATCTTTCCCCCGGGTCTGTGTTTGGGCCTCCTCCTCGGCCTCCCTTTTCACGCAGTGATGGGTGTCAGATGTTTGCTCTGGGAATGTCAAAAGAGATAACGAGCTTCCTCTCAAAAGAACATTGGACTTTCTTTTCAGTTCGTTACAGAGCGTGGTTTGTACAAGAGAGGTTTGTACCAGTTACGTCAACTTGATTCTCTATCCACTTCAGCTCTTAAAGCTCTGGAGGAATTTGTAATACTTACAGTAACATGTAGTTTACTAAACAAATCCCTCAAACTGCTTCCTGTTTTGATATGGTAGCATATTTACAACTGAAACACTTCAAACAAGAACATGTTACAACTTCCACTAAATCACTGGCCTCATAGACTTTGCCCAATGGTTGCATGTTGCTGGATTAATGCTGATTATTGTTCAGTCATGAAGAGTAAAATGCCATGCCTTATAGAATTCAGCCACATCATGGACGATAGGTCAAAAGATCAGGCCCACGGTCTAGCAAGCTTTTCCCCAGTATTCCCTCCTCCATGTGTGGCAACTGCTTTGCTCACGTCTCTCCATGTGACAAGTAGTCCACTGTGTGATTAGCACATGATTAGACCACAAGCCTGAACACTGTACGCCACGTACAGAGCCTGAGCAAAAAACTTCTTCAGGCAGACTCCGATCGCCTGTCTGAGCATGCAGTGCGGGATGACATATGGTACACCGTCCATATGCAATCAAAGCCAATCATGTATGCTAAGCACACACCATGTGGTTATTTCAGGAATGTATCCTAATCGGTTTGTCATCTTGTCTCGTCTCGTTTAGCGTGATACCTGTTTTCACAGCAGGATAGGGGTCACTCGCTTTTCCTGCCAACTGTTTCCTTTCAACAGACTGTGTAGTGTCCATTCATCCTCTCTCTCACTCGATGCAGTCTTCAACAAACAGAGATTTTCATCAAGCACACACCTATTGATCCACATTTTCTTATTTTCCCCAGCCAGTGTCCCTCAAGTGATGTCCATTGTATTCTTTATTTCCTTGTTTAGAGGGGAAAGTGGAACTCTCCGCTGATTTTTCCTTTGGCTATTTGTAAGTGTACCAAATGCTCCATCTTGCTACCCTGTAGCAAATGAGAGTGGACTGCCCCTAAGCAAAAACTGTCCAACTTTATTTGTCTCCCTCCCAAGATGTGTTGAGTGTATGGCAGAGAGGCTAAGGCATCTTGAGATACTTGAGTTAATGAATCCTCACCGCCATCTAGGTTGTTATCCATTGGGTAGTCTTCAAAGAGGGGTCTGCTTCAAACCATGCCTAGCTCTGTGTTGCCATCTCCTCATAGTACTTGTGCTTAATTAACATGCATATCTAACCAGCCAATTGAGTTTAATTTGGAAGAACTTCAAGTAATTTAGTGATAACAGACTTTGTTTAGGAGGGAAAAAAGTCCCAGAATTGCCTCTTTAGACGCAGAGAGGGACTCTTTTCTGCTCTTTCTTCAATGTGTGAGTAAGCAGACTAAAAACCTTTCACAATTCCCAGACTCAGAATTCTATAGTGAAAGAGCACATAAAACTCCTTTAAAGCTAATTAAGTGTCATTAGGTTGTTGAGTTCCTCATTAGCAGCACGAACATGCTTCCTCGCATGTTCCTGAGCGCTCCTTCCTGCCCCAGAGATTGAATCCCCCCAAAGGGGAAAACAAAGGAGTTCATTGTAGGGGCAAACCTGAGGACGTGCTACTCTCCATATGGCCCTCTACAAGCTTCTCCTGCTCCCTTATTCTAGGATTAACACTTTGTCCAGTGTACTGTGATGAACAAGGGTGACCACATAACAGCAAGTACAGACTTTGACATCTTCATCTAAAGTTACCTTAATGTAACTGTTACGTTTCCATATTGAATTGACACATTCCCTAAGATGTACTACATAGACCTGAACACTTCTGTCTCTCTTTCTCTTTCTTTCCTTCTCTCTCTCTCTCTGTCTCTCTCTCTCTCTCTCTCTCTCTCTCTCTCTCTCTTGCTCACTCATGCCATATGACTTGCATTGACTTGATATACTCAAAAAAGAAGGGAAATGTGGTTTTATGATTCAATGTTTCAATATTTTATTTCCCCCCCAACCATAATGATTTGTAGGCTGCCTATGCTAACGCATAATCCATTTGTGCTGGGACAGAATGACTTATCTGAGTCATATCTCAATACCCAGCATATGTCTGGCTCACTTCGACCATACCCATATAAACAATCTGCCATCATTAATTTTGCAACATATCATCATGACCACCATCCACTCTATGACCGTCCAGCCCATTCAGTTATTCAACCTGACGAAGGGTGAGTGTGACCAGCAATCCCTCAACTGTCCATTAATTCTCATGAGGTCTGACTCCGAACCATTCAAACCATGCAGCCAATTTTGCTTTTGACACAAACTTGTTCAGGCGGGAATGAAAACTGCCTTTGCATGCTAGCCTGTTTTACAACGGTCAAGAGACCGTTCTTATCTCAGATGTCCCATCAAATCATCACTGCATACCATGCTGATGTGTCAGCACTTTATAGGTACTGGAACTATATAGTGGATACCGTACAAAAAAAAAAAACATAACGTATGCAGTTGCTTGGATTAAATTTGAGGCCTCTTGAAAAAGGGTTCTCCATAGAGACCTCTTTCATTGTTCCTCCCCTGATTCATCTTATAGACTCTGATAAGGAGGCTAGTTATTGAACTCACTGCAAAGCGGAGATAGTGAATTCATTCTCCATACATTATAGCAATCAGCAACGCAGTCCCACACATGCAAATGTATTTCCAAGATTGATATCACAATGACACTCAGGATTACCCTCCCACTTTGTGAAACACATTTGCTGGGGGCATCAAATTCTGAGAAATTGCTGCAGTGCAGCAGCAAAAGATTTTCATTGTAGAAATTACAAGAATTCTACCAAGGCGCCATCTTATGGCTGCAGCTATGGGTCCCTCTAGTGGCCAGATGTATTAATGTTTCTCTGGCTGCACTCTTTGAGTTTCTGTACAGTCAGTGACTGATTGGTGTCACATTGACTTGGAGACAGGAAACAATCCCGTAGTGCCTTGAGCACAATGCTGGAACAGTCCTTGAACATTCCACCAGTCCAATACAGTCCAGGCACACACACACACACACACACACACACACACACACACACACACACACACACACACACACACACACACACACACACACACCACCGCTCCGAGCCAATTTGGTGTCATTGACACACCTGGTATGTGTTTCGACTGTCAAAAAAAGAAGGGAAGCCCAAGCATAAGGACAGATTGAGAACACACACACACACACACACACACACACACACACACACACAAACACACCAACTGTGCAACTGTGACACAATTTGTTTACATCATTTTTCATCAAATGATTGGACATGTATTTAACAAATGACAGATGCTGACCTTAATCTGATATGTGTTAACCACCTCTCAGGTCCTGTCAGCAGTATCCTGGTGAATAAATATGGGAGCCGGCCCATCATGATGGCTGGCGGGTGCCTCGCTGGTATCGGCATGATCTCTGCCTCCTTCTGTGACACAGTGGAGGGCTTGTATTTCTGTGTGGGTGTGATAGGAGGTATGTCATCTAGACATTGTTACATTATACCACTATTTTAAGTCATGTCTGAACTCATGCAGTATACTATCTTGTCGAGGTGATTTGTATTTAAAAGGTGAACTTTTTATTCCATTTAGAACATTTGTTAGTGCTTAATAAGAAATGGTACATGTGTGTTGATATTCAAAATATTGCATAACTATGTAATAATGCTGAAATGAGATAATGAAATGAGGAGTATGCATTTTAATTGTATTCATATGTGACCTTCTAGGTCTAGGGTTGGCATTTAATCTGAATCCAGCGCTCACCATGATTGGCAAATACTTCTACAAAAAGAGGCCCATTGCCAATGGCATTGCCATGGCGGGAAGCCCAGTCTTCCTCTCCACACTAGCTCCCCTCAACACCTGGTTCTTTGACCACTTTGGATGGAGGGGCAGTTTCCGGATCCTGGGCGGGATGTTGCTGAACTGCTGTGTGGCCGGCGCCCTGATGCGGCCAATCGGGCCCAAGCCACAGCCCCCAGAGAAGGCCAGCAACAGCACAGAGAGCACCTCACTGGTCCAGAAGATCAACGGCTTCATCGACTTGACGCTGTTCAAGCACCGAGGCTTCCTCCTCTACCTCATGGGCAACGTGGTGATGTTCTTTGGCCTTTTCTCACCCCTCGTATTCCTCAGCAACTATGCCAAGAGCAAGGACATCCCTAAGGATAAGGCCGCTTTCCTCCTTTCCATTCTGGCCTTTGTGGACATGGTGGCCCGGCCCACCATGGGTATCGTAGCCAACACCAAGTGGGTGCGGCCCAGGGTGCAGTACTTCTATGCTGCCTCAGCACTCTTGAACGGGATCTGCCATGTGCTGGCGCCCCAGTCGGTCGACTACACTGGTTTTATCATCTACGCCTTGTTCTTCGGCTTTGCATTCGGCTGGCTCAGCTCGGTGCTCTTTGAGACACTCATGGATCTGGTGGGCGCCCAGCGGTTCTCCAGTGCTGTCGGACTGGTGACCATCATAGAGTGTGGGCCTGTGCTACTTGGCCCTCCCTTGCTTGGTGAGACTTGTAATATTGAATGTACAGCAGTATTGCATATGAATGCTTTTATAATGTGTAACTATTGGCATTGTTTATTAAAGACGCATATTCCCAAAGCATTTGCCAGGAGTCAGACCAACATATGTGGGATTTGTAAAACTACTGTTTCATTATGTGTGTTTTTGTGTTTAACAGGGAAATTCAATGACATCTATCATGACTACAAGTACACATACTATGGCTGTGGAATCATTCTGATTGTGTCCAGTGTGATCCTGTTTATAGTCATGGGGATCAACTACAGGTTGCTGGATAAGGAGGCCAAAGAGGAAGCCAAGAAAGCTAAACTGGAGGTCGAGCCCAAGGACAATGGGACCAGAGAGCGGGGCCGAACGGATGAGGATGGCAAAACCGCTGAGGATGCTGTCTAATGGATTCTGACAGCCACATGTGGGACGTTACGGTGGAAAGCCAGTGGGAGAGATGAAAACACTCTGCAGTGAAACTTCACAGCAGCTGTCTCCTTTAGAATTGATGAATCTATGAGGTTGTTGTGATTTTGCTTCTCTTTTCTTACCTTCACCATTTAAGTGGTTTCATAATGTCCATCATGGCACTATTAAACACCATGCCAAGGAATTCATGTCAGTTGCAATTCTCTGTGAATGGAGGGGTGTAAATAAGTGTAGGTGGGATTCAACAGTGGACATTCTCAGAGTAGAATGCACTGCCTTTTGGAATATATCCTTTCATTTTTTTTTAAATAATATTGGTAATTCTACTGATTGCCACCTCCAAACGTTAACTCAGGCCTGAGGTCAGGAAGGTAAATTAAGTATAAGATGTATTTACTACCATATTTGCCAAATGACAAGAGGACATACCACTGACCTCATAGATCACCATTAAGATTTGTTTCTATTTTGCCAAAGCATCACCTTGTTTCGTATTGAATGTACTAACAACATTAAAAGACAACACAAAAAAATGTTTGATGTATGAACAAAGTGATGTTAGAATAATCGGAATGTAATTGTTTGTGTGTGAGATGTTTTAACTGATTTTTCATTATCCTATTTCTTGTTAGGCCTACTTGTGTGAATTCTTACATATCTTTAAAGATATTGTTATACCCACTCTGATACTTCACTGTCTGAAAAGTTTTTTTAAGAACAATTTGGATGGCTGAGCTAGGCCTATTTAGGTTAAATGTCAGCTTTGTTTTCCTCAGTGGTTTAAGAGAAGAAACTTTCAGTAAAAGAAGATTTCAGTAGATAATTACTGTAGGGCCTACACTTTGCAGTAACCTTTTAAGTTATCGACTACCTTTGGCCTAGGCTATTTTTTTTTTCTTCTGTTTTCAAGGACTCAGCATATACAGGTCATCTGCTGGAAACATTAGGCCTAGTTTTTGGTCAAAGTTTTCTCCATGGATTCCTGGTCAGAACCCCTATTGAATTTTGTCCAAAAATCCAATATGGCCACTGTATTCCAAAATGGCACATTTTTACACACTTTTTCCTATGCTATGGGGACATTTTCAGTAAAAACAGTGTCATTTTAGCAAAAAACTGTCCTTTTCTATCAAATACATATTTACAGAGGTTAACTGATTAACCTCATTAAAGGAACCATATGTAAGATTGTGGCCAACACTGATACTGCAATCACTTTCAAATTACTGTAGAGCGGTGTATCCTCTCCCCCTCCCGGCTGACTCGAGGCTGCAAACCTGGATGCCGAAACACTACTGACTTTGTGATTAGTAGACACTTTCCCAAAAACTCAATATAAATTCAATAATATCCCCAAAATGGTGAATTTTTGGGTCTACACTTTTGGCTAAGCTAGAGGTTTTTTTTCTATTAAAAACATTTTGACAAATGTTAATTGATATAAGAAACAAGATAGTTCCATAAAGGTGATGGAATTACAAAAAATATTATTTTATCACTCGGCTAGAAATATTGTTACTATTACTATATTAATGATATAGTAATACTTAGAGCTGCTGAGAGAAAGTGACGTAAATACAGAGATGGAAATGGTCTTAGTAACTACCAGTCTTTGCTATCATCTTTTTCATTCACTGTTACACTTGCAAAAAAGACATTCTATCAGAGCAAGATTGAGAGCGCCTGACAGTAGAAAACTTTTTCAACTTTCAAGTCTCTTCTCAATCCTCCACCACTGCCATACTTCACTGTCAGCAGATGACTTTGCAACATTTTCACTGAAAGTTGCTTCACCCTTGTGTTCGTTGTATGTTTACTAGTTTTGTGTTCCCGGTCAAAAATGACAGCTGCATTATAACTTGTTATAAATACACAGTAACACACATATTATCATCATGTTGTGATAGACCTTTGTATCAACTTGTGTTCTATTGGATATAACCAGTTTTAAACTTCCATTTGGTATGTATGGCCTGCAGACCTCACTGACCTGAGCTCATGCGAGTCAGAAAGGGGAAGATTCCATTGGGGAAAGGTTCCAATGGGGGCTGGCATAGAGCTGGTAAGTCCCGCCCATCCGCTAAACCCCCAGTGGACCTCTAGATTGAAAAATCGTCAATGCAAGTGAATGTGAGAAAATAACTAGATGTACCGCAGAGCGGTACAAAATATGACCGCCGCCCAGTCCAGCACATTTTTTCCACAAAAATAAATCACGCTGAAAGGCCTATATGATTCTAACTGTCTCACTAAATTGCATTATCCACACTCAATTCTCACTGATATCTGCTAGACAACAAGTACCAAAACATGATTAGTTCATAGATTTCACATGTAAAATTAATTTTATACAACCCCACCTCCATCTTGCCTGTTCATAATTCTGAGAAATTCTTGAATTGTGTGCATGTACATGTTTATGTTATGCGTGTGTGTGTGTGCGTGCTTGTGTGTGTGCCTGCGTATGTGCCTGTGCATGCAAGCGTACATATGTCTACTGTGTGAGTATGTGTCATACGTATGATTACTGTGAATGTATGTGTGTGTGTGTGTGTGTGTGTGTGTGTGTGTGTGTGTATCTGTTTGTGCACATGTGTGCACATGAAATAGGTTAACATGACCCCTGGAGGCAAACATACGGAAAAAAATGGTCATCCTAGGCCCTACAGTTCTCAAGATATTCACAGAGAACTGTGTCTGCCCTACCCTTCTTTCGGGGGGTCCAGTCCAGCGGGGGGGCTACAGATCAAAACGAAAAATTACGGTTCCATGCTATCCATGTGGGGGTACATGCCCACCAAGTTTTGTGTACCCCGGTCTTTCAGTGTCCCGGGAATCCTTGTTGGTGTACGTCACTAAATGTACACATAAATTATTTTATTGTAAGGCCCCCCATGAACGAAAGTACACAAAACGTGGCATGCATTCGGAGGGTGTCATAATGATCCTACACTTTTAATTTCGTGCAGTTTTGACCATGTCAGCCAGAGATATTGTGATGAAAACACCTAATTTTTTGCTTTTTCATTTTTAACTAGGTGGCGCTATACATAAAATAAGTGGTAATGGGATGGGTTGACATGCCCCCTTAAGACCAACATACATAAAAAAAGGTGGACCTCCTAGGCCCTACGGTTATCGAGATATTCACAGAAAACTGTCTCCGGCCACCTACAGGCCAGTTGGTGTATAGTAACATAAATTAATTTATTGTGTGGCCCCCCATGAACGGAATTCCACGAAACTTGGCGTGCATACAGAGGGTGTCATAATGATCCTACACTTCCAATTTTGTACAGTTTTGACTTTGTTAGGTCACAGATACCTTCAATTACAACACCTCATTTTTACTTTTTTGTGTTTAACTAGGTGGCGCTATACATGAAATGAGTGGTTATGGAATGGGTTGACATGGCCCCTTGAGATCAACATACAAAAAAAAAAAATGGTCCTCCTAAACCAGGGGTCTCAAACTCAAATGAGCTGGGGGCCAATTCTGCCAACGTCATCTGATTGGAGGGCCGGCTATTTCTGAAAATGCAATGTTCTTTTTTTCAAATACCACACAAAACTGCAAACAGAAAGTGCAAGTGTTTTTATCTAGTTTTAGACACATGTGCTAGCAACCTTAGCTTATAAATAAAATAATGATAAAATAAATATTAATACAAATTATAAAACAAATGAAAAGCATAAAAACAGGTATGTGTGTGTTTCACACCAAATAAAAATAGTTTCCTCTCATAAAGTTTTTAAACCTGGCAAACTATAAGAAAGCAACACCATTGGATTTGTATATCAAAATTTCAAAAGGCCATGGCTTGAAAGTGGTCAGAGATAAAGTTCTAGTGTAAATGTAAAAATCTTTGAGTAAAACAAAAGTTTATGAAGGGGGTAAATTTACCCATCTAATTTGCCACTGGATGGCAAGCACCTCAAATGATGCACCTTTCAGTAAATACTGGATGAACATATTTGAGCAGGTTTACTTTCCTTTTTTCATATAACCCACATAACAAATTAACAGGAAAACACCTAAAATGTATACCAACACCTAAGATGTATATGGTTTCTAAACCACAAGGCCTACAATAAAGTATTCTGGTCAAATCAGTTCCTATCGCGGGTAATCTGAGTACCCAGAAGTTCGCATCATATTGCGGGTGACTTTGTAGTTTAGAGCCCTATTTCTACTAGCCCTGTTGTCTGTATCACGTCCATTACGGACACTATCATCACGATTACCACTGCAACCTCCAAGCTATGTTGGGCAGAGGGTCGAAATAAGCATGGTGTGCTTAGTGGACACCGTCGTATAGGCTACACGCAGACGCACCTCCATTCAATAGACGATGGACCATAATCTCCAAAAGGATATTCTCCTTCAGATTTAGAATAGGTGAATAACATAGCCTACCTAAGACTTCATCACACGTAAACGTTTTTCAACATTTGGTGTAGGCCTATTTCTGCTTAATTTCTGCTTCAATTTATGCAACACTATGGCCTGCATCGCTTCCGCGTCATTACAAATGCACGTCTTTGTGTTTCTCGCGTGTAGCCTTCCTGAAAACTTTGCGCAGCGATTTTGGGTTTGAATAAAGCTCTGGATGTCTAGCACATAGTGGATCAGAGTACAAATGAGATTTGTCACCGTACTTGGAACTATCGTCTATTTTAAGCAGTATCGTTGTTTGTCGCAATTAAAAATAGTCTCAAGGGCCGGATTACATTATTATTTTGACATACGTCGCGGGCCGGAATTGGGCCGGATTTGGCCCGCGGGCCGGGTGTTTGAGACCCCTGTCCTAAACCCTACGGTTTTCGAGATATTCACAGAAAACTGTGTCTGCCCTACCCTCCTTTCGGGGGGTCCAGTCCAGCGGGGGGGCTACAGATCAAAACGAAAAACGATGGTTCCATGCTATCCATGTGGGGTTACATGCCCACCAAGTTTCGTGTACCCCGGTCTTTCAGTGTCCCGGGAATCATTGACAGAAATTTGGGCATGCGAAAAAGAAAAAAAAAAGAAAAAATCTGACTAAACCTATATGACCGCCGCTTCGCTGCGCGGCGGTCCTAATTATTTTCTGGTCCCGTTTGAATTGTGCCATGAATGTGAACATATGTTGTCTGTGAATTTTTAATATAATTTTTCATGTTACGATTTTGACCGTATATTGTATGATTTTTCGGCTAGCAGTTGTGGAAAAGACAGAACGAGAAAGACTACATGTCGCGTAGGCCTATGTGACGTGAGCTAATCGCTAACATTAGCCTAGATGCTAGTTTTTGTAACGGCAGGAATAAACACACATGGTAACAAAAATATTCGAATGTCTAGCTTCACTCAACACATTAACACTATGATACAGTGTAATTAACAAGTTGTATGGTTCACTGTGTTCAAAGTCGATCTTAATAACCCTCTTCATCTCCACCATCTGATGGTTGTTATGGGAAAGTAGTTAGCTGTCATCTAGGGGAAAGTTGTAGTCCACAAAGTGCTGTCACACAAAGTCTAACCGCATCAAACTTCTACCCGCTAAATTGTAGCGTTCTTTATACAAAAATGTAAAATAATTATTTTCTCACATTCACTTGCATTGACGATTTTTCAACCTAGAGGTCCAGCGGGGTTAGCGGAAGGGGCGGGACTTACCAGCTCTATAGAGCATCACAGTCCCGCCCCTCCTCCGAGAGAGCTTAGTTTCCGGAAGTAAATTTCCCATTCATTTCTCCCATTGACGTTTTGGAAAAATCCGTATCTAAAGAGTTTAAGAGCATGTCTTAGGCTTATCAGCTACGGCGTAACTCATAAGCATACAACATATCATTTCGAGTGAAAAAACGAATAGAAAGTCCAAAAAAAGTCAAAGGTACAAGACTGTGTACATATTTTCATTTCCGAGCGAAGGAACTACTCATCCCCAGTGTTGGGAGTAATGCGTTACAAAAGTAATGTAATTACTGTAATATATTGCTGTTTGCGGTAACGCGGTAATGTAAGGCATTACAAAAAAAAAATTGGGTAATATTTACTCGGTACAAACTTCAGTAACGCGCGTTACAATGCATTTTAACCCAAAATTAAGCGCTTGTTTTGTTTTGATACATATTCGCAAACACCACCGCGAGAACAACAGGAGAAAAAATCCGCGCAAAATAGTAGAACGTTGAAGATGACTGTGGCTGCAGCAGACTCAAAGTCGGACTCTATTTGCGGGATGGACATAAGCCTACGCTCATTATTTTTAGCTTGTCAGAGACAAGGATATGAAGAACATAATAGTTAGTGCACTTTGTGTGCGAAACCGAAAGATCTCACTATGCCTCGCGAAATAGCACAAGTCATTTAATGAAACATCTAAAGTGGTGCCACGCTAATCTTTTTTATTCTTGATAAAACACAAACTATGTTCTTCTAGTGCATGACAGCTTTGAGCTGTGAACTTGAATTAAAGAGAATAAAGGGATAGAAATGCAGAAAAAGATTGTGTAGCCTGGCAGTGCCACCGCTCCCACCACGCGCATCACGCACTTTGGGTTCTCTCAATCTCCACCACGTAGTACTAGTAGAATGGAATTGGTGGGTCTTCAATAATTCGTTTCCCAAGCATTTAGGCTACATAAAGCACATGATATGCCAAGTCGACAAAAAATCCATTCAGATAGCTAAGTGGATACCAGGCTCATAATTCACTTTTATTTGCAAAACGAAATGTGAAGCAACATGTCATTGCATACTTTCCAAAGCAATGAAGGCTGCTTAAAACAACTTAACATTGTGAATATTATTGTTAATATTGTGCTATCAATGTAACTCAACAAACAAGGCTTATAAACAAGAGCTGGCAAAAGGGCATTATGAGAACGTAAAGTGCACCATTTATAAGAAAACAGCATTTCTTCAGAAATTAATGTTAAAAAACACACAGTAATGGTCTGTATAATAGGCCTTTTATTTTACTTTAGGTGTTTGAGTTACCATTTAAATGTCACTCACTCAAAGCCACTCACTTAGGGCACCGAAATGGCCAGTAGGCCACCATCTTGACATGTCTTTATTAAGCTTTGATTTACAATAGGCTCTCTATTGAGCAGGCCTAGGCCTTAAAGTTACAGTATTTATATCACAATTTACCAGACTTTGACCTTTTGTCGGTTTTTAACAAAATTTTGACTATGATTGTTCCTTGTTTTGCATCATGAGCACTGCGCCTATTGTATTCTTACTGTATGTTGTTAGCCTTAAGCCTAGCTCAGTCATTATGCTATACCACATCTCCCTCCATTGGAAGAGCAATGAGCTGCATTGAGCGTAATAAACTGCATTTAGAATGGCAAATCCATATTTCTAGATATTTTGGTGAAAGTAACTTAAAAGTAATGCAATAGTAGTGTAATGCCTTACAATTCAGAGACAGTAATATTATAATGTAACAAATTACTTTGAAATGACAGTAATAAGTAATGCATAGTACATTACGATTTTGAAGTAACTTGCCCAACACTGCTCATCCCATAAACCACCAGGCCTCACTGAAAAATATATAAGCAGCACGAATCAGCGCGAAACCATTCATTTCCAACCGGCGACAGCAGCGAACCCTCTCCTTCAAACAATGATTGTTATATAGTTAATAGCAGTTATTTCAGGAGTAATCATGTAAATAATAGTGTTTTGGTATTGAATGTTATATTTACCATCGTGTATTTTATATTGTGTGTGTGAAAGCGGTTAACGTTAACGTTAGCAACATTGTGCAGTGCTTCGTATCTGACTGCCATCCTGATGCATGGACCGGTGCATGGTCTGCTCTTGGACCACCATATTCAGTTTATTAACTTGAATTATTACACAAAATGTTCATTAAATGTACGAAGAAGTATTTCTAGGTTAATGATTGATATAGCTCGTACAGTATGAAGGCTACAGTAGCCTAGCTCATGTTAACTACCATTACCAACCTCCCTGCAAAACTCACCACACAACTTCGTAGGTTTGATGGGTCTTGTTCCTCATGCTGGCCCATACAAAACCCACAAGCTGACCCTCGACACACAACAGTCAATAATGTGACCCGATTTAAAGTGGTTTTCACCCCTTTGGACACTCTTGATTTCGTCCTTGAAACTGAAATATTCACGGGCCGGGGGCATGGACGGTTTGCTAACCATTTTACTGCAGTGTCTACCCGGTGGTAGCATCCAGCTTTGCTATCAGCTAGCTAGCTAGTTCAAAGGTTTAAGTTCTTAATGGGGATATACAGGGCTTTTTATGCCTCGTCTAAGTTGATGTTTCATATAAACAACAATTCATGTTCATAGAAACAACAAGGTCACTAAAACATAATATATTTCATACCTGTGTTGCAGCATGTAGGCTAATGTTAGCAGCATTATAATGACATTCTGAAAGGCTAATGATTAGCTAGCCTATCGGCTACCTGAAAAGTTAAGTGTTCAAACTAGCATTTACAGTGTTCTATTTGATGGTGCATTGACCCTGACTAAGTTTGTGTGATATATAAACCACAATCCTTGTTGATACAAGTACCAATGTTCGTCTAGAAAGTTTTTATTCACATTAAGATTTTCGCCATAGGCAGTAAAAGACTCCGCCATCTTGTCAATAATTTTCGCTGATTCAAGTTTCAAACTATGACTGAACGGCCTTTCCACCAATCAGAGGCATCACTGTGGGATTGTGGGATTGTTCAGGATTGTGGGTAATGAAGTACTTATCCAAGACATCGCGAATAAAAGACATTTATCTCAAAACGAGGTTAGTGCCCCGTGAACTTTTGGCGTCTATATGAGCATACACAATCGCTTAGTACAGCCGTAGCTGGTTTTGAGTCTACCATGTGCAGTTAAGTTTTTTGGGCTTATATCCGAATTGTCAATGGAGAAATTGCATTGAATTCTTACTTCCGGAAACTCCTGTGGGCGGGACTGTGATGCTCTATAGAAGCAAAGAGGGTGAGTGAGGGTGTGTTTGGTGTTTTAATGTACAGAAGTGCATATACAGTCCATCTGATCAATAAGTATGTGCCTGGACTCAATTTTATACACCATTTTTTCACCCATTAATTTCTAATGGCCAGTCATTTTTGACCGAAAATACACATGGGTGTTCTATAAAACAGTTAAAAAAGTTAAATAGAACACTCAAATTGTTATACAACATATCAAAATTTGTTTTGTGTTCAGATGCCCTGTGTTAACAAAGCGAAGAAGCCTCATGATAGTGAGAATAAGTTAACAATATTTTTTAGAGAGAAAAATTGTCAATCGGTCATATTTGACTGCAAACACAACAGGATAAGTGCTCAGTTTGATGAGCCCATTAGGAGAGCCTTGCCTGTGAATTGTTGGACTTTCTCTCCTCTTGAAGAGGTTTCTCTACTGCTTCAGCAAAGTCATCCAACAACATGCCCTTTGGATCCTGTCCCATCTATTCTTCTGCAGTCTGTCACACCTGCTGTTCTGCCAGCAGTCATGCATGTGTTTAATACTACTACACTCAGTTTTGGAATAGTTCCTTCTTTGCTAGTCTTTGCTAAAATAAAGTACACTTCATACAATTGATGAAGAACTACAGACCTGTCTCCCTTCTTCCTTTCTTGTTGGCTTTGGAGGAAGTGTTCTTCAAGCAAGTCTATGACTTCCTGTATCAGAACAAACTGCTAGACCGTATATGCAGTCTGGTTTCAAGAGTGGTCATTCTACTGAAATTGCTCTGTCTGTGACTGAAGCATTGAGAGTAGCTATGTAACCTATTTACATTTACTGTTACTGTTTAACCTGCGTGGTTCAGCCCTGCACGCGCCCGGACTCAAACCCGTAAACAGCAGCACCTCAAATCAGGAGTCTGCTTAGTCATAATTCTACTAGACTTACCTGCAGTCTTTGATACTGTAACCATTACATTCTCCTTTCTACACTGTCTGAACAGGGAATTTATGGGAAAGATCTTGGTTTGAATCCTACCTTAAAGGGCGTTCTTTCAGTGTGTCTTGTATCAAAGTATCATGACCTCACCACAGGTGTGCCTTAAGGATCAGTATTAGGGCACTATTTACACCACTTTCTTGGGTGAGACCATTCACTCCCATGGATTTGACTCACTGCTATGCGGACGGCTTTACCTGTCTTTCCCACCTGAGGACTGTTTCCCATCAGATTTCTGCATGCCTGATATTTCAGTCTGGATGACAGACTGACACCTTCAACTTCATCTCTCAAAAACTGAGCTTTTGGTGTTTCCAGCTAAAACAGCTATTCCCCAACAGATTAACATCCAGCTTGACTCCTCTTCACTGACCCCAACTAGATTGGCATGTAACTTTGGCGTCATAATTGATGACCGATTTAATTTCTTTGAGCATGTAGCCTGAATTGCAAAATCGTGTTGGCTTGTCCTTTACAACATTAGGAAGATCAGACCTTATCCGATACAAGATTCCACACAACTTCTTGTGCAGGCCATGGTTATATCCAAACTGGACTATTGTATTTCACTGTAAGCTGGCCTGCCTGATTGTGTAGTAAGATCGTTGCAAATGATTCAAAATGCTGCAGCACGCCGGGTCTTCAATCAGCCAAAGAGGACATATGTAACTCCTCTCCTACTCTACCTTGACTCCTTTTAATAGACCTTGGCCTGTAGGACACTTACTGGATCTGCTTACGGCTATTTTAATTCTATGATCCAGCTGTACATCCCCAACCACTCACTGGGGTCATCTGATGAGCATCTGTTGTGTCGATCAGCCATAAACGCTAGATCAAATTCAAGACTCTTTTCCTCAGTGGTAAATCAAACCCCGGGTCGCCGGCGTACGGTGCAGGTGCCCCAGCCACGGCCACGGCTGGGGCCATATTATTGAATTTATATTGAGTTTTTGGGAAAATGTCTAAATGCCATATGTTTTAATCTGTTTAAGTTAAGGTACCCAATTTATTTGAACTGTATTTAACCTGTAAGAGGTTTATGTTTGAAGGAAATTTGATGATTTCTGATATTTGACAAATATCTGACAAAATTATAAATTTTTAATGATTTAAAATTGTTAGAAAAATACTTAGGGTTTTAAAATCATCAGTTAACCTCTGTAAATATGTATTTGATAGAAAAGAACATTTCTTTGCTAAAATGACACTGTTTTTACCGGAAATGTCCCCATAGCATAGCAAAAAGTGTGTAAAAATGTGCCATTTTGGAATACGGCGGCCATATTGGCTTTTTGAACAAAATTCAACATGCCCCAAGTTTTAATCTGTTCCAATAGGGGTTCTGACCAGGAATCCATGGAGAAAACTTTGACCAAAAACTAGGCCTAATGTTTCCAGCAGATGACCTGTCTAAGGCAATTGACCTCTCCAGAATAAGTCCCGCCTCCGTAACTTCCGTATCCATCCAACTTCCGGGCGTGGATTGTCTATGAGAAATAACATGGCGTTTCGAAATATCATACCGGTAAAACATCTGTAGGTAGCGAAGTTGAAAAAGCTGGTGGGCAGATTGGCCTACACACTTCTGCCATATAGTTTCCACTGGATTTTTTGATTGTCGGTGCCGTTTAAGTAGTATACTATAGACTATACTACTTAAACAGCACCGAAAATCAAAAAATCCAGTGGAAACTAGATGGCAGAAGTGTGTAGGTCAATCTGCCCAGCAGCTTTTTTTAATTTGTCACCTACAGAGTTTGACAGGTACGATCTTTCAAAACGCCATGTTATTTCCCATAGACAATCCACGCCCGGAAGTTGGATGGATACGGAAGTTAGGAGGCGGGATATATTCTGGAGAAGTCTATGCAGGGTAATTTTCTGTCTAAATGAATGCTGTTGATGGTCATTTCATCTCACCAAATTGTTCCTGAAGAACAACAATCTATTATACTTCACCATTATCTCTTAGAATTTCAACACGATAGGATATTTAAATTCTATGCAATCAAATTAATAAGCAACCACTGGAAGTGCAGGGATAAAAAAAATATATAACTTTGTGTAGTCTGTTGCACTCAAATGTTCTTTGTCGACCAGGCCTAGGCCTATCGGCCTATGATGGCTGCACATATAATAGGCATAGGAGAATAATGTTTTGGAAAAGAACACTGACTGTATGAATAAAGAACTTCATACTGTTTTACTTTGGGATGATACTTTAACCTAGGTTAACTGACTAGCTACAATAATAGTGGATACAACATATCCTAACTTACCATTATCTAGGATACATTTTGTTATGAAAGATTCTACGAGCATGCTTCCCATCTCGAATTTGAAGGCTAGGCGCGTGCAGAGCTCAAAATAGTCCGTTAGTTAACGTTACAAGTCACAAATTAAAACGGTTGAGGTCAGGTCACCTGAATGTTGGATTGTTAACTTGCTACTAAACCTATTACGTTAACTTCAGTTATCCGAAAAGTAACCTACAAGCATATTTAAGGTAAAGTTAGTTTGGAAAGGTAATGTTGGACTTGGTGTTTGGTTTATCTGCAGTATGGAGTTCACAATTGATAGATAACGTGCAGTTAGCTAACGTTAACATTAGCTACATTGCAAGTATTGTGATGTAACATATTCGTTATTGTTTAGTTATCATTTGGAGCTAACAACGTTTGGTGTAGTAGAATAATTTACTTAAAACATTGTATTGACTATTTGCTAATCTAACTTCAACTGGAAGATGGAGAGGGAGCGAGGTTTTAACTTCAGACTACTGGTACCACCAAGAAGCAATAACGTTACAGGACAGGTCTCTGCAGTCAAGCCTCAAGATATTTTTGAAGACACTGGCAGCTGCGGTTTTGAGAAGGTAGCATCAGAGAAGGTTGAGTTCTAACGTTAAAGGATCTTTGACCATATATATGGGTAGCACTATGATTAACGTTAAGAACGTCAGCGTGTTATATTCTGATCTGCTAACATTATGCAAAGCTGACATTAGCTATCACAAGAAAGGCACAGCATTAAAGTTTGTTCCTGGATTGTTCCCGCATTGAGTTATACAACCACTACTGTGGTTTTTGTTGTGTAATTCAACAGTAGTCATATGCCATTTCCTATTGTAAGATTATATCGGAACGTCCAACCTCTTACGTGTCACTTAATATTAATTTCTATACAAACCAAGACGGCGGATTCCTAAAGAAACGCAAGCACCCACACCATAAGTTTATCTAAATTGTCTATGTACCAAAAATTACATTTTACCGTGACTCGAAGAGTGTTGTAAGGCTGAGGGTACAAATCTGCTTGGAGCTCCAGTGGAATTTTGATTTGCCGACGAGAAATCTCGGGCTAACCGTTCATGTGACTGAGAAAGGTTGGGAATAAGCACCCACCAGCCCATCACTTAACTCCGAGCGTGGTAAACAAAATCGAATATTTCAGGCAGTAAAAGCCCCGGTAAGAACCAAACTAGATTTTGTTCAAATCTACACACCTATGGCTACTGAAAAATGTCAGGTTAATTTAGCAAATGTTATTTTGAAGTATTAAAAAACTTCCTTGTTTTAAGAATTTTCGAAGAAATGGTTGGTAATTAAATTAGTACGTTTATGAGTATATCACTTAAGTTAACGATTTAACATTATAGGTCTGCTTATTGAATATTTTGTAATGTTTTTAAGGGTTTCAACAAATGTTTTGAGAAGGAGCTTAACATGCCATTTACTAGCAATGGTATGACTGTGAAGTTGCCTACAAAACCAAATAGGACAGGTAAGAGGAGACTAAGCTACCAAATTAAAGTGATATGTAACAAGGGGACAATGGAATCTGGATATAAAGTGAGTTTTAATGGATCCTTGTTTGCACTCCATGAATGTTTTTTTCTCTGTGGGTGCATGCATGTTCTCAGATGTATCAAAGAAGATAGCTGTTATGCCGATGGAGAAAGAGGAGGTGTGTCTGGTAGAAAGATTAATAGAATTAAAATGTTTTTTACTCTAGCTTGTATATCAATAATTTTAGTCTCTGCCCATTCTATTTTTTTTTATGTTCTTTCAGATGCCAGTAAAATCTAGTCAGTTGTATTCTAAACTTTTTGAAGAAGCGGAAAAGATAAAAAACTGGAAGTCCAAACTAGACTCAGAGGTCTCACAGAAAGACAGGAAATTGCAGGAAAATAAAAGAACAATTGAAACCCAGCGCAAGGCAATTCAGGAATTACAGGTAAAGACATAGTATTTCTAAATATACTGAAATACTGATTGTATTTACTTTTGACACAATATCTTGTTTTATCTATCTTTGTGTTCTTTCAAGTTTGAAAATGAAAGTCTCAGCATGAAACTAGAGGAACAAATCAATGAAAACACAGACCTGAGGAATAAGTATGTGGAATGCATGATGTTGTAACTTTAGTTTGTTTACTTGCTCATATGCATTCTAGTTGTACACTAATGTGTGTCATACATAGAATTGATTATCCACCTATGCCTCTATATACAGGACTAATGCCACCAGAAATTTGTGCAATATACTTAAAGACACATTTGAAAGATCTTCAGAGAACATTAATTTATGTAAGTCTTTATGGATATTTTAAGTATCAAGTGTTTCAGTATGTGCAGCAACAGAAAAATGGAAGTATGTTTTTTTTTTTTAGTTGAAACTGAAAGAGAAGAAACAAATCATCTCTTCATGCAAAACAGTGAGACTATTCAGGTAAACTTTGTAATGCTCATTGAAAATGATTAAAAAAAATAATTCTGCTTGGATTGAAAAATGATTGTGAATTATGTAGATATGTGATTAATTCAAACCAAGTGAAAATGTTATCTCACATAGAAAAAAAAATATGTATTTAAAATTGTGTTGAGTATTGTGTTGTTTATTCATTTTCAGCGTATGATTGATGCCTTTGAAGGGCTTCGGATTCAAGCAGAGCATGACCAGCAAGAAATGGCAAGAGGTACTGGCTTTTCTCTTTACATACCATATATTTTACAAGCAGACTAGATGTGAAAATGATTAGATTAATTTATGTTATTGTATGTTTTTGGTGGATGACAAAAACTTAAATAATATACATCTGATGTCCATGCAGTCAGAGACGGCCTACAACAGTTTGAGCATCTAAAAGAAACATTTGAAAAGGAATTCAGTTTGAAAGAAGAGGAGGTAATTAAATGTCAATCCAATTTTCCCTTTCAGGCATATTTTAATTAAATTGTTTGGGCCAATTAAAAAAAATAACATATCAGGAAAACTATGTGTCAGTAGATCTTTATGCTTAATTGTTTTAGGTTCTAACTCTTCAAACAAAACTTGCTAGTAAAGAAAATGAACTTAAGGAAATCTCTATCAGCCTACAAGAAATCCAAGTGAAATGCAATCGTCTCAATAAGGCAGAAGGTACATGTTCATCATCTCAGAAATTTGTGTTTTGAGCATCAGGAATTTAGTAGTTACAGTAAAGTGACAGGAGGAAATTGACAATGCTTTCAAGTGCCTGCTGTTATGTAATGTTTAGCCCAACATAAAGAAATGCTTCAGACATCTAGAGAAGAGCAGGACATCCTTGCAGAGAAACTACAAAGGACAGAGGTACTTCTCAAAGAAAGTGAGGTAAGATGTGCTTTAGCTCACATCTGGTGATAGAGTACCTAGGCCATGACGTAGTGTTATCAAGGTAGCAATTTCACTGGATCTAAACAAATCAATCTAACCATTATAGTGACAATAGTGGTGGCTTTCTTGATCTATTTAAATAATTTTTATTTAACGTTTCCAATATGTTAGTATATTGTTTTACACTGTAGGAATCCCATACTACAACATATATATTCGTACTAACACGATCAAATTTGTGACTACAGAGTTTTATTTAAACATGGGGTTCTTCCGTAAAAGAAACATGCATGTAACTTCACAGCATGCGGTTAAAATCTTGAAATTCATGGACGTGTCTGGGCTTTATTTTTGAGGCAAAAACTTCACTCTTCACATCAGCATTTGATAAGACGTGAAATATCCACTGGGATTTTGTTTCTTACAGGGAATCTGTGTTATGTGGCTAAGCGGCTGCCTAGCAGGTAAAACACGTTTACAACAACGGCTATAGCCTACAGTACATTTAAAAATAATTTATGAGGTAGAAACGATGCCTCATGTCTAAATGCGATGCTGTCGATGCCACTTCGAAAGTTTGTTTAGATCCAGTGACACTGCAGTCATGGAAACGGAACGTCACACTTCGGTACTATTGTTAGCCACTATGGCCATGATAGATTTATTATTGATCTTTTTTGAATACAGCATATTCTTGAGTATATTTAATGGTATGTACTGTACATATTACAGCAGGGGTCTCAAACTCAAATGAGCTGGGGGCCACTTCCGCCAATGTCATCTAATTGGAGGGCCACATCAGTGTTAAAGAATAATACAGAAAAGAATGGCTATTTTCTAAAATGCAATGTTTTTTTCAAATACTGTATTTTCAAACACAAAACTACAAACAGAAAGTGCAAGTATTTTTATTTATTTTTAGACACCTGTGCTAGCAACCTTGTAGCTTATAAATAAAATAATGATAAAATAAATATTAATACCAATTATAAAAACAAACAAAAAAGCATAAAAACAGGTAGGCCTATGTGTGTGTTTCACACCAAATAAAAATGTTTTCCTCTCATAACTTTTTTAAACCTGGCAATAGGCGTCAGGGTTAAGAAAGCAACACCATGATTTTTATATCAAAATTTCAAAAGGCCATGGCTTGAAAGTGGTCAGAGATAAAGTCCTACTGTAAATGTAAAAATCTTTGAGTATAAACTCAAAAAGTTTATGAAGGGGGTACATTTACCCATCTAATTTGCCACTGGATGACAAGCACCTCAAATTATGCACCTTTCAGTAAATACTGGATGAACATATTTGAGCAGGTTTACTTTCTTTTTTGTCATATTACCCACATAACAAATTAACAGGAAAACACCTAAGATGTAGGCCTATACCAACAATAGTAAACTATTACTGGCCTATAACCACAAGGCCTACAATAAACCTGGTCAAATCAGTTCCTATCAAGGGTGACTTTGTAGTTCTTCAGAGCCCTATTTCTACTAGCCCTGCTGTCTGTACCACGTCCATTACGGACACTATCATCACGATTACCACTTCAACCTCCGAGGTTGGGCAGAGGGTTGAAATAAGCATGGTATGCTTAGTGGACACCGTCGTATACACGCAAAGACGCACCTCCATTCACAGACGCACCGTCACTATCACTGTCAATAGACGATCAATCATAATCTCCAAAAGGATATTCTCCTTCAGAATAAGAATAGGTGAATAACATAGCCTACCTAAGACTTCATCACACGTGAAAGTTTTTCAACATTTGGTGTAGGCCTATTTCTGCTTCAATTTGTGCATAACTATGGCCTGCATCGTGTCATTACAAATGCACGTCTTCGTGTTTCTCACGTGTAATAGGCTAAGTATTTCTGAAAACTTTGTGCAGCGATTTTGGGTTTGAATCAAGCTCTGCATGTCTAGCAAATAGTGGAGGAGAGTTAACCTGGCCCTAGCCAGATGAATGTCGTTCCGCTTAGCTCCGCCTAGCTTCACGCACATCCATCTGGAACCTCTTCCATTGAGAGTGATTTCTCCAACCAACTTTATGGTTTAGCCAATCAGGACGCAGGGCGGGAGTTTCATAGATGTGACATAGCGTAGAAGCGACTGTGAGACTGTTATCAGCGTCACGGGTTGGCTTCGATGAGAGTGGTTGAAGTAGCACGTCAATAGATGACGGACAAGTGGCTTATTCAATCATATGCAAGCATTTTTTGATTAGGTCCAGCCTTCTGAAGCAACACTTCAATGGATCGGTTCCAGATGGATGAGAGGAGCTAGGCGGAGCGAGATTCATCGGGCTAGGGCCAGGTTAGAGGAGAGTAGCCTACAAATGAGATTTGTCACCGTACTTGGATCTATCGTCTATTTTAATCAGTATCATTTATCGCAATTAAAAATACCCTCAAGGGCCAGATTACATTATTATTATGACCGCCGCTAGCGAAGCTAGCAAAGCGGTCATATAATGATTGTCAAAGTTTTTTTTTTTTTTCCCGTCATCTACTTCCTGAATTTTTGGTCAACGATACCCGGGACACCGAAACACCGGGGCAAATGAAATTTGGTGGGTATGTAGCCCCACTAGACTTTTACGGGAAAATTTTGTTTGGTCCCCGGGGGCCACTCCCCCTCCGCGCTGGGCCCCACGAAACCCAACAAATGCAGTTTTTCCTAAATAACTACCTGAACCGTGGCACCGAGGATGAAGACATTTTTATGGTATGTTGGTCTCAAGGGCCCACATCAACCTAGCCCATAATCACTCATTTGTGATTTGCACCCCCCCGGTAAAAAATGAAAATGCAATATCATTCTGCTTTAATTGCCCCTCTCTTCAGTTCAGATGTTCAGAACTGCACCAAATTTTATGTGTATGATTAACCTGGCATTCCCTGGGGGTATGCCAAGTTTCGTAGAATTTCATCCATGGGGGGGTCTAAAAAAATGTAAGTTATGTGTACATTTAGTGACTGTACACTCATTGGCCTGTAGATGGTGGTGCACACATATACACATGCACACACACACACAGGCACGCACATACTATCGGTATCGGCAATTAGAACGGCCGATAAATAATTACAAAATCAGTAGGATTAAAAGAAAACCAAATATTCATCATCATCATCATGGCTGCATTTCCAGTATTGGCGATACGTAGTAGAAAATAGGACGATTTTCACATGAAATGTAATTCCCATTTCTTCTTGAAGCCGAAATAAATCTGAGAATGTTTATCGGACATGCTTGGTTTTTACTGCAGGTAATATCAATAGCTATAGGACCTAGGTAGCCTACAATAATGTTACCGTTGGCATTGGTTGAGTGATGGAGGCCAATTTGATTGCATTTGTAGAGAACTATGTGGTTATACCAAGCAAATTGATAGCAGCACTAATTGTATCTTTCGACTGTCATCTCATTTGCTTATGACCATAACCTAGGCTACTAACAGGAGCTAAGTGAGTTAGCCACAACACGTTCGCTACATGATGGTTTTTTAATGGAAAATATATAGGCTACCTAAAAGATAACCTGTCTATGATGCATCCTAAACACCGGGTTGGGACATTTCTGCTCAAAGTCTCAAAAAGCATCTGTCAACGTTCATTCCCAAACACCCATATAGGCTACTTCAATCCTCTATTTTCAAAGGTGATTCAAGTAAGGAAGAGCATGGCCCAAAGTAAAGCAACTAGGACTGAAACTACATAAATTCCTCAAAGTGAATAATTTGTGTCAACTCGCCGCAATGTAGATTTATTAACGCACCCGTGATGATCTACATCTCTATTTAAACCAAATGTTTTAGAGCGCACGTTGAGAGATGTATCCAGGGCAGGGCTGTACCTACACATATTTGTTGCACGTGCTACAAAAATCATTCTTTGCAATGGATGATTTAGTGCCAACGTTACACCGGTCCGATACAGTTTTGCCTATGGCTGCCGTGACACTGAGATGCTTTTTGTTTGTTCGAAGTGCGTGTTTAGGGAGTGAGAGGGGAGTCGATGTGCTTTGATTCCAGCTTGGTAGTTGTAGTCTATGCGATTAAATTAGATTAGATTATGTGTGTGAAGTATCCAAACAATGATAACGCTTTCATTATGGCTGCTTTAGCCACAGACCTTGAGCTACTGTACAGTGGGTTGGGTTCCATTTAGAAGTGTCCACTTCATTCGCGCTTTCCGTGATTAACACAGCTGCGTGAAATGTATTACTACTGATATGCAAAACTATTAACTTTTCGCCAAGAGGTGGCAGCTTAAGTCCGCTTGATACTGTAAGCCATTGGTTCCCAAAGGAGATTTTATTTGGGTCGCCAGCATAGCCTAGTGACCATTTATGTTGTGTAATAGGCCTAGCATAGGGCCTACCTTATATAGTTTGTTAACAGTCACGGTTTTGTCATAACTCCTCTATGCATTTTTGCATTTAGAATAGCTCTGAAACCAGAGGGCGAACACGTCGCAGGGGGGGCGCTAGTGCGTGGATATCTCAATTTGCACGAACAATAACGGACGGTAGCTCTTCAACTTGGCCCATTAAAATGTGTATGAACAGTCTAACAACGCTATTCATGAAGGCCCTTTTGGACATATCAGTTATTTGCACCACTGGGTAAAACTACATTTTGTTTTAGACTACTGGTATTTAATTTGTGCATTGACAATAAAGCTGAATATCATATGAACTAGATGACTAAACTTATGCATATGTAGAAGAAGAAACATTCACAAAAATCCATGACATGACCTCTCTTCTTGAAAGCTGTTGAAAACTGCATGGAACTGACAGGGTTGGTACATCTAGTTTTGACATACTTCGCGGGCCGGGAGTTTGAGACCCCTGTATTAAAGGAATGACAGTCAGTAGCCATCACATGGCCTGAACAATGTTATGTTGGGTAATATTTTGTTAATGGCTGTTTTATTAACAGCGATCATTATATTGTCACTATTTCAGAATAAGAGGAGGGTTGTTATTTGTGTAAGGTGTTAAACTAAGTTGTTATGTCTGCATCTCTTCAGGAGAAAACAGCAGCCATTCTGCATACACTGGAGCTCACTAAACAGGAGCATGAAAAGATGATTGCTGAGAAGGTGGTTAAGCTGGAGGAGCTGATTACAATCCAGGAACAGCAGGCAGATCAACTTTCTGAACTCCAACAGACAGTTCAGGCTTTGCAGGACTCCCTAGCAACTGAGAAGCAGAGGTGTGTGCGTTTAACAACTGCACTTCATGTCAGGTGCCTGTGTTGCACCTGTTTTGAAAGTCTTTGAGAGTCTGATTGATGTAAAACATTCACTCAATACTCTTACAGGGTAGAAGAACTGGAGGTCATGCTTACCTCAGCATCAGAGAAACTTAACCAGAAAAACACAGAATTTGGTAAGTTGCATGTTTAAGTGTCTTCACAATTATTTTGCATTCTATTGTGTGTACAGGACTTGCACTGTGTGTTTTTGAAGGGAGAATAAGAGCGAGTACTGTGCTGTCTGTTCCAGGCAAAATCACTGAACAGAAGGAAGAAGCAGACAATCATATACAAATGCTTAAAACTGAATTGGTATTGTATCATTTTTAGAGAGAAATATTTTCCTTTTGTGTACTGACAGTTTTACTGTAGTAATGATAATACATTAGAAGATGATATGTTGCAATACATTTTTCATTCAGGAGGAAAAGTGTAAGTCAGTTGTGACTTTGGAAGAGCAGATAGAAACAAATGAGACCCAAATACTAGAACTCACCAAAGAGGTTGAGAAGATAAATGGTGAAATCCTTCAATTGCAGGTAATTGTATTATGGCCTGTATGCTCACTGTCTGTCTTCCTCAGACTATCATACTTTTTGTCATCATATAAACATGTATAAATTATAAATGTAAAAGAGATAAATATGTATTGGCGATCTAGAATTTCATCATTTTGTCTGACCTATGAAATGTATGACCTAGACTTATGCTAGATTCTGCTAGACTGTCTTTGGTGGTTTCTCCCTAAATTATGTGGTTTGTAGAGCAAAGTGACCATCATGTCTGATGAACGTGAGGACTTGGAGAAAACCCTTGAAACAGCTATGAATGAACAGAAGACCTTGAAGGAAATCACACAACAACTGGAGGTCTAGCTTAATATTGTGTTCTTATATTTAATACTTTCATTGTTAACTTGCACTGTATATATTATGCAAATGAAAACCTTGTAATGTAGTTTATTCTTGTTACAAAGACTAAGCTACAAGAATCTGAAGAACAGTTATCAGTTGCCCAAAGAAAGGAAGTAGAGTCAGAAAAGGAAATAGAGAGACTGAAGAAGGACACTGAGAAACATGAGTAAGTTTTAGTGTTGTACACAATGCCATTGTGTATTGAAGATCCAATTGATTACCTCTAATACAATTTCTGTAACAATAATAAAATGAAATATTTTGCTATCATAATGTATTTCTAAGCAGTGTTACCTGGTGTTTCTCTATTAAATGTATGCATTTCATAAACCTGGTAACATCACAGATTTAATGTTTGTATTAGGGAGGAATGTAAGAAACTGACAGAAAATATGAATCAGCTGATGATACAGAAGAACACAATTCAGCAACAAGTGAAAGGGAGCACATCTGAGACTAAGGCTCTTGAAGGCCTTCTAAAGGTTTTATTGACTTATTATTCATGTTAAAGCCTCACGATACTGCAAAAGTTGTTAATTCAGCAGATGTCACAAAGCTAATTAATTGCTTAAATTGTATAACGTTGAACAGGAAAGTAAAGTAAATGAAGAGAAGAGTAAGAATGAAATTGTACGTCTAGAGGAGGAAAAACAGCAACTGAAGTAAGAAATATGCTAGTGTTACAAAAAAATGTGTGGATTAATTATGTGTTATGTGACTATTACTCCTTTGTGCAATTTTCACTTAAGTAATTGTACAATTTTAGAGCAGAATTGAAAGTACTCCATACTAAAATTGAAGAGCAGCATCAACAAACTGAAGAACTTCAGGAGAAGCTTGATGCATGTGTAAGAGTATATTTTATTCAATGCTTTTTGAATAAATGATGTTTGTATCATATTAAGTGTTTGTTTAGGTTATCCTTTTTTACTTGGGGAGTTTGCCTTACACTTGATAAACTGATAAGGTTATTTTAAAAGTCATATGTTACGAATACGAATTTCCATACAGAAATATGGATGCTATTCCGTGAACAATTTGAATTTCAAATGGTGAAAGCATTACAATGTTAGTTAAATGGAACTATATCTATCCATGAAAATCCTTGCTTTAAACTGATTGTATTTTAGCCTCATGTTTTCAGAACTTCAGAAAACTTCTCTGAAACTGATTATCACTTTCTTCTTCCTTTAGAGTAAAACTTCACAGAATGAAGCAACTAAAAAGGACAAGCAAGTGAAAGCTTTAGAGCTTAAGGTGACATGTGCATTCATAATTCTTGTGCTCTTTCTGTTAATCACAATCTTTTTTCTAGAACTTTCTTATCATTATTCTTATCCTTTTAGCTGGGTACTTTGAAAACAAAATTAGAGAACAAAACTAAAGCACATGATGACATTCAGAAAGAGGTAAGATATAGCAGCATTACAGCATATACACAGTAATCTGTATAGAAATAACCATCTTCCTTTACACATGTCTTTTACCCAGAATAAAGGCCTTCTGAAGCAGATCAGCGCAAATAATGAAGAAAAGACTCAGCTAGAAAAAGAGGTTGGCATGCTGTTATGTTTTTGCTTATAATTACTTACTACTTTTATCACTCATCTAATATAATCCCATGCATAGTTGGGAGCTAGCTGGAATTGAGTCATGTGCTATTCATTGAGTTCTCTTGTTTCTTTGCCACCTAATGCAACTGTAGTAATCTGTTTGCATTCATTGTGATGTTTTCTTGTCTCTTGATTTTGTTCCAGATAACTCAGTTTAAAGAGGAGGCGCAGAGGGTTCAGATGTGCCATGAGGAGGAACTTCGGAGAGTCAGCAGTGACCTTACTGCCAAATCAGGCTCAGAGGCAGTGCTCCAAGAAGAGGTTTCAAGAAGCTTGACTTTTACTATTGAATAGGAAGGGCTCTCTAATGCTGTGCTGGATAAGAAAATGTGTTGTATACTGTAGTATAAGTATAGTATAGTATATCTTTTGATCCCATGAGGGAAATTTGGTCTCTGCATTTATCCCAATCTGAATTAGTGAAACACACTGAGCACACAGTAAACACACTAATCCTGGCGCAGTGAGCTGCCTGCAACAACAGCGGCGCTCGGGGAGCAGTGAGGGGTTAGGTCAAGGACACTTCAGCCATGCCTAATGGTCGGGGTTCAAACCGGCAACCCGGTTACAAGTCCGAAGCGCTAACCAGTAGGCCACGGCTGCCCCCTTGTTTTTGTCACAGGTGAATAAATTAAAACAAGCAGCTGCTGAAGCTCTGAAAAGCAAAGAAGATACAGAGATTAAATGTCAACACAAGATATCAGACATGGTTGCATTAATGGACAAGCACAAGGTACAGCATTTTAACACATATGGCACCTCACAATACAGTCATATTAACATTTTAGTAATTAAATACAAAATACATTTAGTAAATACAGTAAATAATCATATTTTTTCATACACAATTATCATTTGTTATATTCTTCCAGAATCAATATGACAATATGGTTAAGGAGAAAGACTCTGAGCTTGAGGAGAGGATGAAGAAGGCCATTGAGATTAGTGCCAGTAAAACATCATTAGTGAGTAACTAGTGCAGTACCCGTTCAAACATGCTGTTCCTGTAGAAAACTTGTAGCCCAATTACATGCCCGCAGGCAGGCCTGCTTTAAAAAATAGGATGATAGGGAAAAAACATAATAATCACAGCTATAAGCATTCAATAATGAATACTGAATATTATATTATAATATAATAGATGTGCAGTGAACAGAATTTAAGCATAGCTGCATCTGATATCTTTTAATTTTTTTACAGATCAAAATGACATAAGCCTAACAACTGTTTTGAGTCAAGGCTGTTTAGCCTATTGAATAACTTGATAGAGAAGACAAACCATTTTGTGGAATGATGAATTATCATATGAAATTTGCAACGATGTGAAAACGATCTCTGGTAGCCTATACGTGATAACACGCTCTGTCTGCTGAACAGTAAACTGTTCAGTAAACAAAATATGTAAGGGATAATTTATATACAGCCGGTCAATATCGGGAAAATAAGTCCCGACAGGGTGAACTGGACTTGTTTTCGCCTTGAAGGGACTTATTTTTTCGATAATGACAGGCGTTTTATACATTAACCCACTTATTATACAGCTGCATGCCAAAACGAAAAAATAAACTCCACGATATGTCTCTTTACATTTATTTGTTACCGTTTTTGTTGTGGCTTTTGCTGAAAAACAAATAGTTTGCAACACGCTGAACTTAAATCAAACATTCTTTAGAACACAGCTGATCAACCGTCTGCTTTCACTTTTGAATGAAGTTCGTTTGCAAGTAACCAGAGTGATATGAAAGACGTGAATCAGAAGCACAAAACCCGTTGCAATTGACAGCGGTCATTATATGTTTCAGCTGTCAATACATGGTCCATATTTGACCGTAGAACGTTGGGAAATCCCATTCAAGTCGATGGAGCGTTCTACTAGCATTGTGAAGATTTAAAAAAACATAACTAACCACTTGTAACTCCTGAGTTAATCATAAACTAATCATTAGTGCATGTGTTAATCATTATTTTTTATAAAGGCACATGTAGGTGTCAATAGTTTCTTAATCATTGACACATCCATGTAGTTATTATAAAGTGTCACAGTAAATTTAACTAATTTAAATTCAGACGTCATTCATGACAGACGGCTTTCAGTTCAGATGTCTTCCTTATTCCTTTGTCATTTCTGACTGAAGCATAACAATATTTCAGTGAAAACGGAACTAATACATTTACATTTATTAGTTGTCATCCAAAGTGACTTAAAAAAAGAGGACTAACATTCAAACCACATTGTAAAGGAGACCTTAGGATAACAATACATAATACTTTTACAATCACCAACTGAAGTTTCAACTATGAAAAAAAATGTATTTCCTGGTGCCATATATGAGCTAGTCAAACAAGCATGTTATTATTTTATCTAGTTAAATAAGTAGGCATTTTCTTGTATTGCCAGTATTTGTCCTAATACTGTAGTTACTCCAGTGTTCATTTTGTCATCAGTGTTTTTTTGTTTGCTTGGTAGGAACTGGAGCTGTCCCAGTTGCAAATTCAGAATGGACACATAAAACAACAGCTTGACAATGAAAAAAAAGAAATGGTAACACTTGACATGAATTGGGATGAGAGGAAAAGAAGGCACAAAGATTTGTATTATTTTGATTTGTTTGTTTGTTTGTTTGTTTATTGCTAGGCACGTCTTACTCAAGAAGTGAAGGAACTCAAGACGTCCCTGAAATCACAGAAAAATGACCATAAGCAAATAGAGGTTGGTGTTTCATAAAGCTGGACAACTTAGTTTCAGTCTTTGTCCAACTCTCAGTCATGGCACTTGCTACCAGTGCTTGTCACAAAGTGACATTGACTCATCTATTTCTCTATTGAAGGAAAACCTGGAGAAAGACATTACAAATTTGAAAAAACAAATGAAATCGTTAAAAAAAGACAAACATCAAGTGGTAAGGAGAAATGTGTGAATTTACCAGAGATATGGAATAACACATTTTATGATTTATTTCACATTTTAAAACTCTTTCTGCTAGAGTCCTGTTTGCTAAGGAACCATAATCATAATCCTTTCTATGTCCTGAGATACCTGAAATAAGTGCGCCAGAGTTGTCCAGAAAAGTCCAAAGAGGTTTGGCCACACCAAAAGTGTCTACTTCTAAGAGGTCGGCGTTTGCAACAACAGAAATGGAAGATGACCCTTTCTTTGCAACGCCATCCAGACACGCAACCATAAAAGTATTTGAAACGCCTCAAGTGAGTTCACAATGAAGCCATAAATATGGTAACAGGAACAATGGTCTAAACATCATGACTTCCTGTGTAACTTTTACTATTGGCATATTAACCCTTTTTTTGTTTTTTTTTAAGACAAATGTAAAAGATGTCCTCCAGACCCCATCCAGGACCTCGGGGAGTAAAATTGGAACCACACCTCGAATTAAAGTACAATTTTCTACTTCTTAACACAGTGGTCTCTTCAATGAGTAATGAGAACGTATCCTATTTAACCGAGCGGTCTGTTTTTTCTGTTTGGATCAGTCTTTCAGAATCCGAACCCCACCCTCAAGTGAAAAGTCTGTGCCGTGGCAAAAAAACACTTTAGAGCTAGACCCCAAATCAGATAGCTCAGAAGCAACTGACTTACTGGTAATGTATAACTTTTTTCTACTCATCTCTTGTCTGCACCTTTATTTTTCAGTCAATCACTAAAGCATCTATCTTCCCCTATTTCATCACTTTTGCTTGTGATTCATGTCAGTATCTATAACCTGCTACATTTTGCAGGGGTTTGAACATGCCATGCCAAGCCATTTTTCAGCACCACTGAAGAAAACTTTGGCTCTCGACATAAAGGTAATCTGATGGAGTTAACAGTTATCCACTCTGAAAAAAATGTATCTCACACATAATGTCAGCTGAGTTCATTTTCTGCAGTATAGTTTAACACAGGGATGGGCAACTTTGATGATAGAGAGGGCCACAAAATGTTCTTGTCGCTGTCAGAGGGCCAGATGTGATCACGCACGTCCACCACTGGGATATCAGGAATCAGGAGTATTAAAAGTATATAGAGTAGCCTATGTCTGCACGGTTTATTAAACCAACATGCATTAATTTAATATGTTCTATACTCAAATGCATTTTTAATATTGCTTCTATTCACCAACAAACTTGAAATAAACTAAAAGATATTACACATTCACAATAAACCTTTTTTTTCCACTGCAATGGGTAAGTGACTCTTAAAAAGGCTCTATTGTTAGTATATCTTAACCAGGTAAAATTCCATGACTTTTCTAACAAAAATCCTGAATTTACATCGGGAAATTAAAAAATGGCCATTGAAAAAAACAGGTAGGGGTAACTAACCACTCATGGAAGTAGTAATGGGGAAAAGCTAATAACTAAATAAACACCAATGCTGCGTGTAAATATTGTATTAGGCCTAATGTATTTTGGCAAGTCAATTTTAAAATCCTACAATAAAATTCCCTGATATTTCATGACTTTGCCCCCCTAAGATATAATTCCCTGACCTTCCATGTCTGGAATAGACTTTGTTAAAATGCTGATGGTATTTTTGAAATTCCATGACCCGTGGGAACCGTGCTTTACTTTGAGGTCGGCTACGACAGCGGCTCTAGAAGCTCCAATATAGCTATCTTCGTGCATGGTGTTGTAGTGTTGACTTAAGTTCACGGCTGATTTCGTTTCTAAGCATAGCCTACTAAACACATAAGTTGACTTTGAATTCTGTGTTAAAATCAGCTGTTTCCCACCTTGTCTATGATTCTGAGTTTTCTTTATAAACCGCTCTCTGTATCTCTTCCTCGCTCGCTGGCTGTAGTGAAGAAAGCTCGACTCCGCTGGATTTTTTATATAGGAAGCGCCCCTATCGGTGGCCCGTATAATTACAATAAGGATCCTGTTCAGATGTGGTAAAAACAGAGTGCGAATTACCCCACCATAATTGGGGGGTACTGCTCCTTCACTTCTTCTATGACCATCATGGTCCACTACCCTATCAATCCCCATTGTGATCGCCAAGTGCAACATGTGTTGTGCAATACACATACAAGCTCTAAACATGCGACAAACTGATAATCAGTAGGCTACAGAATATCTCATTGTTATTATATATCCAAAAGAGAACTGTTTTGATCAACTCTCAAAAGTTAGAAGTTAAGTGCACTGAAATACCATTCTAATTACTAGTAAAAGTAATACCTTTACAAGAAGCCTATTGCCTATTTCATGACATTGATTTGGTTTATTTTTAGATTACATAAGACCTGGAGGTAAGATCCAACCCTCTAATATAGCCTAGCCTACTGTATAAACAGAAACCAATTCTCCATTATAGTCTATGGTAGTCAGTGTCAAATCAACACAATTGCCTAGAGATATGTGAAACCTAAGCAATATTTAATGTGATTAAGGAGCATACAGCCTAGGCCCTACTATGAAAAAACATACTACCACATAAGAACTACAGAGCGGTAAAAAGAATCCGATAACCAGAATGTAAAAACAATACTAACCAATTAAAAACAAATTCAAATACTAGCATGTAGGCCTACTATTTAGCCTAGGCTACTTGGCTCTTTATGTTTCCACAGGTTTCACTGATGTTATGTAGGCTTAACTACATCAGACCTTCTTGTGCATAATAAAAACAACACAGGATCTGTGCCAAACTAATTTACAAAAGGGCACAATAATTTATTCAAGATAAAATGAGAATCAATGGACACCTATGGACTGGAGTTCATCTCCTTGGAAATGACAATCGATTTTACCTCACTACAATGTAAAATAATAATAAATGATTTAAATAGAGAACTATCTTGCTAACTATTGGTAACTAACCAAGGTCCACTTTACTAGCCTCAGTGGGTAAGTAGCAGGTAAGTAGCCAGTAATTAAATATATGAAGACGTGACATGAGCTATGAAAGAACAAAACACGTTAATACATGAAGGTTGTAAAATAGCACATTTTCAACAAGCTAGACGTCTGCTAGCAACTTACATTTACCCATGCACGTCAGCAGCAAACCGAATTTAGGCTACTGGAGAAATCTAGCGTTTTGTCATTCAACGTTGACACTTGCTTGAGAAATTGAAGTCGCTCTCCATCTCCGTTGCTTCTATTTTTCCTAGTGAAAATAGGAGTTGACTTGTATTATAGCCAACTGTAATGATATTTTTTCACAATATCAGAAAAATTATCTGACCCCCCCAAAACTGATATTTCTGTCTCTTTGGGGGGTACTGGGTCTTCATTGGGGGGTATAGTACCCCCCAGTACCCCGTGTAATTCGAACTATGGTAAAAACACATGAAACAAACATTTTAATGACATTTAAAAATTGATCCGCGGGCCGCACTGAGTGAGGAGGACCGCATGCGGCCCGCGGGCCGCCAGTTGCCCATCCCTGCTGTAAATCATCAAATTATGGCCGGGATTCTATTTATAACAGGGCCTCAGATTCTGACAAATAAAGGCCGGTCCCTAAATAGCCTACAAGCCGAGGTAATTATTACCTACATTGTTTCGATTTAACTGAATTAAATAAAAGAGCTCTTCTTAATATTTTATATTGCCGGCAATGAAAAGTCGTTGTCCTACACTGGGTCTCCAACATGTCGCTCTCAAGCTAACTGTCGCTCGCCACCCCCTTCTGAGCTTGCCAGAGGCTGAAGCTGTACTAGCCTACATTTAAACACAATTGTTGCCGAGAGGCATTCCAGCCTACGAATTTAATAAAAAAGTAAATCATGCATAATTTAAAAAAAATTACTCAATTTAGGCTACCGTAGGCCCACGCAATAATGATCCATTACAGCACAGCGCACATTCAATTAATGAATGAAAGCGGATGCCTTGTCTCGCAATAAACAGTGGGTGGAAATCTCGACACTCTTTCAACTGCATGAAACTTAATAGTGAACCATCAAATACCCCCAGGGTGCATAAGTATATACCCCCCTATGTTAAATTCCCATAGAGGCAGGCAGATTTTTATTTTTAAAGGCCAGTTGTTTCATGTTATTCCACTGTAGCATGGAGATCAGTAGCATGTGTATGAGACTGAATGTTTTCATCTGTCCACTGTAAGATTTTAGTCAATTATTCTATCTCTCAACTCAGACTCCAAGTCCAGCTATCCAGAAATCTCCAGGAGCAGCATTGAAGCTGGCTGCTATGAAGAGAATGAGAGATGCTGGGTGGACAGCTGTTGCCAATTTGGACAGAAAGAAAAAGAGAGAAACAGAGAAAATCTTTGCTTAGGACATTTTCAGAGTTAAACTTTAAAGTGGCATACCAATACTGAAGGATAAATCCACTGACAAAGAGGTTTTAAACATTTATTTACTGGACTATTTACAGTTATTGCACTTTGTTATTACAGTTATTTACTTGATTCGGTTCACAGCAATATATTTACAGTTTATGCATGAAATGCATGATATATATGCTTATTTATTTACTTATTTATGTGTCCGTATAAACTATAATTACTGATCTGTTTACACAATCTGTTGTACACGTGACTATTTACTATACAGTATTTTTTTCCATTTTGTTACCAGCACTGAAATGACATTTAATCCAAATGTTTTTGTTTTTATATTAGCCGTTATTTATCATAATTACTCTTAATAAACACATTTAACATAGTTGGTTTACTGTATTGTCTTAAACCCTACATACAGTATATGGCATGTGCTGGTGATTAGTCGGCTCTTTCAGTATGGAGTTGCATCAGCATCAGTCACCATTTGTAAGCTAATTGGTCATAACGTTCTAACTTTAAATGTGACTGTGTCATTTGTTTGCAACCACAGGCCCTGTAATCAGACTAAATAATGTTGATTAAGGCAAAGAAGTGTTTATCCTTGTCTGGCAATCATCAGTCATCTTACTTAGGTTGTGCATATACATTGCTTACAGTATCCCCTTATTTCTTGCTTGTTTGATGAGCATAGCATACAGTATGGAATGCAGTCACAAATAATTTTCTAAATGCCACAATCCTGCATGTCACCATACTCAATTCAAAGTCTCAGGGATCAAAGGTTTAAATCGGCTTTAAATGAAAAGCTTCAGCTCAAAGGAATCATGATGCCTTGGACCAAAGTTCCATATTCCATTTACAAGAGCCCATGCTCATTCAATTCAAGACCACTGAGATGGGAAAGTCGCGAAAGTTGAAGCCTGATTTGGGGTCCTCTCCGTCCCATCATTTAGGAATTCTAGTCGCAATGGAGCAGGCTGACCTGAAAATGTGTGGTCCATGGTGACATCTCCATCAACAGGGTTCATCTGTGTTCCATCGTAGAGCCCACCAGAAATGACTAGTGTGTCATCAGGAGGTGCAAACAAGTCCACTATGTTTAATTAAAAAAAAAAAAAAAACACATGTCAATGCCAAAGTGTGTATCAGCTACCAACCATATCCCTATTGACTTGTACCTTTTTAATTAAACTAAAAAATAAATTTGTCTCTGAAATGGAAACATAAGGAATTACCTGTGTCATCTCTACAGTAGAGTCTCTGATGAGTGAATGGGAGCATTCTTTGTCTGCGCTTTCTAAGGGTGTAAACTATTATTGCAAGCGCAACCACCCCAAGGACAATACCTAAGACCACAGTCAGTGCCATCTCTGAAGAGTTCAGCCCACCACCTGTTCAAAAAGAGCAACAGTATTATTATCAGCCATTTTAAAGATTAATGAGCCTGAAGAAGATGTACAGCTATATTCATTTGACACATTATTATCATACCAGGATTAATTGCTGTTGTGTTGGATGAGTTGGTTGTGGTATCAGTCACATTGGGTGTAGAGCTAGTATTTGAAGTCACACCGGGTGTAGAGCCAGTAGTTGTAGTTGAAGTCACACTGGGTGTAGGTCCAGTAGTTGTAGTTGAAGTCACACCGGGTGTAGAGCCAGTAGTTGTAGTTGAAGTCACACCGGGTGTAGGTCCAGTAGTTGTAGTTGAACTCACACTGGGTGTAGGTCCAGTAGTTGTAGTTGAACTCACACTGGGTGTAGAGCCAGTAGTTGCACTTCTGCTGCTGGTGGATTGTGTGGTTTGAACTACTGTGCTCCCTGTTGTGGCTGTGGACGGCTGTGGCGATGTTGAGCTGGGCTGAGAAGTGACTGTTGTTGACTTGGTCTGAGTAGTGGACATTAAGGGTGGCGTGGAGGTGGTCGTGGAAGTGATGGCAGTGCTTGTGGTTGTGTGGCTTGATGTGGCAACAGTTGAACTCTCAGGTGTAGTAGGAGGACGGGTACCGATTTCTGTTGTAAGTCCAGTTGTCATTATAGATTTGTCAGTTGCTGGTTGTGGGTTTATTGTCGCTGGTGGTATCTTGGGGTCACTGTCTTTGGCAACATTACCAGCCGTGCTCAATAGAAGTATATAAGTCAGGAAAAGGAGCCTTTGAGTGATTATTTTCATGGTCATTGTCATGTTGTAAAAGCTGTGAAAATAAGACAAAGAGCATGTCATCTACATCTTGTGAACTTAATAAGTACATAGCCCTCTGTGTTCATTTTGCTATATTTTCTGAAAGAAGACATTACCTTCTCAAACTCCCAGGATATAGCCTGGGACCTTTTTATTAGTGTCCTATCGTGGCATCTGATATTCTTGAAACACAGTGTTTCAATTGGTTACATAAAATATGCGGGCCTGATTAGAGTTATTGTTTTATAGCAGTACGGGTGCCTGCTTCCTGTTTTCTGGTTATAATTTCAATATGGCCTAAAATAATGCAGGTGTCATGCTTTGGATTTTTTGAATGGATTTTGTCAGTTCATCTTTAGTCATCTTCAGTTTATCAGGTTAAACATCTCAGATGCAAGTTTAAACACATTTACATTTGATTTTAAAGTAGTAATTTAACAAGGTTCAAATTTAATCTCGGCTTACTGTTACAACTAACATCTCTAAAGGGCAGACTTAGACATTTTAATAGTCATAATAATCCTAATAAATCCTAGAAAATCCCTATATATTATTTGGACAGTAATAAAACAATTTGATAAGTAGGTCAATGTCATACTCAGAGCCATTGTGTCTACTGCCTACTCTTTGCCTGTCAATCATGAAGACCAGTATTAAAGCAAAATAATACGGAACAAAAGCTACTTTTTAAGGTTTGATTTTATAGGCAACTTGTTTTTATATAATCTTCACATTAATTTAAGAAATTATTTGATGTGAGTATTGGTCATATGGGAACACACATGCGGTTCTCACTAGCCACTCTGCACTATGTAGTATGGGTTATGTAGTATAGAGATGCCCACCCGCACAAAAATGTAAGGAAAGATTTCACGACACAACATCGTCCAAAGATACCACCTACGGTCAATGTCAAATCCGCTGTTTGTTGGTATTAGATTCATAATTTCTAACTGTTGCTTTAAGGTTAATGTAGTGAAAATCTATGCTTGTAAATAAAAAGAAAAGCACAGCAAAGAGTATTTTCAGACATTTACTCACCAGTATGAGAAAGTCCAGGAAAGTCCAACCAGGAACTTGGTGTCTCATTCACTAAGAACTCCTGTTGTCCTTTCCCCTCTATACTTCTTACTGATTATACTCCACTCCCTAAAGATCAGACACCGCTCACAGCACTCTCTGCGTCACCCTGCAAACCAGGTGGGCGGACCTGTGCAGTGCAAACTTCCTGTGCGGGTGAGTTGTCACGGTGATAGGTTTGTCACAGTGCTTCCTGCTGAGTTTGTGTGCAAGCAAGTTTCACTCCATTTCTTCAGAGCATGCCAATACACCAATACCAATACACTACTGACACTGTAGTATCACAAGCCTTCGAAGAGTTTGAACTTGTGCTTTGCCTATTAGTAGTGAGTGATTTCATTCAGTTAATGAGACAGCAACTTCTTCCCAAATTTATTCTTGATAAGAAAAACTGATATAAAACATTTAAGATTAAATAATTTTGCCCCTCAAAACACATGAAAATTACACAAAATTATAATAATTACACTAAAATCTAAGAGTTTTATATTTAAATATTTTTCTTAGTTTTACATTGATTGTACCACCTGACATGTAATCTTTACAAGTCCAACAGTGAAGAGAAAGTAGCTATTTTTTTATCAATATTTGAGAGGGATTTACAAACGTTTCACTCTTCAATTCAAAATAAACATTTTATGAATGCGGTTGCACCACTCTGACATTCCAAATATGCAAATTTAAATAATAAAATAAAAAAATATGCCCCATATTTTTTTAATGTCCTTACCTTTTAAATTCTATATTTAATACTTTGCAGAAAAAAACAACACCCAATGAGTCAAAGTGCAGTCGGTATGCCCAGGAACACAAAGTACAGTGCAATTCACGTTTCATTTACAGGAAAGAATCATGTGTAATGATTAACTGACAGGCATAGAGTGTCAAATTGCTTCAACAATACAGGGTGGAGTCCATGGTGGTAGGTGGCGTTTGTCCATTCCAGATGGCTCTGGCTGGTCTTGGCCCTTCAGAACCGTGTGATCGTGTCCATGTCCTTTTCTTTTTTCTCCAGTTCGATGTCGCTGAAGTCCAGATTGTCAATTCCCTGCTTGCCATCAGGATGTACCTTCTCTGTGAGTTCAGAAGTCTGTACAGACAGAAAACAAAACAATTTTTTTTATGTACTTTCACCCGGAAGTTATGCATGTCTTTGAGTATCTGTGATAGCACACAATTCAAGAACACATAAAACCACATTGATTGATTATGGGCTGCCTAGGCTGGAAACATGATTCAGAGAGCCAGAGTGAACCCTTCAGAACTCTTCCCTTCATGATATCAAGAAGGGAAGCTTGTTGAATAAAATCACACGCAGCCCGCGACTGAAGAATGAAATGCTAAAGTTTGCTTTTATGCAAGCTCAAGACTGCTACCAACATATCAAAGCAAAGCCATCATGTAATATGCTTTCACTCTAAACAGAGCTTCTTCCTTTTGGTATTTTGACCAAAGTATGATACTAAGTTTTACTAAGACCTCAAGAAACTATTAAACTATTATAGGAAAAAAGGGGTAAAATATGTAACATTTAAGGAATTCATGATTTACATAGAACAATCGTTCCATCAATCTGAAGTCTGTTGTGGTCCTGTTAACTGCCAGCTAAGACCAATTACCCTTGTAGCTCCGATGAGCCCCCTTCAGCTCCACTAAACTGTTTCATAAAACCCCCTGATGGGTGTTTGATAGCACTTTTCTAGAACGCAAGGAATTTGTGTGTGTGTGGGGGTGGGGGTTGCTGTACCTCTGTGGAGTGTCTGTTACAGCCAAAGCAGATCAGGTCCCTCTTGCCAATGAAGAGTTCTGGACGAAGCTTCTCTCTCTTGCATCCACCTGTAAGGGAGAAATGACTGTGAGCACAAATAGGTCCTCCTAACAGTCCAGTCATTTGCAGACGCTCACTTTCAGTTACATTTGAGTTCAGTGGTATCAGCAATTACTGCAAAAGTTATGTAATAGTAATATGCAGCTAGTCCCTCTCTTGCATGCATATTTCAAGAGATTAGCATCTGAAACATGTGTTGGCCAAAACATTGTTTTGATAGCTATGACAATGTTAAATGCCCGAAGAATGCAGATACCAAAAACAGGGACCAGCTGCATATCAGACAGGGTAGCTAAGCTTCACCTGGGGGAAGGAGACTCACCTGTGGCAAGGCTGACTACTAGACCAACCGTGATGGTGATGATTGTGCCTAGAGGGCAGAAGTACAGGTAGGATAGAGAGTACCAGCTGTCTGCAAGGGGCGGCCTGTGGATATGGACACAAGGTAGGAATCACAACTTTATGCTTCCATCATGTCCATCATTAGGTCACTTTTCATCTGGTGTTCTTATTGAGTTCAGATATATAAGCCATAAACCATACCACTGTCATGAAGCACTGCACTGGCTCAATATGCACTATTAAACAATCAATTTTTTAATTCTTATTGTTTAGATGTGGTCTAAGCGATGTTATGCGGTTTCTAAGCTAAAACATTTTTGTCACATACAGCAAACATCGCCTCATCATCCACTAACTGCATGTGCCCTGAATACACTGTAAAAAAACACGGTCTCTGTGGACAGCCCAGGCTCCAAAAACGGCAACAAAAACAACTTGGTCCAGCCTGGACCATAAAAACATAACAAACTGCTCCAGCCAATCGCACGGTTAGGAGAGTTTCAATTTCACGGGAGGGATGGGGAGGGAGTAGCGAGCTAGCTCTCTGTTTTGTTTGAATGTCAACAGAAGTGACATTACCCAACATCGCTTAAGCACCATTAATATGTCTGCTATTTATTCTATGTGCATTGAGTTGTACAATGTCTTTTGGCTTCTATCTAAAGACCTATTTCAGGAGCATGACCTGGGCACTGGGGTAGTGAGATCCATTGTTGTTGTCCATGGACTCATGGTGGTGAAGTTTGTGTCCACGATGCAGCCAGCTGTGGTGAGAGGGAGTGGGTTTGTCCTATCTGGACCAGGGGGGTAGATCTGAGCTCCAATGCCTACCCAGAGAGTGATGACCAGGCCACTTATCAGCCCACTTAGTCCTCCCTACAAAGTTCCCCAAGAACAAAGGTCAGCATGTATAAAACTTATCATGAGATCATCATCATATACTTGCACAATGTACAAAGTATGTATTCAGATCTCTAGCCATCAGTGTATTAAGGAAATGTCACACTATGTGTGTAGCTACAGATAATCTTTTGTGTATCTTTGGTTAATCATTGTGTGAATAAATCCTTACCGTTGAATTGGCACAACGGAAGAACATGCCCAGAAGATATAGTCCTAGCAGTGGTCCACTTATCATTCCAAATATCGACAACGCAGCCTTGAGGGGGAATTAGGGGAGATGTGGAGAAAAGAGGAAAAAAAGAAAGCCTTGCTATTATGTGCATGAGCCAGCAGATGGCGATGATGAGCTTCATTTAGAGAGCAAGGTTCCTCTGATATCATATTCTGTTCCAAGGACAGCACTCCCACTGTACGCCACACCGTCCCAATCTGATATGATCCTGTGCCTTTTGTAAATGAGTTGTGTGTATGAGTTTCAGAGAGGAATGTTACCTGCAAGATACTGCCCATCAGTGAAGCAACTGCTGCCATCCCAATGCATACTCCACCAAAAAAAACACCTGTTCAAGAACAAACCATGAACACATTAGCAGAGATAGGCACAAAAACACCATCCATTGTTTTAATGTGTTTTTTCAGACAATATCCTATGTTACTGCCTTCAGGGTTTTTTTGTGTGCTTATTTGTATGAAAGGAGAAATGTCATCTGCTAGTGATTTTGTCTCTGATATAGTTTCTCCAGGAATATAGCTGGCTCATATTACTCATGCACGCTGATACAAATGCATCATTGTCTGTGTGGGTTTAGTATTGTGATATGCTTCTGAAGTCATTGGAGTGCACACACAGTATTTGCATTCACAACTTTGTCTTAGAATGGATAAAGAACCTCTATACAAATTTCCTTTCATGCTGACCTACTATCTAGCTACCTGAATGACATTTTCATTATAGTATCATAAATCCCTTGACTTGTCTGACAGTTTTAACTCTTACGCCAGGGATTGCAGTCGGTTTGGGTTTTGGGGGTTGAGGAGACACCAAATCGAGACTTATAGTGTGGAAAAGATAGATGTAATGTAATATAATTTAATGTGTGTTTGTGTGCGTATAGTGTGTGTGAGATATATATATATATATATATATATATATATATATATCTCACACACACTATAAATTTATATATATATATATATATAGAGAGAGAGAGAGAGATAAAGAGAGAGAGAGACATGTCATGAGGTAATATTTGTGTTGCTGCTTACACCATTGGCCTGATTCACAGTTATACATTATTCTGTTATCATGTGTCCAGTGTGGTGGGCAAACGAGGTTTGAGCTTGTGCACGGAGTGACGAGGCAAAACACTTGCCCTCAGAAGTGGTCAAAGCTTTCTTGGTACCCTACAGTGCCCCCTCTCTTGAGTAAGGAAGTGTCCTCTCCTTTAAACATGATTGATCTTAGATTTTCACCTGGGTGGTAACTTAAACATTTGATACACTTGGATGAGAAAATGACCCTATTCTTTGCACATGAAAGCCGAGTGGCAGTGTCATAAATTATACTCAGTTGATGGTGGGATTAGTTGGAGAAATTTTGTTTGAAAACTCCATCTGTCTGTTCAAACTTTCCAAAGCCCAGTAATTACACCACTTAGATGAATGCAGCCTGGGATCTCAAATGCCAGGCACTAACCGGCTTAAAGCACCAATCCAACAAATGAGATCAGACTGCAGAATGACTCAGGGTATGTGATGGTGCTTGTTGTTGAAGTATCACTTACTTAGCCCCATGTTCATCCAGGATGCATGTCTGTCAGACATGTTTGGCAGGAAGGGCTTCACAAAGTCCTCCACGGTCACAGCCACCAGGGCATTGATACTGGACGACACGGTACTGAAACATGAATCACATTCAACACACTTTTTCAATTGCACTCTCACTTAAAAAAACACAGACTAAAAAGTTTTGCTTAGTTGAGGTACATGTAAAGACTGTCTACAGTGTATGTATGCTAAGGATACAGTGCCTATAAAAAAGTACCCCCCTCCCCCTGATATTTCCATTTTTACTGCCTTTATAAGTGGATTTTTTTCAATTCTTTAATAAAAAAATAAATAAAACCTCTTTAATGTCATAGTGAAAGCAGATTTCTACAAAGTTATAATGCAAAATAAGCAATTGCATAAATATTCACCCCCTTTTAGTAGATGCACCTTTGGTCGCAATTAAAGCTCAGAGCCTTTTTTTGTTTGCACGTCTTGATATTGCAATTTTACTCCATTTTTCTTTGCAATACTGCTCAAGCTCTGTCAGATTGGAAGGGGATGGGGACAGCCCTTTTCAAGTCCATACATTTTCTATAGGGTTGAGGTCTGGCTTTGACTGCCTCTCCAGAATGTTCACCTTGTTGTCTTTAAACCATTTCTGTGTAGTTTTTGCTCTATGCCTCAGCTCACTGTCTTGCTGGAAAGTAAATCTTCTCCCAAGTTGTAATTCTCTTGCCGACTGGTTGTCCTCCAGGATTTCCATATATTTTGCTGAATTCATTTTACTTTTACCTTTACAAACCTTCCAGCGCCTACTGTTGAAAAGTATCCCCACAGAATAATGCTACTGCTGATGTGCAGTGTTTTGTGTCCGCCAAAAATAGCCTCTAGTCTGATGGCCAAAAAGCTCAATTTTGGTCTCATCAGAACTTTCTTCCATTTGACCTTGGAGTCTCCCACATGTCTTTGGGTGAACTTTAATTGAGATTTGATACGAGCTTTGACACTCATCCATAGAGCTTTGATTAGTGAAGAACTTGGGCAAAAGTTGTTGTATGTTATATAGTTTCTCCCATCTCTTCTTCCACTTCTTTAGAGTTGTCATAAGTGCCTTGGTAGCCTCCCCCACCATTATTCTTCTTGAACAGTCACTCAGTTTGTGGTCACGGCCTGCTCTAGGCAGATTTGCACATTTGCCATATTCTTCACATTCCTTACAATTGCTCAAATTTGCTTTCACTTTGACATTAAAGAGGGGATTTTTGTAAAATATTGTAAAAAATGGCCAATTAAATTGATTCAGTGTATTAACCATCTCCCTTGTCATCCCCCCAACACACATACCAAGACCCTGGCAGTTGGGTTAGCCCCTTGAGCCGTGGATCTGCCCAAGGTTTCTTCCTTAGTAAGGGAGTTTTTCCTTGCCCCTGTTGCTCTTGGGTGCTCCTTGTTGGTGCCCCCCCCCAATCCCAATCCTCCCCCACCTTTCTTATGCAGCCCTTGCCACTTAATCTACTAAACCCCTCTTCTACTGCACTTTTTACCCCCCCCCATAAATGCACAAATAGGCTGACACCAGACAATTTCATTTCATTTCATTACATGTGACAATAAACTTCCTTGTATCCTTGTATGCTTGTAAAGCAATAAAAGGGGAAATATCCATGGGGGGGGGGGGTGAATACTTTTTATAGGCATCTATCAAGGGTAGGCAAAATAAGCTTTTTGGTGAAGTGTATGAACACAAAGTATGCTTTTATTTGTATCATCCAATCATGTATCTGCAGCATAAAGGCTGCCCCTAGCAAGACAAGCCTGGACACAAACTTGACATTGTAATCATCTCAAATTACAGTTTTCTTAGCACTAGTGTAATGTTCCACATCTGTGTGTGCTGAACTCACCATGATGACAAAAACAAGTTTGTTCATGTTCACACATTACCAGTTATCATTAACAGCAGCTCTTAGATAGCTTTAACTTGAGAAGATAATTGGAAAATTTAACACACGACACGAAGAGGCTGTTTTCCACTTGCGTTGCGATGTTTCAGACGCTATTTTGTTTAACTCTCACCTCAACGTGCCACTGTAGGCTGCTGCCACAAACAAACCAGGGATTCCTGGGAATTCTGCTAATATGTCCATTACCAGGTACGGCAGAAGCTGTTTCAACACAAGCACACAAGCAGACACAGAAAGATCACTATAAACATCCATAAACATTTGTGTGAATGCACAGGGACCAATGCTTTGAGAAATATCATGTTACCTATTGCAATGCAAAAGTATTTGAGAGCATGATTATTGTGAGATATGTTAGACAAGGTTGGGGATTTACCTGATCCATATTGGCCACATCACCTCGGGTCAGGGGGTCGCAGTCCTTGTAAATGGAGTACATCGTCAGACCAGACAACATAGCTAAGGAAACGGTCACCCAGAGTCCTACCATGTTCACATACAAAGACCTGTGATAAAACACAGTTACAAAAGCATATCATTATAAGCATATTTTTTGTTTGTTTATACTAACAATATAGTTTTTTTTGTTTGTATATATATATATACAAACAAAAAAAACTATATTGTTAGTATATATATACAGTACTCCCATGTATCCCATGATGGAAATTTGGTCTCTGCATTTATCCCAATCTGTGAATTAGTGAAACACACACAGCACTCAGATGAAGCACACACTAACCTGGAGCAGTGAGCTGCCTGCTACTACAACGCTCGGGGAGCAGTGAGGGGTTAGGTGCCTTGCTCAAGGGGGCATTGATGTGGGCATTGGAGAGCAGTGCCCCACCACTTTCTCTGCCCACGTTTTTCTTACTGGTTGGGGATCGAACCAGCAACCCTTTGGCTACAAGGCCGAAGCCCTAACCAGTAGGCCACGGCTGCCCAAAAGTTTTATGATTAAAGTTGCATATTAAACCAGCCACACCTTGGATCAGGGCAAATATATTTACTTTATGATCTTGTCATTTCCATAACCTCTGACCCTACAGCTCCCATGCAACTCACAGTTTCGCTTGGGTCATGGTGCGACAAGAGATGTAGCGCTGGACTTGGGATTGGTTGATGGAGTAGATGGACGTCCACATGAGACTCCCGCCCACCACTATGGTCCAGAAGGTGTGTCGCTGCAGAGGGTCTGGATTGAAGCTGCAAACAGACATTCAGGTCCAAAGTTAACATCAACTAATACAATTATTTAAAATCCCAGTGTGTCTACAGAGTCTAGAAGTGATCCATTTTCCCACCACCTGATACATCCTACCTGTAGGTCAGGTTGGTGATTGGTTCTCTTTATTATTTCAAGGGCTCCACCATATTGTGTATTTTTCATCTGTCCATGCTATATATCCTATCTGATCTATGTTTTGTTGTTAAGAGCATTCAGATGGAAAGAATGCTAGGTAGCCATTTTCCAGGAGGAGGAGGACAATGAATAGATCAGTACCAAACCAATGGCAATATAAATGGACAATAAAAGGTGCAGGCCAGCGTGGCCATGGTCATCATGGTGATGGACTCACTCAAAAGTGTCAAGTCGTCCTCCGTCCCTGGCATCCTTCCAGATGTTCCCCAGGCCTCCCTGCAGCACAGCTCCTCTTGCTATCACCGCCACAAACCCAACCAGCATGATGACCATCTGGAACACGTCCGTCCAGATCACCGCCTTCAGACCCCCCTGCACAGGACCCTCAAGCTAGTCAGAGCTGTCTACTAAAATGTAAACCATTGCTTTGTTGTTGTTTTATTTGTTTTACATTCACAATATATATTATGCTTGCATTTTATTTGCAAAGAAAACTTGAATTGAGACTACAGGCACACATGTCAACTTTGAAAGACACGTTCACTGGAGGATAAAGCATTTCATTGCTCTCAGCTGACTTTGTATTATATGAAGGCGATTCACCCACAGACCCATCTACAGATGCTCAGGGGTGTGTTTCCCAAAACCATAGTTGCTAACCTGTTAGCAATTTAGTTGGTTGGCAAGGGAAAATTGCATTGCAACCAACAAAGTTGCTGACGTAGTTAGCAACTAGTTTTGGGAAACGTGCCCCAGATTATCAACAAACTATCTGGTAACACTGTTAACTACAATGTATTGTTAAGGTTAATATTAGGGGTTGGATTTGGTTAAGGTGACAAGCTGATCTCAGTCTCTGTGGGCGGACTATCCAGGTAGTAAAGTGTTACCAAGTTGCTGTGTGACACAACACCTCCAAGAAGAAGCTATCAGTTTTTATAAGATACAGAGCCAACAAATGAGCCGTTCATGAGATTTTGATATAATGCTAAATATACCATATGAATTTGGATGGAAGAAAGTCAGATTTAATGTCTTTAACGATCATTATGAAATTATGCATTATGTTCTTGAAGTCTGTGCATGCTAAGTACCTAGTTAACATGATATTATTCATGACAGTGCACTTGCCCTTGCACTATATGGCTTATTAAATCTCACAATGTACAGTATCAGAAAAAGGACTGCTGAGCTATTTTAGTTTCTTGGAGAAAGCACCATAATCTTGATATGTTGGCTTTGAGAGTGAGAGGACGTGTACTCTGAGACAAAGACACTTTAAAATCTGGATCAGTTTGCAGGGTTTACAATAGAACCTTTCAAGCCCGTAACTTACCAAGGTGCAGTAGATTATGCAGACCACCCCAGTTGCTACCAGAACACCCCATAGATCCAGCCCTGTGACTGTTAAAAAGAACACCAGAGACCAACAGGTTTATGACATCTCAAAACTATTCAAACTGAAAAGGCAAATATATAAATACTATTGGGTGTTATTCAAGATGACTTCACACAAACCACAATCATGTCTTTTTTACAACACACAAAACAGATTACATAGAACAGTGATTTGATTTCTGATGTTATCATAAATAGATGATGATTCTGATGTTATCATAAATAGAGTAATGCTATTAAGAATAGTGATTCAGAAGCTGTCTGGAAAGGTCATTGACTTGTGTTACTTCCAAATGTGATGATAGCACTTCAACACAAAAGGAAATTACAGTCTCTGCCATGACTCACTTTGATTTAAGGCAAGCGCTGGAGCATAGATCACCATGCCTGTGTACAGGGCCTACGGAGACATAATAACAATTAGATGATTGACTGAACACACTTGTTTGTTGTTGTGTTTTTTTTTTACTTTTTACAATTTGTCCCCTTACAGTGTTTCAATGTTTCACTGAAATGTGAATTATTAACACTGGAATCAATCAGACTAAATGGAATGGAATGTTTTCTTTCTAAAACAATATAATCTCTTTGAGTGCCTATCCTTAAACCTTCCATGGGGCCAGGGCTCCTCTGAATAGGCATCACGCTTATCTGCCATTCGGCAAACATGAACATGTGCTTGTGGAGTGCTTTCCAAATGTTTTCGTGAACACTCACTGTTTGAGTGATGTACATGGAGGTTCCAATCACTCTTATCACTTTATTGTAGCGCATCTCGAGATACTACAAAGGAAACATAAGGTCATTTTCACTCAGTAACAAAGGAGCAGTTATTGATTAATGTGTAGTCCAAATGCATATCATTCGGTCACACTTCCCGAAAGTTTCTTAAACAAAAGAAAATCTTTCTTGTCCTGACTATACACACAGTATAACACTAACTGTCACAAATGATCACTTTATTTTTATAGACTGACTTTATAGACTGGATTATTTAGATAAGTTGCTTTGGATAATAACATCTGCTAAATACCAGTCAACTTTAACTTTAACTTCAACTTAAAATGTAAATACCAAAGGTTGAGTTACAATTCTTTATTATTACTGTTCATTTTTAACTAATAAAATATACTAATAGCAGTGAGAGAAAGCGCCACTGCCACTTATTTTTTGGCATTGCATTGTATTGCTGGCAGATGGTCATTTCTGCAGTGTTGTGCCGCTTACCTCATAGGTGCTGGTGATGCCCAGTCGATAAAACAGCGGGACAAACACCTCTGCGCTGAAAATGGACATGATGGCGTAGGAGAAGACAAACAGCCAGAATGCCGTGCCGTAGCGATAGGCCTCGGCCGGCGTGCCGATGACGGTGATGCCCGACATGAAGCTGGCGGTGAGCGACATGGCCACGGGCACGGCGGTCATCTGCCGGCCGCCCAGCAGGAACTCCTCACTGCTGGTGTTCTTGCGGCTGCGGATGGCCTGGAAGAGGCCCACGGCAGCGGCCACCAACACAATGCCAATGAACACCACATAGTCCCATACCGAGAAGAGGGCCACAGGGCCACCGCCCGTCATTCTGCTGGTCAGCACCTCAGCACAGACCTTTAACTATGAAAGGCTCCCTTACAACTTCAAAAACAACTTCTTTTTATATCTTTCAAGTTTTTTAAGTTACAGTCTCACAGTCATACAACTGAGCAGATAAAAGTGTTTTAAGGTGCTTCAAAATGTAAAACTTAAGCCTCCAATAAATACACTTCTTCAACTTAGATAAAATGTGGAAATCGATAATATCATCCTTGTGAATCTTTACATTATAAATAATATACTTTCAGCTTGCAAAGTAAATGCATTAGCACAGTAACTCTTAAAAATAAATAACAGCATCCACGTAGGGAGAGACACAAAAATTAAATCTTTCCTCTGCAGGTCATTGTCCACTAGTCATGGTCCTGGAAATATCTCTGAAGAACTCAGGCTCCTGTGTGCAGAAAGCTGATTTTTAACTGATAATAAATATATAAATAGTGGCAATCCAGTGTGAATTCCTTAGTCCTGTAGAAATTTTCCTGTCGGAAATTTCGGAAGCTGATCTTTGTGTCTGTCTTAGAAGAGTGTACGAACACTCCGTGTTCTTGGGTTGACCAGAGAAAAGGCTTTAGTTAATAATCCCTCAAGGACAAACTATACAAATGTTGTTCTCCGCCCTTTGAGATAGTAAAAGAAATAAGTCCTTTATAGCCCGGTTCATAAATTAAGTTCAGCTTGAGTTGCTCAACTGAATCGAAGCAGACTGACAGCTTCTATTCAAGACAGAACCTCGAACTTGATTAAGTTACCTGTTCTTGGCAAGATCATCGAAGCACATATTTATGGGTGCCTGCACCTGATTAATCCCATTTCTGATAAGATAGCAACATGACTGTCACCAGCAAGGTTAAAAAACATGTGATAACAGTGAAGACATTTCCTCTTAGCCGCACTGATTTGGTTGTCAGAAGATGCTCTGATGACTGACGGTGAAAGGGAGTTTAGCGGTCGGGTCTTTCTCTGTAGAATGCCTGAAATGCCTGACCACTCTTTACTGGTCTTGAGGGACATTTGTGGTTGTGAGGAGGAGTGATGCCAGGTCAGGCACGTCTGAAGCTAGTATCACAGAGAAGAGTAAATGAGAAACAACCACTGGGGCTACAATCAGTAACAGGCTCAATGTTATGCAAATGGAAATGAACTCTTGTAAAAAAAATCATTAACCACACTGTGAAGCCACTTCGAGAGTTGACAGAGGCCCATTTTATCAGTGAATATCACTTTTTGAGACACCTCAAGCCCAGTTATTTGTTAACCATATTACATTATTACTGTACAATTACATTCAATACCATTATAGAGATATTCACATGTTTTTTATAACTGCCCTACAGAGCCTGTAGTGTTGATATACTTTGCAGCACATGCAGTCAAAAATATCATTGAGATGAGCTGTATCTTCTGATGTGATGTGTGCATCAATGATATGATGTAACATGGACAGAACTTGCAGGACATCATTCCTATCCATTCTTTAAAAGATGAAACTCTGGATATCGAATGACCCTATTAGCTAATTACTTTGTAATTGTGATTACTTTAAACTGTTGTTAATTCATTAGCATATGGGCTGGGCATTTTTTGTTATTATTGCAAAAGGAACAATGCTGACAAACACACATGCATACATATGCTTATAATTCAGCAAAAACGAATGATACAAAATAATAATGATAGTTAATTGTATACCGTCTTCTTATATAGTATGGTACTATGAATTACTGAACAAATTCAGTATTTGTCAGGTTGTTTTCAATTCTTAAATGTGTTCTTTTCACTTCCCATGATGCAGGTGCCTTTCAAAAAAGTGGTAATTTAAACATCATTACAATGTCTGCTGCCAGATGCCTGGGCCACCGCTCTCAGCCTTTTAGCTCATTATGAGGTCACAGTGGTGGGTGTAGGTTACCATGACGAGGGAACGCGGGTCCCTGTCCTGCGGAGTCTTCTAAGCGCAGGGAGATAAGGGATGCCAGGGATAAAGTGGGATTAGAGTAGAGGTATAAAGCTCCGGAAGCACCTGACAGAGACAAAATAGTGTAGGCACCCAGGTGAGTGGGATGCGTGCAAACCTCTGAAAGAAAGCCCAGGGTCGTGCTTTGGTTAACCTTTTGAACGTTTTTATAATATAATATAACGTTTTTTGTCTTGTGCGTCAATTGTTATTTTGTACATGTGTTTGTTTGTCTTGGTGTCATGGGAACGCTGGCGACTATGCCACTCCGTCCGGCATCTTTTGTCTTACGCGTAAATGTCTAGTGTGTAAAGCGACCTTGGGTGCTTTGAAAGGCGCTATGTAACAAATAAAATGTATTATTATTATTATTATCATTTTATTAAAATATAGTAGGGCTTATGTGACTTATATGTCACATATGACAAAGCCAATATTTATTTCTGACTTTATAAATCATTCTCAGCAATATTTTTTCACATCTATTTACAAAAATGACAATGACAATGATATGACTCATGCCAGTCAGTGTAAACACACCTCTATTTGAAATCATAATAGTATGTGACGGTTTTGTTGAATCTTTCTGTCATGTTTTCCACCAACAGTTGTGTGGTGTATAGGCTGCGGGTGGTGATGGCTGCGTCAGGATCTGCGTCTGCCTTTCTCAGCACCGTGCTGTGTCTGCTCCTCCGTCTGGCCTTGCCCATGTGTGTTCCCACCGAGTACACGCTGTACGTGGAGAAGCAAGAGTGTGACTTCTGCGTGGCCATCAACACCACCATCTGCATGGGATTCTGTTTCTCCAGGGTAAGAGCCTGCACCAGCGCCCACCACTCATATCTGTGAATACTGACGTGTCTATACAGGTGTTGACATTCTCTGTGGATGGTGTCATAACACAGTGTTTCCCAAAGACTGGGTCGCGACCCACAGGTGGGTCGCAGGAGATTTTATTTGGGTCGCCAGCACAATTTATGTTGACTAATAAATTAAATATTGGTGGTTGCATGCATGTTGCATGTTAGATCTGAAGTGAAATGGGTCATAACAAGTACATTTCCTGGTGTGGGATTAAATAAAGTCTTATCTTATCTTATCTTATCTTATATCTAAGGGTGGTGGTATATCTATGAATGTTATTGTCACTTTATTGTATATCTATAATTGTTATTGTCACTTTGATTCTTCACTTTAACTATGAATGGTGGCATGTCTGAATGCTGACACGCTGGCATCCGCTGTGTTAGATAATCTTTACCTAGAGACGCTACCTAGTAATGAAGAGGTGCCTGACTGAAAATGCCTCTCCATGTCAAAGTGCCCTTCAGCAGACGCCAGGGCCTCCATGAGCTTGTTGGTCTTGCATGGCAACCTTTTTGGTGGGTGTGTGAGTGCCTGTGTGTGAATTCAACAGATGAATGTGAGGAATTCAGGGGACATAACAGTGGGTGCCTGATGGAAAAGCACAGAGTAGAAATATCATCAGTCTCGGTGACACAGCTCAATGGATGCTATGCAGGAGGAGCTTTTTTGATACCACACCAAATGCCTGGGAGAATTTAAAGAAGGAATTTGATCTATCTATACACATTGTATTACCTGAAAGATCTTGGAAAAGACCATTTCTGTGACATTTTTCTGTGTTGTATTTGGAAATTTCCTCCCTGCTTGCACACAAAAAGCAATGTTGTAACCTTAAAACAAAACAAGTTTTACAAGGCCCAGTTATGCAACTGTACACTTGAGTTACTGCATATCTAATGCTATGCAAGTTTCTGTGCTATCCTTGACCATACATAACCTGGCCTACTTTCACTGTTCAGCATACCCGGCCTTGAAACCAGGTCTCTGGGGTACCAAACCTGACTCTTGACCATAACATTATATAGCCAGGCTTGTGACAGTAAGAGCCTATGCTTAACTTTAGTGATGGAACTGTCATGTCATACCTATTTTTATGTCTTTGTGTGTGTGGATGTGTGTGATGGGGCCTGTGTATTTGTGTGTGTGTGTGTGTGTGTCTTATACATCCATATGCGTGAACTCATGTAAACGTGCTCCAAAACAGGACAGTAACGTGAAAGAGCTGGCTGGGCCTCGTTTCCTGCATCAGAGGGGTTGCACCTACCAGGAAGTGGAGTACCACACGGCGGTGCTGCCCGGCTGTGCCAGCCACGCCGACTCCCTCTTCACCTACCCCATGGCCCGGAGCTGCCACTGCGGCACCTGCAGCACCTACAGTGATGTCTGCGCCCACAAGACTCGCAGCGTGGGCAGTGGCCAGTGCTCCAAACCCCTCTGGCACCTCTACCCCTACCCTGACCAGAGCAACTACATCCAGTACGACTGAGGGAAGAGAGTGAGGGAGTGAGAGAGCGAGGGGGGGGGGGGGGTAGTTTTATTTTGTGTTTGTTTCGTTTCATGTTGATGACATTTGCTGAACTGTGCGTTCTTGCTTGTGTGGGCTGCAGGAGTGGATTTGTTGCTAAATGAAAATGAAACCCTGTGTGCTCAGACATGTACAGAATGCCGTCTGGGTCAGTTGTTGTGATATGTGTAGGGGTGCACCATGGTTATTGTGTTTGCTGCTGCCGCCGCTGACCACCTCCTCCTCTCTACCGGCATTCACGTGATTGCATTGTTTATAGTTCTATTATTAGGAGGGATTGACCCGTAGTAGCCCTGTCAAACGTCACATGTGTGTGTTTCTGAGTCACCCTGCTGTGTGTGTTTATCCGTGCCACAGAATACTGTGAATGTGATGCCAATTAAAGCTGGACACTGCAAATAGCCCGGCCTAATCTGCATTAATCACATCCTGTGACACTACGTCACTCAACCACTCCTCACTTCACACTACATCCTCAGCTGCCTCACACTGTAGCTTTCCAGCTCTGGAGTAGTGGAAAGTTTTACCCTTCATAATGTAGGAAGCCTGTTGAGATATGGATGAGTAGAACATTATATCAATATAATACACAGATGAACTCATGAAAGAACACCCATAATTGTTCATATTCCCATAACAGCATAAAACCACTGACACACATGAAAGCCATGTACCAAAGCACAATTTAACAACCTAACAAAACTGTCTCAGACAAAAGGCTGACCGAAGTTTAAGATGATACAACATACAGCCATAAAGTCAAAAAGGTTGTGTTTCCGAAAGATAGTATCAAGCGGGCGGTAAACATGAAAGAGCACATCTCTTTCACATTTTATTGTCTGGACTTAGTTACACTCTCGAAACTCTTTTATATCCAAGTTTGGATCTCAAAATCTGGCCCATACCATAAAAAATCAACAAAACTGCAAAATAGACTGAATTGCTCTTTGGGCTAGATTATTAGGTTTGCTGACTTGTGTTATAGGTTGAAAATGTGTTTTATTAATACCTATTAACAGCTTATTGTCTGTCAGTGATGAAGTATCAAAACTAAGTGTCACAAAGGTCCTCGATATGTTTGGGTATGGCCGGACATGTGCCCACCACACCAGGCAGTGAAGGTTCCAGCAACAAGACAGCTGGAGTTTATTTATAAGTCACCAGCTCAGATACTAATGTTTGCTAATACTCTGGGCTGTCATGTGGAAACCCGGATCAGTTGTCATTGTTTAACTGCTCTCATAAGCACATGGCTCCCTATTAATTTTTCACCTCTCTGTTTGGGTTGGTGTTTGGGCCACATGCTTCAGTCATCACTCAGTATTCCAGGAAGAACAAACATGACAGCATGCACAGCATCTGAAATCCCCACAACTTTCCTCTACCATGTACACTTCCTGTAAATCTCAGCTATCAAGTAAATTTACATAAGGGCTATTGAGCTAATTTATATCTCCATATAGAGCAATAGGTCTTCATACGCAGACGCGGCTCGTTCACTTGGGCAGGAGGGGCAGAGCCCTACTAACGATTCATCCACTAGAAAAGTAGATCCACAAAATATTTTTTTTTAATAAAATGTTGTTTGTTTATTATTGTAATCAGTGGCAAAGTACTCAATCATGTTACATTTTTGTATGATTTGCAAAGAAATTTCGAAAAGATGGCAAAGATCTCGTTGATCATATCCATAGTTGTTGTAGGCCTACTGTAACGTTAACGTCTGGTAGAGCAGTGACGTCACTGCCCTGAAGAAATTTAACAGCGCCTGCTGTTTGTCTATGTAAATCTGTCGACCGATAATGGAACTGCAGCTAGAGCGCGGTTAGTAGAAGGTCGGGTAGGCAAATCATGCCACTCCCTATATGCCTACTGTAGTGTGGTATGCCTACTGTATTAGTCCGCACAAAGTTTGTGAGGTCAGACAGACAGTTGCGAGTGAACAGCGTGTGTGCAATAGTGTGGAGTTTCTCATATAGAACTCATTCGAAAGAGTTTGTAGTTAAATTAGCTATCAAAGACCTAGGACCTGATCAGCCCGATATTAACATCGTATAGCCTACCAACAAACAAAGGACAAAAGTCGGTAATTTAATCGGACATTTTCATGTTCGTGGTAGGCCATATGTCTGATAAGAAGCTCTGGTTGTCCTAAACACAATAAAATGTTCTGTTTACCATGCTTTTCCGATCTTCTGGGGGACAAGGGGATGTTTGGAGTAGGCTAGTGTAGGTGTGTGTGACATGAAACATTTTCAGAGAAGGCAAAAAACATGAGGTTAGCATCTGAGTTGTGCAAATTAGCCATGCTGGGGAAAGCTAATATTGCAGCACAACTCGATGAGGGCTACAGTGTAAGTGCGAAATCGTGTAGGCCTACGAGTTTGTTCACCTGAGAGTGACACAGAAGTAAGGCTGATTGCACAGACATTTGATGGGGCTAGTGTCATGAGAGGAGCATCTGGTAAGAAAGTGCAAGACGTGTACCCTATTGCTATGCACATCAATTGAACCTGGTGATGGAAAAGGCTTGATGCGTCATGCGCATCCTCATGCGGTGATGCGTCAGCAGCATCCTCAGTGCGTGTCTTCTTTTCGGATCTTTATGGTTTCTCCGCTTTTTTCACAAGATCTCCGAAAAGATTTAAAAGCTTATTTTGGAGTGTTCCGAAATAATTGAAACATCTGGAGATTTTGATACACATCTCAGTTAGAGAGGCTAAAGGGTTTTTTCGAACGCTCTTAGATCCCGAGTTTTTATTCCTTTTAGACCTGTTCTACAAGATCATGCCCCATGTAGATGTGCTCTATGCACAGCTGCTGAAAAGACCAATTGATCCAGTGGAGCCACACAGGGTTACAGACAAGTTTGTGGCCAACATGAGAACGATAGGCCTACGTGATGTCCCGTGCCTTTGTGCAAAACATACCGGTGTCCAGGATAAGCGCATTTCGTTACCTATAATTTATTTTATGAGTAGGCCTACATGACAATAAACAACTTGAACTTGACTATGAGAGCTGAGTGGTGTAATGCGGCCCGAAGCCTACGTTTGGAGCTCCAGTGGAATTTTGATTTCGATTTCTCGGTTAATTTGTTTCCCTCGAGTTTTTCCCCCAAAGTAGTTCTCCACTGATCTGAGCTAATGTGCTGATTACCGGTACCTACCTTGTAGCTTTTATTTGTCTGGAATCTCAAAAATTTAAACTTCACTTCTTATGAATAAAATAATTATTAAGTAGGTTAACCATAGGTTAATAATGCATGAACAAAACGGTGTTTTGACCGCAAGTGGTAACATTATGGGATTCCATTCCCCAGATTTCGCTCATAGCCTAGCCATAGAAAGAAAGAGCCTTAAAAATGAACAAAATCTCCGTGGACCGTCCTTAGTGTGCCTTTTTAGTGTGCAAGTTTTTTCTAAACTTGATCATCAGACTCTGCCCACATTTGTCAACCCATGGATTCTTCTAAGAAAATGTAGGGGTGTTCCATTCTATTTCAAGAAAAGATTCTTCTATATTCTGCGAAATATAGGTGTTGTTCTTCCCTGAAACCCACAGACACGTCTGAACATTCTTTACAGGTTGGTTTATCTGGCTTAGGCCATATTTGTTACATCATACCCCAGTGCATTTAGCAAAAAGTGTATGACCTCTGCTCACGTAACAACAAAAAAACATGTTGCTTGTTTTTATTATTATTATTATTATTACATTATGTGATCAATATGCCAGAATAAATGCACAGGGGTGCAAATAGCATACACTGATATTTGTACCAGATGGGGTATTAATAGAACACATTGCTGTGTGCACCAGGGTACGAATACACTCAAAAAAATGCTGGGTTATTTTTGCACCCAATTACTGGGTTGTGGCAGTTTGACCATTTATTGGGTTATGTTAGCCCATGCTGGGTTATTTTCCATAACCCAGCCACAGGGTTGGTGGTTTGGAACTCAATCTCCAACAGATACATGGTATTCTACCCACTGTCTGGGTCACTAATTACCGGTAGCCTAACTAATGGGTTAACTCACTGAGCATTTTAAGGTCAACATCTCAAGAGTAAAATAAAAATGTCACTGTTTTTTTTACTGAAAATTGTGAACTGCAACAAATTCTTTGAGAGTTAAATAACATAAGGAATGAGCATGTGTCCAACTCCTGTGTCTACTAGTTGCAAAGAAATCGTTTTGGCTTTGTCTTTCATTTGGTGATTGCTGATAAAAAAGACACTTTCAACAAGTTGTTGAATGTTTGCCCCTCAGTCTTGCTCTGCCCTCTGACAGCACTTGAACCGCACAGCATTGTGGGGCGATTTTTAACGTTCACCCCCTGCTTCCCACCCCTGAGGAAGTTAATTTCAACTCCAATAACTTCAACTATTACTTTTCTGCTTGTGTGAGTTGTCCAAACTCTGCCATCATCATATCCAAGGTAAGAATTACAGTACTTCTGCATATGCCAACGCGAATTTATTATAAATATATTGGTTTGAAAATGTAATGTTAACCAAAACCAAACGAACTAAGTCATGTTAGAACTAGCTAGCAATTAGCTAACGTTAGCGAGCTAAGAATCGCTAACGTTGACAGAGTTAATGTTAACTTTTCCAATAGCTAACTTCACCATTATGTTGAATATCTGGAATGGTAGTTAATATCATATCCAACAATACATCTGTGTAAGATGTCATTGTGAAGGTTTTAGTTTGAATTTAATATCAGGCGCAAGTAAGTTAACTGTTAGGTTAGCTGCTATTTAAAGTGGCTCCATGCAGGCTAACATTTACTTAGCTTCTACAGACACATATGAGAGTTGTTAATGTTAACGTTAGTGAATTTCTATGAGACATAAGCCTAGGTAGATAACATTATTTACATTTAATATGCATGTAGTGTTGATATTTAAATAAAGAGGACCAGTAAAACAAATGAATGTAGTAAAACTATGTTAAATTATCTCCCACCCTCATTTAAGGAACTGCAGTGTAGCCATTGTCATTAACAGACTTGTCATATACTAACTTAGTGGATGCGAATGGGGGCAATTATACATTTGGGGAATTGGGGGTATGATACACTTTAGGTTGTGAAGTAGTGTTTGGCTTCATGTTCTTCATTGCGCCTCAGTAGTAGTGCTTCAGTGATGGTCTTTTTGTGTTCTGTGTGTTTTGCAACTTATTAATCTTAGTCTCCCTCTGTTCCCTCTGTTTGCAGGCGTTATGATGTGAGGACTGCTGCCCTGAGAACGCTGAGTGCATTGTCGAATATTCCAAATGTGTGCCACTTCCATGGAAGAAGTTCCCAGCCCGCAAAAGAGTTCACTCACTAGGTAGACACACACACATACAGGGCCGGTTCTGGAGGGGTAGCAACGTGAGCAACTGCACCGGGCCCAGTTTAGAGGGGGGCCCAGAAAATGTTTTAAAAATTAAAAATGCTTGTGCGTGATGTTGCTCCCCGGCTCAGAATAGCGTAGGACCGGCCCTGCACACATACACATACAAAAAATGCACAAGTAGAATCACATATAGCATTATGATATGTGTGCATGTATATGTGTCTGTAACTGTGTTTATTTTACCACCTCTTTTCATGTGCCTGTTTGTTGTTATGATTGTGTAGTGGGCTCCATCAACCGTCCATGGCAAAGTTGGCCTGTCCTGATGGAACTACCTGCTGTTACCGTCAGGACCTCCAGTCATGAATTGAATATGAATTGGGAACAAAAGCCCCAACTCCCTTCATGGTATTTGTCATGGCCACTTTGGAGGCTGAAAACGTTTTTGCCTGTTTGGATTCAATAAAAAAGCGACTGGGAGAGAAAGACTGGGAAGGACTGTGCTGAAACTGAACCGGGTCCCCGGGTTTATTGTTCAGTTTAAATGTTCGCTCCGTTATCTATTTTTATCTATTTGTTCTTGATGACTGCTTTTTCCTGGTTTTTAACTTTTAAATAAATGTAAGATTGAAGATTTTGTTCATTACATCTCATTATTTTAGTAGAGAGTAAATTTGTAATGTTTTGGCTCCTGGAAAAAAAAACGTAAAAATAAGTAGTAGCCCACTGATAGATGTACTACGTGAGTAATGATGATGAAGTACTAAGTGAGTAATTAGTTCAAAATTGTCAGTATTATATTCTTTAAACTTGTTTGTTTTTTTTACATGCTTATAACCTGCAATATAAAAATGAGCATAACATAATTCAACATAATTGATGGGTCAAATGAACCCAACTAAATAGGTTAATGTAAACCATTCTTGGGTTAAAAGGACATGCCCATTTTCTGGGTCACTGTAACCCAACATCCCTGTCAGAATAACCCAATATCTGGGTTGATTAAGCTACCCACAAGTTGGGTTAAATTACCAACCCATCTTGCTGGGTCATTCTAACCCAACATGTTTGCTGTCCAATAGTGACTCAGCACCTGGGTTAGAAACAACCCAATTTGGGTCGTTTCCAACCCAGTAGTTTTTAGAGTGTAGCATACATTGATATTTGTACCAGACGGGGTACTAATAGAACACATTGCTGTGTGCACCGGGGTACGAATAGCATACATTGATATTTGTACCAGATGGGGTACTAATAGGACACATTGCTGTGTGCACCGGGAATAGAATTCACTTCTTATTGCACCAGGGTATGAATAGCATGCACTGCTAATTGTACCAGGGGTGCAAATAGCCTTACCCAATAAAATAACATTAAGTAGGTTAACCATAGGTTAATAATGCATGAACAAAACGGTGTTTTGACAGCAACTGGTAACATTATGGGATTCCATTCCCAAGATTTCGCTTATAGCCTAGCCATAGAAAGAAAGAGCCGTAAAAATGAACAAAATCTCCGTGGACCGTCCTTAGTGTGCCTTTTTTTTTTTTTTAAACTTGATCATCAGACTCTGCCCACATTTGTCAACCCAGGAGCCGGTAATGTATTCTTCTAAGAAAATGTAGGGGTGTTCCATTCTATTTCAAGAAAATATTCTTCTATATTCTGCGAAATATGTGTTCTTTCCTGAAACCCACAGACACGTCTGAACATTCTTTACAGGTTTGTTTATCTTAGGTCAGGAACACCGAGGAAATCCAACACACTCCCACTCCCACTCAGGGGCGCCTTAATAGCCTACCACCCGAGGCCCCTGGGCTATATGTTTTTTTGAAATTCTGTCTACTTAACACACCAGTTTAACGCAGTTTGGGAGGGACAGAAATTTAGCCTAGCCTACAGAACAAGCTGGCTCATGTGACGTGAACATGGCTACCTGCATTATCACTACACTACATGGAGACATATCTCACGTTAACAATGGAAAACATAACAGACTATTATATGTGCGAATGGGTTAGCACAAACTTAGCTGTTGGTGAACGGAGATGCAGATCACTAATTCATTTATTTGCGCCACAGCCCATGTTCTGCGTTCACTCCAATGAGACAAGTGAAATACATGTTTTTAAAGCCGTTTCATTTCCAGGCTATTTGTTACGATATTTACCTGCTATGCCTTCTGTTTTCATGGACAGTTACAGGAATCCACGTCATTCGTTTATCGTCGCTTCAATCCTACCCACGTTATCTCCAGAGTTTGTATGATAAGTTTGTCAGTCAGTTTCAGCCTCTCCTCTAGCTACACCCGTTGGGATTTATTACGTTTTGTTACATTTTGTTACATTTTAGAATTGGAGAAGACAAAGGGGGCCTCTGCATGGATGTAGCCTAATTGTAGAGCAGTACGATGTGCTCAATTATTTAGGCTAGCTCCAGAGTAGGCTGACGCCGCGAATACGGACACGACGTTTATTATTATTGATTATCATTATTATTATTAGGAGGCCCCTCATTGGTCGAGGCCCCTGGGCTGAAGCCCAGGTAAGCCCCTGCATTAAGGCGCCAGTGCTCCCACTTATATCCGAGTGCATACCAGGTGAGTGAAAACAATTCCCAAATTCTGCACCAGCGCACCCCAGAGCTAACGCCCCCACGTTACAATGATCAAGGCCAAGATAATGGATACAGCCGATTTATCAACCCAGGAGCCGCTACTTCTTCATAGGGTGTTTGTTATTATGTGTTCTAACACATTGCTGTGAGTTTCTGCCATTCCATGCTAATCCATTAACTAAAGTGTATGTTTAGTCTGGGCACGATCAGACTAATCACGTAAGAATGGTATGAATTGTCCTGCCAACAAAAGAGAATGGAGCTTTGTTTGGGAAACCAAAGCCCTGATATCATAATGGATAAAACCATCAACTGGAATACCTGGAATTTGCCAGGAATTTGCCTCTTCAGCATTCCACCGTGGCTCTGGTGCACCCCTCTGGCCCACTTTGCTCTTGACATGCTTTCCTCTATCTCTGTCTCTCATTCTGTGTGTATGACTATTGCATGTATGTTTACAGTGGCACACCCACTGTGAATGCAAAGAGTAATCTGAGAGCAGTATTTTGTGCTACGAGCTTGGGAATTGTTGGACCCAGGTGAGGCAATAGGAGGAGGAGGTAGAGTTATCTCCTGCTGCTTATCTCAGCAAAACCATGGTAAAAAAAGGGAATTCAATTACCAGAAGCATTTAGACTCAACTTTAGATAGAGATAGATACTTTATTAGTATTTTGATCCCTTGAGGGAGATTTGGTCTCTGAATTTAACCCAATCCGTGAATTAGTGAAACACAGCACACAGTGAGGTGAGGCACACACTAATACCGGCGCAGTGAGCTGCCTGCAACAACAGCTCGAGGAGCAGTGAGGGGTTAGGTGCCTTGCTCAAGGGCACTTCAGCTGTGGCCCACTGGTCGGGGCTCGAACCGGCAACCCTCCGGTTACAAGTCCAGAGTGCTAACCAGTGGGCCACGGCTGCCCAAGGGGAAATTCAAGAAACTTTATCACCTCCCTATTTAAAATCAACCTCTACACAGCATTTTTTAAAGGCTCAATGTACCAAACAAAGGCTGGCATTATGTTTTTCAGTTTTTCTATAAAACCTTGTAAAAGTTTTCTCGGTTATAAATGCAAGTTGTGTAACACATGGCAAGGCCCATTTCAATGTCATGAGCTGTCTTTAGGCTTACAATGTCTTGTAAACTTGACTTGACTTGACTTGTAAACAGCATGGAGATTGTTACCACCATACACATATTTACATACACCTGCATATTTACATACACCACATTTCTACACCTGCAAACAATGGCTGGCTCACATACCAAGCTCACACATTTCAAGGACCACAATGGAAATAAGCCTTCTGGCTTTATTGTGTTTATCCTTTTGACCAATAATGTACAAAGACATTTTATTTACTTATTTATTTATTTGAAACATCCTTTATACAGAAACGTCAATAAAGAATTTCAATCAACATTGAATGTATCCAGTAGATTGTCCTTTTTGACAACACAAATGTCAAGTGTTAACAGTCAGTTTCTAGATGGCAAAGAGGTTTGGAAAATGGCCAAGACAGCCTGCTGTGTGTAAGAGTTAAGTCTTAATCATACAGAGAAATAACGATTAGGAGGTATGTGCCTTCCTGTGTCTATTGAGATTATAGTGTAGGCCTTGTGCCCATTAGTCTTGGCTATTTCGAGTATCTCAGGTTTTAATTAGTCATCAGTGAGTAAGTCACCTCATCTTCAGTTTCAATAAAATAGCATGTAGCCTTTTATAGCAACATCAGGGTTATCCTTGTATTCTAGGCTTAACCAGGCCTGACCTGATGTTAGGACAACTTCTAGTTTCACATATTATGTGTAATAGACCAATGTATTTTGGTTACTTCTGATTAACTCAATTGAAGTAAGAGTTTCCACGGGGAAAAAATCTGCCTCTCCTTTTTTGCTCTTCTCATCATAGACAGTAAAAGCTCATCCATTGACTAGGGGCCCCATCTTCATGAAATTGGACACTAGGCTACAAGAACGCCCACTCTCGTCCCCGACGTTGGACCAATAGTAATGAGGCATGTGCATTTCTGGGAGATGATTGGACGAAACAAACAAGTGACGATTTACGCCTCCCTCCCTCCTCATCCTCATATGAAGAAAGACTCATTTGCATTCAGTCCATTTCAGACGCCTGACGAAGATAGAAGAAAAGCGCTTGAGTTTTCTGACAGATAATAAAACTACTTCCAAAGGCTTTACTCACCAGGTAAGTGTTATTAAAAAATAACTATTAAACAAAATATCTAACTTTTAATCGGGTATTCGCTGATCTAATACTACATTCCGGTTCTCTTTAACATTAAGTTAACGTTAACGTTTCTTTTCCTCCCTTGAATAAGTTTGCTTGTTCGGATATCTTAACATACTCTTTGCGCCTGTCCCCGAATTCCGTTAATTGTGTTAAGATAATCTCATGCATTTAGGTTCATTTAAATCAATGAATGCATCCACTTTTAGTTAATAATCGTAAATTAACGTTACCGCTCGCTCTGTGACGGGTGGCATTTCCGGGCAGGCTTCAAATTAAAATTAATTGAAGTTTAGTCATTTGAAGGATTCACAGACGTCAACTAACATCACTTTCTAGCCTTTAAAGTTTGAAATAAGACTATCCTTTTACTGTTTAGATGTTAACATTTAGCGAAGACACGGGTAGTCAATTGTAGGCTGTGGGGGAGGGGCGGTTTCATATGTTCTTGCTAGCAGTTTCCAATGCTTGGCAACCAGAAATGACAAAGGCAGCCGACTGTAGCCTACGTTTCAGCCCTCAACACTGAATGAACTTGTATATAATTCATCCTTTATAGGGGAGTTCATATAATGTGTACATTGCAGTCTTTAACTGTCAAGGCATTGCAGTCTGCTTGCAGAGATCATTATTGTTAGGTTGTCCAGTACTTAATATACATGTCATGTCTTGACTTGGCTTGCGTGATGGTAAATACAATATTGCACAAGTGCATCACTAACTCATGGACAGCCTATAGTGGATCCAATTACAGGGTCTCTTGGCTAGTGTGTGTCAGTATATCCACGCCCCTGTCACTACTCCGGAAGTCCTTTTGGCCCATTTGTGGTCTTTGTGGATGGGGGAGGGTAGAGGTCAAGGGGGGGGGTTGCAATGTGTGTGGGAAGAGATTAGTGTGGCCATGCTCTGGGAAGTGTTCAGTGCATAAACCTGGTGCCTTTTGTCTCTTTTTCGCTTTTCACTTGCAGATTACTTATCGTTGACTACCTACCGCAACACCAAAAACTTCTTAGTCATCTCCTGTTTGCATTCGTTGCTTTTCTGAAAGTCATCATGTCTCAGCAACCCATCAGGTAATTTACACTTGCACTCATCTCTGTAGTCATAACTCTGATTGTTAAACAAGGAACGTTCAAAGTATAAATGTAGACAGTTATTATTACATCTGAAAAACTTTCAATGAATATCTAATTCCCATTATTTTCTTCTCTTGTAGCCTCCCTGCCAAGCTGATCAATGGCGGCATTGCTGGCATTGTTGGGGTGACCTGTGTGTTCCCCATCGACTTGGCAAAGACCAGGCTACAGAATCAGCGACAGGGCCATCAAGTCTACAAGAACATGTGAGTGATATTTCCCTTTTGTCTCTTCATAGATGGGTTTCAGCAAGCTTTTGCCTAGCTGTCTTTCAGTTGTACAACAGTGAAATTTGAGTGGTGGTTACAGATACTGCAGCACACTCATTAACTCGGGAGAGGCTTTGATCCCTGTTGCCCTTGGTTCTCGCATGCCATCCCTGTAGCAGACTAATCCCATTGGAATGTGTGTAGTGGATAGGCTTGGATCTCTCATTCTCTCCCTCTCCCTACCCAGCTGCATGCCTGCACGTATATCTCTGGCCCTCATTGCACTGTTTGCTCTTATGTTTACGTATACAAAAGCTTCCCAGTTCCTGGAGTATGTTGGTAATTCATATATATATATATATATATAAACTAAACTAGTTTTGCTCTTTGTATTTGTTCTGCTTTTTAGGATGGATTGCCTATTCAAAACTGTAAGATCTGAGGGATACTTTGGAATGTACAGAGGTAAGATTCACACTTTTTTTTATTTATTTTTTTAGATGTAGTTTTATTTAGTGTTTTATTCAGTAGACAAACAGACAGAAATGTGAAACAATGAATGATGCGGGAAGTGACAAGATAAAGGGCCGTATAAGTTATTTTTTTACAATTAACGTCCTACCGTTTCATGCCTAAAGCTGTTCTCAGAACTGCTGTAGAGACACTGGTGGTTACCCTAAGTGGAGAAGTGTATTCCACCACGTTTTATGGACGTGTCCCTTTCTCCTTAGTTAGTTTAATAGAGGAGTTTGACCTGAAACACCTGAGTGTTTCACCTATACTCTGTGCATCCTACAGTCTCTACCAAGTAGTAATGCTTCTTATCTCCACCCTAAGACGAGAGACTTGAATCTGTGTGTTGATTCTCATTTAACACGTCTTAATGATCTTATCAGAACTTGAAAGTAAGGTTATGGTAGTTTTATATGATCTTTGCATCAGTGCTCTGAAGTGCATTTATGTAGTCCTTTATACCTGCTTAGAGAGATTGATTTGTGCAAACGTGAGGTTGGAGAGAGGGGAGTCAGTTGTATGGGCTCCCGTTATGTGAGGAATGCTGTTTGTTTGCATCTGTGTTTTTCATATTACAGACGTGGGTCCCCCTGGGAATATTGAAGGCTAGCCGATATGGCGCAGCCACGCTGGAGGCAAATCATATAATGGTTCTTACAACATCGCTTTATTTCAATTAGGCACCAATATCTTTTTTTTTAATTTATTTATTTATTTGTTTATTTATTATTAATGTTTTTTTAATGTCTACAGTTTTTATTTTTTTCACTCGCTGTCCCTTTGTTCCTAGTCAGCCGACTCTTGGCTTCTTTTGTCTCGTCATTTCTCTGTCACTGTTTGTATCACCTCCTTTCTGACTAAACATCTTGTGCCACTGAGCTCTGCCTAATTGTCTCGTCATCGTTTCGTTGGCCTTAGCTACTTGTCTGGTCTCGCATCTTTCTTGCATTTTTTTCTGTAGCTAAATGTTGACTCTAATGGTAGTCTGTGTGCCTTGCTCTGAAGGCTATGGGATCTTGAGATAAACCTGATCAAGATCGGATCATTCCTTCTTTCTGAGCATTCTTGTCTAGATTGCTCTTGCATCCTCTGTTTCCTACTCAATTCAGTCTGTTTCCTACTCGATTCTCTCTCTCTCTCTCTCTCTCTCTCTCTCTCTCTCTCTCTCTCTCTCTCTCTCTCTCTCTCTCTCTCTCTCTCTCTCTCTCTCTCTCTCTCTCGTTTTTCTTTTTATTTATTTATTTGTTTGTTTGTAATTATAGAGAGATGTTGTGTGATTGTGTGTATGAGCTGTTATGCAAAGATTCCCTGCCATTATCATTCCAAAGTATTCACACCACACTTACAGCCTCCCTGCAGACATGTTTGTTTCTTAAAATGTAATCTTAGATTGTTTAAGTATGTGAGGATCTCTGGTGTGATGGTGGTGGGAAATGTCTGACTTCTTTAACCGTAATTGAGTGTGACTGTGTGTGTGAGTACTCCTTCTGTTTTTGCTAATCCCCCATGTTTTTGTGTTAATAGGTGCTGCAGTGAACCTAACTCTTGTCACCCCTGAGAAGGCTATCAAACTAGCCGCCAACGACTTCTTCCGCCACCACCTTGCCAAAGATGGGTAAGTACTTCTGATCAACACGGCTCAAGTCTGCCAAGAAGAGTCTCCCAGTAGCTCTTCTGGGAATCATCCCTCTGTCTGTCTTTGGCTGTTTCGTAACCGTGTCCCTCATTGGCTTTGCAGGAAGGGCTTGACTGTGTTTAAGGAGATGTTGGCAGGATGTGGTGCTGGCATGTGCCAAGTGATCATCACTACTCCCATGGAAATGCTGAAGATTCAGCTTCAAGATGCTGGAAGAATAGGTAAGTGAAAATGTTTTTTTTTTTTTTTTTTTTTTTTTTTTTTTTTTTTTTTTTTTTTAAATAATGATTATCCTTTTAAAATCTAAACTTATTCAAGCAAGATGATTGGTGTTAATATGCCTATTTGAAATCCTGTGATGTAACTTTTCTTCTGTCTCGCTGTCTGTCCCTCTCTTAGCTGCCCAGCAGAGGAATCCTGGCATCATGTCTCCCACCAAGCTGGCTGCCACCAACACGGTGCTGAGCCGCTCTTACACATCCAGCCCTGCTCCAGGCCGCGCCGTGTCGGCCACGCAGATCGCTCGCGAGCTCCTGCACACGCAGGGCATCCAGGGGCTCTACAAGGGCCTTGGGGCCACTCTCATGAGGTATGAGAAGAGCCATGCCATGGTTATGAAGCCCCATATTGTAACTAAACCTACTGACTACAGTACAGTAAAAGCCACCATATAAATGGACTGTTGTCGGATAATCACCATAGTCCGCCATAGAAATGGACTGTTGATGATCATCGTATGTGCTGTCTAATTTACTCATGCTGTTTGTGTTTTGTATCTCTTGCAGAGATGTGCCCTTCTCCATGATGTACTTCCCTCTGTTTGCTCACCTAAACCACATGGGCCAGTCCTCACCCGATGGCACCAGCCCTTTCTACTGGTCCTTTGTGTCCGGCTGTCTGGCTGGCTCCACTGCTGCTGTGGCCGTCAACCCCTGTGATGGTATGTTCTGCTTCCATCCCCAGTCCAATGCTTTATACATCATAGATCAAGCCAAACTTCAAATGGCTGAAACGATCTATAACAAGTTCTATACCAAACTTTTCATTTAAATATTGCTATGGGAACTTTTTCAGTATTTGGATTCAGCATCAGTCTACAGTTTCATTTTTATGTTATGATTGAATGATTTGGACTCAGTAGCAAGATTGTTGAAAAACACCCCAGTTTAGAAAGCAGTTGATCTGGAAAATAGTTGAGCCAATGAAGTTATCAGTTTCAGTGGGCCTAATGGGTCTATGTCTCCTGTGTTTGTCCTGTGCAGTGGTTAAGACCAGGCTCCAGTCCCTAAGCAGGGGAGCCAATGAGGAAAGCTACAAGGGCGTTGTGGACTGTGTAAGGTAAGCAGACGCTGATGAGCTTCCAGTGAAATTCATTTGCATCGCTTAGGGAGGGTGTTGCTTTGCATAACCAACCAACTCTTCTTGTTCTTGGAGTAGAGCCAAAAGCTTTGAATGAGAAGCCAGGCGGTAGCATTTAGCTTTGGGGTAGTTTTGCATAACCTGCTCTTCTAGTTCCTGTGTGTGGTCGTTAACCTTATCTCTCCTCTCTGCTTGCCTCTGCAGTAAGATTATGCAGCGGGAGGGCCCCTCTGCCTTCCTCAAGGGTGCCGGTTGCCGGGCGCTGGTCATCGCACCGCTCTTTGGAATTGCCCAAGTCATGTACTTTGTGGGCGTAGGCGAGTTCATCATGGGCCAGACCCCATTCGGCCTCCTCTCCGCCTAAGGTGGAACAACAGAGGCACTTTGCAGACTCCCTGAAGTATTTAAGGAAAACAAAGGAAAGAAAGATACTAGTGGCAGCTACACAACCACCAATTTTGAATGAAAGGACAGACGACAAAAAGAGCTTAGTTGTCAGATTTATTTTTGAGCCTCACATGTATGCTGTCGTTGACTTCCTGTGTGTGTGTGTGTGTGTGTGAGGCTCGCCAGCACTTCCTCTTTTGGCTTCCTGGATTGTTTGTGGGGCTAAAGTCAACGGTTGCACTTGTTGGCGGAAAAGCCTCATTGAGAAGCTGAGGAAGACTTACTACAAGAGTTTATACTCAATGGTCCACTCTTTCTCCAGAAAGTTCTCCTCTTGGAATTTCCCTCAGTGAGGGAGGGAAATATGGTGTCCTTTTCGGCACGTAGTCCAAAAAAAAGACCTTATCAATCATATTGCTTTTTGTATGTATATATTTTTATTTCAACTAAAATATGTCTATTTAAATTCCCACAATTGCTGATTTCTTACAGTGTTTGGACAAAGTTGCTTTTGACAAATGACAGGCCTTCTCATGTTAAAAAAAAAAACATGCAACAAATAATACTTTTCTGTTTTGAAATTCCCTTATTTCAAATTTGACTGCAGGAGCAGTAAATTTTAAGATAAAATACAATTTCATTAATGGGAACATTTCAACTATATTTTGCATATTGTTACTAATAGGAACAATAAACAAGCCGTTTATATGTACTTTCATACATTTCCCAAAAGTCGTGATTGGACCAAGGAAAACACAACCATTTTGGTTATGGGATCACCGAAGGTTGCATTCAAAGACACTACTTGTGTCTTTTACTTGATTGGTCACAGTGTTAAGAGGTTGTGTGTGTGGGTGCAGCAGTTTACTTTTATGACCTGCTTTCTTGTTCTCTGTAAGTGAGTGTTCAAGTTCTTGAAGCAGTCATTAATGTTATGTTCAGTCCTTTGCATTGTCTGTCTAGTTGTATGTGGCTTCTCTGAATGCCTGTGTCTTGTCTGTGTTATGTCTGCCTTATGAGCGAATTTGCTTGTCTTGTAATGTGAAGGGTAACTGCAGAGGACGATGGTTCACTGGCTGTCGTTAGGCCGCCCTTGGGCTCTATATGTTACACAACAACTAATATAAAATTGTGAAATTTTTAACCAGAATGTTACATTCTCACTGAATCCTGTATTTTTCTATTCTGCTAAAACTTTTAATAAACAAATGTTATTGCACTGGAGTCTTGAATTTTTCTGTAAGTAGACATAATACAGAGCTGCCAACTCTCGCACATTGAGAGTGAGATTCATTCATTTGATTGGCTCCACGCGCTCTTACACCAATCAAATGTGTGAGTGTAGATATGATCTGTAGTTGGATAGTTTGCTGCTTTGTCAGATTTGATTCTACACAACTTTGATGTGTTTCTTTTAGACTAAGTGCCACAGGTGTATAAAATCAAGCACCTAGTCATGCTGTCTGCTCAGATCCGATTTTTTTGTTTGGCTTTTCACATTACCTTTTAAAATGTGGCCTATTTCAGATTACAGCGTGAAGTGTTAGCAGTTCCGAACTGACCCACATGTGCAAAAGAACAATGACATCAGCTAACTCCTGCCAGTCCATGTAAATTGACGTAAAAGTCACATCAAATCAGCCTTGGTTGTTCACACTGCGGCCACATTGAAAAAAATTAGACCTGGGTCTGATATAGGATCATATGGAAGTGGTCTAAATCTGATTTGAAAAAATCAGATCTGGGCAAGATTCGAGTGTTCACCCTACTTCTGAAGAAGTCTGACCTGGTCACTTGACCCCCCCAAAAAAATTTGGGCCACATTTGCCTGGCGTCTGAAAGCAAGGTCTATAAAGACATAGTTGGATGAGTTTTTTTTTACTTGACTGGCCCGCTCATAGCCCTAACCTCAACTCCAAGAAACACCTTTGGGATGAACAAACGGAGATTGTGAGCCAGGCTTTCTCATCCAACATCAGTGGTCCATATATGACCCAGCACATGGGTTACTTTTGGGTTGTTTTTAACCCAGCATTTTTTAGAGTGTAATCTCACAAATGTTCTTCTGGATGAATGGTGGAAAAGTCCCACAGACAAACTGTGGAAAGCCTTCCCAGATGGGTGGAAACTGTTATAGCTATCGTATGCCTAAAGACTTAATATGGGATGTCATAAAAGCCCCAAAGGTATAATGGTCAGGTATCCCAGTAATTTTCATACTTAATATAGTGTGTATCTTTCAGTTATGGAAATGGCACTATTCCAAATTCCAGTGATTATGCACAGTAGTATAAGCAACAGTAGTATGTAAAGGATAGTGGAGGACTGTGTTTTGGTTACAGAAAATATTGTATGCCAGTCGCCGCCCAGATAGCAAGAGGCTGGTGGACCACTGTCTGTCTGTCCATTTGGGGCATAGCTGGCGGTCCGCTGGCATTTTGCTCATCGGTTCTCAGGCGGTCCACTGGCGGGTTGCAGACACATTGGCCAATATTTTGCCACTATTGGTTTCAAATCTTTTTCATTTGTTCAGTTATACTCCATATATCATTCTATTAACTTTTCTTAATATTCATGACAATTTAAATTTAAAGAGATGGTGGTCCAACGGCGGACCACAAGTAGCACGCCACCGATGCCAATCTGATTTTGCTATCTGGGCGGTAACATGGCCATGAGTCAGTCAACTATCACAGTTGAGTGAATCCTTTTGTGAAGTTTTTCCTTTTGTGACAAGTTTGCACTTGAATCCCTTTTATAGACTTCTATTACTCCCTGGTAATCATGACTTTCACAGGCAAACTATCCCACCCATAGGCTGCAACCATACTGAAGGGAGTACTTCAAATGGATGGTGTTTGGAATGCAATGAGGTGTGGAACATCACCTACATTTTTAGTGGTTATGAGAATTCATAGGTGCCTTTGTGAAATCACAATCTCCTAACCAAGCTTTGGAAAGTACTGCAATTGATTTTTTCTTCAAAAATCAAAGGCCACAGTAAATGCTTTTCAAATAGGGTTTTTGGCACAAAGTACAGGTGTGTCCAAATGGCCAGTGTTCCAAGAGCCTGAAAAGAAAAATCTCAAAATGGGCATCTAATTCAAATCCATAGATCAAAAATAGCCTCTTTTTATGCTGGCTACTTCAAACTTTCACAAACAGCCATTGCAAAGAACTACTAGTAAAAAAGTATAATTCCAGGCGTGCTACAGTTCTACAAGACATATAACCCTGTGTCTTTTATTACTTTTATAATCATTTTGTAGACAGTTATCAGGTAGATGTGTACAGTATGGGTACAGTACAGTATGGGTGAGTTACGCTGTTAGGGAAGGAGCTACTCTCAGAAGAGAAGAAATTAGATTTATTATTTATTTATTTATTATCCCAATTAGACTTGTGGTGCTAAAACGTTTTAGAGCTTGTGTTAGAACTTGTTCTGTAATTTATAGCCTATGCATTTGGAGGTAATAGTTTCGGAATTTTTCAGTGAAAATGTTTCTATGGCTCTCATGTCACATCCCACTTCATTTGAATTCCAGGCCACTGATGTTCAGAGTTCCCCTTCGAGTCCGTCTGTCTCAAAGTGGTCACCAGACACAATGCACAAGTGTGACTAAGCTCATTTTGTGTCACAGGGGCAAACGTGATGCTAGACACTCCAGTGTTGTAGTGAAGGCTCGGTAATGCGAGTCTAGTAATCTGCCTAAAGAGGATATCGCGGTCACTGTGCCTTTAGCAAACAGTGCTACCTATCTCAAGGACACAGCTGCATAGCTAGCAGTGTGTGTGTATCTCTCTCTCTCTCTCTCTCTCTCTCTCCTGTATGTTGACTTTCTAGCTGGGCTGGAGTGTGAGGTCCTTCAAGGCTGTAAAAACATGTCCAGGTAACACCTCAAATCAAAGGAGTCTTTGTGATTCTGGGTCGAGGTGCTTCTAGAACTTTCTCTATGCCCTATGCAGGCAGTCATTTCAGATGTAGGCCTAGTAATCAAATGTCATATCATTATTTTTATTTCTCAAAGCAATTCATATTTAGAAACTGCTATAAAACGTCATGCTATGAAAAGCATCCATTTTCTTTTTTTTTTCTTTTACATGATTAGCAAACACAAATCTACACACCAGCCAGAGTATACACATCTTGAGTCCATTCCAAAAAAGGACTGTCACAACATAGAGAAATTACAGTTTGACACAAAAATGTACAGTTCTTCACAGCAACAATTTACACAAACACACACACACAAACAGAGCATGCTTAGAATGAGCCCATGAACAAAACTGTGCCTGCCCAATACAATCCCAAAAAATGGGTGCATTTGAGAACTCTAACCAGTTCCTGTACCTCATGTTCAGAAAGGATAGGTTCTTGCTGGATCACTTTGAGGGTTCCTGGGTTGTCAGCTGGGTATGTTTCTCAAAAACGTTGTTTGACCACTATCATCATTAAATGATAGAGAGTATCATCATGAACACTCTCTCTCAATCACCACCGTGGTTGCCCAGCGACGCTTTTAGGAAATACGTGCAAGAGTGATTTTCAACTGAGATTCCAATCCAAATGGGGGCAAATTTGTACATTTAAAAAAGCTATCTGCTGAACACCCAGATTCCCTCCTCAGTTCCAGAAACCCTCTTTTCTAGGAGTGTATGCTTCTGAAAAGGCACAGAAAAGTTGGACCCCAGTCCAACAGCTGGAGACAAAGGGATCAGACCAAACCCACATGGTGTGGAGCCACCCTGATCTGACACGAATGCTGGCTTTGGGCCCATCCCAGAGCCTCCAGCCATTTAGGCAGGGCTGGTTACAGGTAAGCAAGCGAGTTCTGAGGTTGAGTTCACTTCACCTGAAACAAATTCAGTTCATTTCTTTACAAAATAATCCATGCCTAGGGAATTTCAATAATCCAAATGAATTTCACATCCCGATAAGAGTGGCTAACACCCTGGTTGAATATCATGACTGACTTTTGCTTCAGTTTTTTTATATGGGTTTTTACACATGACTAAAAATTCAGGTATTACAGATAGCACCTAGTTATTTTGCTACAAATCTGTATACACTCTCATTATGTACAAAGTTTAATTTGTTGAATCAATTATTATAATTATAATTATTATAACGAATTATCAATGCATTAGCTGAGAAATATCCTGGGAATAGTTCACTTTCACCATTGTGCTGTTGTTGTGATGCTGCTGTTGTGGTCCTGCGCTAAAAATATGAGTGAAAACCCATGTCCACTCTTTATAAGGACTGGCCTGAAAGTAAGTTAGTGAACCTTGAAAGCTGGTCATGACATCATCAGGCCTGGCCATGGGACTGGCTGAGTGTACTGACCAGGATTAAGTCATTATGTTAAACGTGTTAGAAGCACATTCACCCCGGTTGTATTAGCAGCAGCGCCAGATGATTCGTCAGACTTTGTGAGACTTCGAGACGCCGTGAGAGCTTCCAGACTCGTCATACCTGCTGCTGTGACAGTTCATGTGCAGGTGTCCTCAGTCGTGATGATGGCTTGTACTTTACTAGCTAGGCAGCTGGCGCATGTTAACGCAAACATGATTTATGACCAAAGGCAGTTAGAAAGTGTGTCAATAAGGCTGAAGGGTGAAACTGGGTTATGCCACACAACCCCAGCTGAGTAATGAGGAACGACGCAATGACAGATGTGGAGAGAATGACAAACATCTGGACAATGCGTCTTATTTGAGATATTTACAACCAATCTTTCAACCTTGCAGTACGTGTCAGTACATTCGTGAAACGTTCACCATAGAGGTACCTGAGGGTCAGAGAGTGAGAGTCCAACATTGGTTGTTATCTTATCTAAGCCAGAGCTTTTCAGCACAGCTCCTGCATCTCCCCTGTTTAGAATACTCTCTATCTATCCCTGCACTAACTAAGCACTAGCCATACTGCCTGACGTCAGAATAATTATAATGCTCTTTACTGGTAGAATCATCTGTCATCGTGTGTTTCTCTGACAAGCTTAGGCAGGTATGCTGAGCAGAGACAGATGGATCGCATGCAGAGTGGGGAGGATTTGAGAGGCCCTGGTCTGGTCTACACTGAGTCAGATTGTGTTAGGTTTACTGGTGTGTGAATCGTACCTCTGTGCGGTCAAGAAGACAAAGCGGACTTTATGAAGACTCTCACCATCCGAGCCTCAGCTGTATGTACAGAACAGTGCGCACCTTTGTCTACACAAATATGGCAGGCGGGCTATGTGTGTGTGTGGAGGAGGGGTGAGGACTGAGCAGGTATGTGTGATGTGCAAACTGCAGTACGCCAGCCGGGGGGAATGAATTACTTTTCAAAGGGGCAGGGGGCAAGTCAGTGCAGGTCCAGTCCAGCTTTGAGGGAAACCACTGCTTCTCGATGATGTCATCAGACCCTGCACACACCACTGAAATAAACCCCAATTGGACAAATATGGATGTTTTTGGAGTGTTTTTTTGTGCTATGTGTCCCTATGAAAGAACAGCCACCCCCACCCCCCCCCCCCAAACGTCAAAGTCCAAATGGAGTGACCCATCCCACCACAAATGCAGAGGTTGGGACAGCTTAACTGAGCTGAGGCTGGGGACGGGAATGGGAGATTTGGGGGAGGTGAGGGAGTTAGGGTGGGGGATAGTTAACTGAAGGGATTAAATGACTTCTCTGTTGTTTCGGATGGCACAACAGAGAACCATACTGAAGATCATCCCAATAATCTAAAGTGGGAGAAAGAGAAGGAGAGGGGGGGGGGGGGGGCGTGCATTAGGAAATTTACTTTTATGTAGTTGAGACAGAATGTTTAATAATTTCATGATTAATGCATGATTTCCGATGCTTACCATAACCCCTGCGATACCAATCCCCACATATCCGATGATGAAGAGCTTTTCATTGAAATACTCATCGATGGCCTCCACACAATTCTAAAGACAGACAAACACAAACAATGGATTTGCATTTTCTCTTCTCCGTCATAGTACAAAACTTCTAATAGACAAACAAGCTTGAATTTCCCCTTGGGGATCAATAAAGTATCTATCTATCTATCTATCTATCTATCTATCTATCAAGGGTATCTATTAGCCAGGGGAGAAAGCTCAACAAATGCATTGTGGGTAATATCACTGGAATTACAGTATGTATGTACAGGATGTGCTTACACCTCCCTGCTCGATGTAAGCAGATTACATGTCTACACTTTGTGTACACACATGACAGCACTAGGCTTTTGTGCCATGCAGTTGTCTTGGAACAAGGGCAAGAGCTGAACACACAAAGACGTTTAGCCAATCGAATTGTCTGCCTGTGTGCTATAAATAACATCATGGCGCCTTCGAGACCCTGAAGGCTTCACAAGCTCACTGGAGACACAGGGGGCTGGCGGAACTGTCACACACGTGTACACACATACACACACACAAATACACACACTCACACGCTCTCTCTCTCTATTTTGCAACTGGACAACTGCCCAGTGTAACACAGACACACACACACACGTAGACATATTTCTGTACACCAATCTGGAGTAACACACACACACACACACACACACACACACACACACACGCATGCACACACACACACACACACACACACAGACACACACACACACACACACGTCATGTATAACACACTTCAACCATTCAACCTTTTACTGAGTAATGTCAGGTTAGCACTCAGAATATGTGGTTTCCTCTGAGTTATTTATAAGAGAATACCTCATACCAACTACACCAATGTCTAATCTGGGACAAAATGCATGACTTGAAGATATCACTTAAGTAGGGCTTACTGGCAGCTATTCAACAAAAACTGCATTTTTAGAAAAAACTTAAGGATTGAACAGAATTCTCATATGAGGTGTGTGTACTTTTGGGGAGGTTCTGCATTTAACACATGAAAGATTTAGCTAATACATGAATAAACTAAAACATTAGCAAATGTCAACATAATGCTCAACATAATGCTTTAATTGCTATGATGTGATTATATAGAAGTATGTGTGTTTCTACTGGACACTGTTATATAAATACAGTATTACTATTTACTATAACTATAATAGTATAATTGAACAAAATTCACTATTTACTAAAATACTTATTATGATAAAACTATGAAAATGGATATATACATGGATTTATATTTACCGATATATTATGTTTTCAATACAGCTTAAACAGACCATATCAATTCAGTCACTGTAGTGCTACACAATGCTCCATTCCTGAAATGGTTGTGCAGAGGCTGCAGCTGTCTGTCAGGTAAGTGTCCGCCATTGCAGTGGGAAAGACCAGCAGAAACAGACCATCGTCTCCTCCCAGCATCTCGCCATCGGCTGCTGTCTCACTACTGCCCTCAAATGGTAGTGAGGAGTAAGTCTTTATACCCAACTATCACTAACATTTGTTTGTTTCTATTCCATTATTTTAACTGAAGGTGTGGCCCTAAATCCTGATGTAAGACTGCCAATATTTGAGTTAAATACACACCTAAAGCATAGTTGTTAATTGGAACACTGGAATCGTGTATTGCTCTATTCAAGCAACTTTTTTCCCATTTACAGAGGAATATGAAGTATGCTGGAATATGCTTTCAGCGCATCCAGAGGAATATGACAAGAACGTAGCTGAATTTGATGGTGTAACAGATTATGATAAAGGACTACAACTTTAACCGCTTTAATGTCCTGTGGAGCTCCGATTGTTCTTCCCATTACTCCTGTAGCATGTATGTGTTATTGCTACTGTATATTGCTCCACACTGCTGCCTCGCAGGCTGATGGTCAGCATGAGGCTTATATCTACAGGACTCAGGGTTACCTTAGTCTCGGTGTCTGGACACAGGGTCGGGTTGGGTTCGGTGCCTCCACAGCACTGCAGCTGTAAGTGGACCGGAAGTGAAGAGAACACACACGAAAATAAGATAGATGGCAACAGATTCTAAACAAAGGGTGCAGGGGTCAAAGGTCATATGGGTTACTCACAACAGTGTGGTACAGGGTGGCGACGTTGGTGCCATTGGTCAAATTATCCTGCAGAGAGCTCAGGTAGAAGCCCTCAACCTCATTAATGATCTGGAGTCATTCAAAGATAGAGAAACAGAGAAAATGAAAGGCGAAAATAGGTCAAGTATTTCTAAGCTTAAGTGATCATATCTGAGGTGAAATGTAAGTTTTATAGTGGTGAGAAAAATACCGTGTCTTTGTTCAAGAATCCAAAGACTCCTGCGGCCACCTCCGCCCCAAAGATGATCATTAAACAGGCGAAGAACTGCAGAATACAGTTAGAAAGTCACTATCAGCTGAGCAGCTGACCTTCTGTTAGTGTGGATTCAATTGTTCAGCTATAAACTATGAATGTTTCTCAGCATATAATGTTGACTACCAATACAATATAGAATCCTGAATGAACTGAGACACACTGAGTAACAGCACTGTGACTAAATTAATCTTAACACAGTAATTTAATTTAGCACCACTGTTGGGATGACAACAGCTCATCAGCAGATATCACATCCACACAGACTTAATCTTCTGTCATGATTTATTTCCCTCATGAAAAGTCATTTAGGCCAATCATTTTATTAAGAGCAAATTTTAGAATTTCAAAGAAAGTGTGAATGTGTGAGTGTGTGCGTGTGGACGGAGGGAGGTAGCGTTAACATACCAATCCTAGAAGACATTGTGACTCCCGTACAGCCCCACAGCAACCAAAGAATCCCACCAGCATCATGACCCCTCCAGCAACGATGAGGATGTACACGGCTAGAGAGAGAGACAGAAAGAGAGATAGAGAGTCAGAGAGAGAGAGACAGAGAGACAGATAGAGAGAAAGAGAGATAGAGAGTCAGAGAGAGAGAGAGAGAGACAGAGAGAGAGAGGACATTATAATTAACTGTTTTATAATAAATAGTTTATTCTCAGATACTGTACAGCAAAGGAAAGTCCAATATCCGATTCAATTTCCTGAGCAAAATGGTCAATAAATCACACAACAATGCTTAATGCACTCTCACAGGTATTTCAAAATGACCTCATACAGGCCTAACAATCCACGATTTATTCCCTTTTTATGTTCAGCAGCAAATGACTGCATTCACCATTACGGGAATGCAAAACACACCTGCCCATTAGGGGGCACCCTAACCCAACAGGGTTTACAGGACATGTTTACACTCTCCTCTATGAAGGAGAGAGATTTTATATGATTTTAGACAAACATTTTAAAGTCAGATTCTTTCTCACCTATTAAAAGAGTACTACTTTTTACTAGTATAAAAACCATGAGAAACTTGAGCATAAAACACATGGGAACAGCAGTGATAAGTCTTTTATTGGACTACTGTGAGGAAATCGACATGCTCTTTGAACACTGCTGAGTGAAAGTGAAAATGGAAAAAAAAGCTTGTGGGAAAACCCTCATTGGTTGAAATTAGATTTTTGCAATTTCCCCCACTTTCATGGTTTCACACTTCTGATAAGCATATGTCAACCACCCACACAGTTGGCTGTGGAGGCACACCCTTATTATTGACACCGTATCTTTTCTCTCACCCACAGCACAGTATAATGGCACAGAACCGTGAGAGCCAGAGAGAATGGGCCAACAGACTCGCCACAGGGCAATAGACATGCCACATGTTTATCATTGTCATCATTTTTACACAGTAAACTTGCACTTGAACTTGATACTCCGTGGGAGTTTCACTGAGAATATGAATCATATATAAACATGCTGTGAAACAAAGTCCATGATGACTATGAAACAGAGATAGAAACAGAGAGATGTGAGCACAAGCTTAGGGTCACATGTCCCAGCAATGTTCTGTGCCCCTGCACACCATCTCACCACCACTCCCATTCCTCTGAACTCCCCCCACTGCAAAACTGGTCTCTCCTCACAGAAACAAGGGGCGCATTGAGGGCGCCCTGTGTATGCATTCATTAGGTCAGTCAGGCCCCCCGCAACAATGGCCTCCACACACTGACCAGGAGCCCGCCACTGCAGCCTCTGCCTCTGGAGCACAGAGGAGAGAGAGGGGGAGAGAGGGAGAGAGAATGGAGGGGGGGGGGTGGAGATGAGAGGGAAAGAGAGAAAGAGAGAGAGCGAGGGAGAGAAGCAGTCTTCAGACATATGTGATGGAGGGAGAGAGAACAAGGAGAAAACATGGTGAGAAAGAAAAGAAGATAAGGAGAGAAAATGAGAAAGGGAGAGATCAGAGAGTGTGTGAAGGAGGGAGAGAGAAAGGAAAACAAAAAGACTGACAGAACAAGAAATATGTAGAGAAAATGAAAGTTAAAAAGAGAGAAGGGAGGAGCAGAGAAACTAGGAGCAGAGGGATTGCAAGAAGGACAAAAGAGGGAGAGGACAGAAGGATGAAAAAGAGAAAGTAATGGATGTGCGAAAGAGAAAGGTGATAATGTCAGAGAGAAAAAGGATGAGCAAGTTTTAATTGGGGAACAGAAAGGAGAGAGGAACAAAAGAGTGAGGAAAGATAAATGGGAGGAGAAATGGAGGGAATGACAGGGGATACAGAAAAGAGAGGAAGGAGATAAGGACAGGGTGATAGAGAAGGAGTGAGATTAGGGTAGAAAGAGTAAAACGTGTTATTTTTCAGCCATGGGATTCAGAGAAGGGACACAAGAGACCAAAGCAAAAAGATGTGAGAGGGTGGGAAGCACAAAGCCCAAAAGAGAGACACAGAAGATGAGGTAAAAAGAGACTTGGAAGATGGGGTGAAGAGACTCAGAAGATGAGGTAAAGAGAGTCAGAAGATGGAGTAAAGAGACTCAGAAGATGAGGTAAAGAGTCAGAAGATGAGTTAAAGAGACTCAGAAGATGAGGTAGGCTAAAGAGAGAATCAGAAGATGAGGTAAAGAGACTCAGAAGATGAGGTAAAGAGAGTCAGAAGATGGAGTAAAGAGACTCAGAAGATAAGGTAAAGAGTCAGAAGATGAGGTAAAGAGAGAGGCGGAAGATGAGGTAAAGAGACTCAGAAGATGAGGTAAAGAGAGTCAGAAGATGGAGTAAAGAGACTCAGAAGATGAGGTAAAGAGTCAGAAGATGAGTTAAAGAGACTCAGAAGATGAGGTAAAGAGTCAGAAGATGAGGTAAAGAGACTCAGAAGATAAGGTAAAGAGTCAGAAGATGAGGTAAAGAGACTCAGAAGGTAAAGAGTCAGAAGATGAGGTAAAGAGAGAGGCAGAAGATGAGGTAAAGAGACTCAGAAGATGAGGTAAAGAGTCAGAAGATGAGGTAAAGAGACTCAGAAGATAAGGTAAAGAGTCAGAAGATGAGGTAAAGAGAGAGGCAGAAGATGAGGTAAAGAGACTCAGAAGATAGATAGATAGATAGATAGATAGATAGATACTTTATTGATCCCCAGGGGAAATTCAAGCACAAGAAGATGAGGTAAAGAGACTCAGAAGATAGATAGATAGATAGATAGATAGATAGATAGATAGATAGATACTTTATTGATCCCCAGGGGAAATTCAAGCACAAGAAGATGAGGTAAAGAGACTCAGAAGATAGATAGATAGATAGATAGATAGATAGATAGATACTTTATTGATCCCCAGGGGAAATTCAAGCACAAGAAGATGAGGTAAAGAGACTCAGAAGATGGGGTTGTTGTTTAAGTGTGACAATCAAAGAAAGAAAGACGTGAAGAGAGACTTGGGTAAAAAGTAGATATAGATCGGTCCATGTTTGCTCTATTGACTGGTCCCAGCCTATTTGCAAATAATATGACATTTACCAATGGCAGTGGCTGATAATTATGTGTTTATTTGCTACCTTGCATCAATTCTGCACCAGCTAAATACTGTTATGCATTAACTGGCACATTCAAAGATAGTGCTATGAAGGACTGAAAACACGATTTTCAGTTTTTTTTTTAATTTTTTATCATGAATATTTTGTGTCCCTGCCACTGAAGGGTATAATTAAGAAATATCGGCATACATTTTCAGCCGTGGGCCTGAATTGTTATTTTCAACACTGGTATTGGCCCAGAATCCCACAGTCGGTGCATCCCTTGTAAAAAGATGGTGGGAGAAGGGGCCTGCTGATAAAGAATGAAAAATAGAAAGACAAAAAGAAAGTGGGTTAAAAAGAGAGATGGGAGAGGGGGGTTGTTCAGGAGTGAAGAGCTTAGGGGCAGAGGGAGTGACTGTGGGAGCCTGGGCTTAAAAAAGAGACGAGAGAAAGGGGTTGTTGTTGTAAACGAGTGTGAGGCACAGAGTGAAAGAGACGAGGGCGGGCGGGTGGCTGTGTGGGTAGGCGGGCGAGCATCTTTGCTGGGCTGGCATCTGTGGTGAGAGTGGTACTCTTGGGGCCTGAAGTGGTGTGGATGGCGTGGCGTCATCTCTCTGGCGACTCACTGAGCTGAACAGTACCACTCTCCTTCTCCTCCTCCTCTCCTCTCCTCCTCCTCTCCTCTCCTCCTCTCCTCCGCCCTCTCTAATAGTGCTCTAGCAGCTAGCATTTGTGTTTCACAGCCTCATCAGTGCCTCTAACCAAACCAAGCACTATAATTAAACCTCAGGGGGTGGGAGTGTGTGTGTGTATGTGTGTGTGTGTGTGTGAGGGGGGGGGGGGGTTCACAGCAGGTTGTTTTTCCTGTTCTGGGTCAGGAGGGTGGTGGAGATGAAATGGGGCAACCCTCAGCGGACTCACCAGCAGAGAAAACAAGCCCTGCTGGCAGACCCCACTGCCGAGAGCGCTCCGACAAAAAGCAGCGGCGTAATAAATATCCATAAAAACCACTGTCATGTACATCGCTTTACACACTAATGATTCCTTTTGTGTAGGAAGCTGTTCTGGCACATTGGGGCTAAATGGCGGCTTGCGTTTCGCAGTCGGTTTGGCCAGTCATGCAGGATGCAAATGGCAAAGTTTGATAAATGCTCTTTATCAGCACAAAACCCTTATAACCAAAACACCGCATAGAGCAACAGTCAGGAGCGGACGACCGCATGGAAAGTGGAAAGTCAAGTCACCTGCACGGAATGTGGCGTATCAGCCTGTTTGATCTGGTAATAACAGCACGGGTCCTTGTCTCTCTGCCTCACTTTCTCTCGGGCATCCTGCGTGCACAGCTTCCGATAATATTTATGTGGTTGCCAGGGTTACGCTGGAGAGGCCAACATGGCATGTGCCGCTGCAGAGCTGCAAGCTGAAGCTAAGTGTGCGGCAACAAGCCTGTGTCAGTTCAGGGCACCTGTGAGCCTGGGCCAGCTCAGGGCCAGACCCAGCCCAAGGTTGCACCTTATCTGAGACGCTGATAAGCATCCCTCAGTCACCACTGAAACACAATCTGCAAGACATTTATGGGCTACATGAGCTGCAGTTTGCTAGGGATGTCTGTATGTCAGTAGGTGACTAGTAAACCTTACCAAGGATTATTTTAACTATGCAATAGAGAGTGAATAAAACACAATAAATAACAGTAAATTGATTCATTGCTTGCATTCTACAGTTAGGAACATAAATGGTGGACTTGTGTGTGTATTACCCAGGGCCTAATCAGTAATTTTGCTGATTAAAATGCAAGACTTGCGTGTGTGTATGTGTGTGTATATAGGCAAATGAGATTAACACTAAAAGGGGAAACGCACAGGATGTGTGTGAAATGAAATGAAACAAATGATTAGGCAAAACCAGTAAAGAAAGAGATAAGGTAAACATACGCTCATTTGTCTTTCATATTCTTATAAGCCACCCAGTTTCACTGCAGCCAATATCTCTCTGTACGCTTTAAAAATGACACCAATTTGGAGTTAACGAGGGACTAATGGGCTCATCTACAGCACCTTTTCTGGACGACGCTGTGTCCGCGAGATCACAGCGGCGTGTGGGAGTCAGGGCACACTGACACACACACTGTGACATCATGGGCCTTGTAAGGACTGGGCATGTGTCCAACCTCTTGGATGCCAAAGGCCTTCCAGGGCAATATTAGGCTGGCATACTCGGCATGTGGAGTTCAGAGACTTGGCTCATAAATCTGTAAGGTGAGGAGGTCTACCCTACTGTGATGTTTGGCGACCTGACAACAGATCTTACTCTGACTGTGAGAGAAGCAATGCTACTCTAATTGAATGTTATACACCGTAGCTATAGTGGTCACTATGTAATGGTCTCCCTGATGAGCTCTCATAATGAATATAAGCTTATACCATGTGACAGCCACAATAACACCACCACTAATCATCATGCTGTTTAGAAACTTTAAGATATGCGAATGACGTCACCCTTAAGAATGGAGAGGTTTGGTAAATGACGTCAGTGGACCAAGACAGGACATCTGCCTACTCCAACCCAGACTTTAGTGGGGAGTGTTTTGAACGCATAGAGACACAAAAATAGAAACATACTCAGTCACCTAAAATTACATGCTTGCTTGCGTCAAATTCTGACAACAGTATGACATAGCCCTCTAAAACACACCACCAAAATTAGAAACTAGTCCTTCCATAACTATCTCATTCTCTTTTCACCTCATCTCTGACGAAAAGATTTCTTATTGGGTTCTTTAAGCCACAGCTCTAAATAGATCGTTCCTGCTCGCGACTTCCATCTAGGCAGTAACCGTTTTTAAGGTTAATCACAGCTTCAAACTGAAAAGCAGAGACGGTCCCCCAAAGATGGCTTCCACTGGGCACGTGGAACTCCATGAAGGCGTTCAACTCTGCAGACTCATCTTTTTTTCTGATGGTGGGCAAATGCAGCTCTCTCGCTTACCTCCCAAAAAAATGCAATCAAAACTTGTAGACATAAAACACTTTTCCTTTGGTTTCTAGGCTGCATGTCTAATCTCTCTGAGAGTGGGTGGTGGATGTTTCTGGTAATGGCAGATGGCCTCCGCTCTGCGCTATCACACTCCACAGTACGCCATCAACCAGGAGCCTCCATTACGCCTCCAGATCCGATCCAGAGATCTAATAAAGCAACACAGAGCCTCGGCAGCCGCCTTGTGAATAGCGCCCAGAACTCGGCACCAGATAGCCAGCCGATGGACGAGAGAACTGTTACTGACGCTCATTTGTTTCTCTCTCCCCGGGTCCCCCAGAAAGTATTTAGGTTTCATCCCTACTGCCAGAGGGGCCAGCACTCCTCTGGTAAGGTCTGTGTAAAAGCATCCAGACTGAGATTAATTGGCCTCATAGATGGAGCAAAACCTCAAACCCCCCCCCCCCCCCCCCTGCACCCTCCGGAAAAGAGAACGCCATCAGGGACAATAAAATAACCTGGTTTTGGTGGGAAACTCCATTACACCGCCCCTGCCCTGCTCTCACAGTAAACGAGCGCAACCCCAAAGCTCTTCTTCTTCTCTCAAAGGGGTAATAAGATGAAAGGGCTTCCTCATCTGTAATGCCCTGCACCAACCACGGACACCGCGGTGGCAGAGAGTGGACACTCGGAACGAGGCAGACATTAACACAGTTCCCAGGGACACTCCCTATAAATAGCTGTATAATGTATATATAACAACAGGGAGCGCTCTGTTGACAGGTTGGCATCCAAGCAGCCAAGTAGAACTCGTAATGCGACTCCATACCTCACATATAAGCCACGCAGCAGATAAAAACGGCATATCACTGAGACAGCAGCAAACAGTGGGGCCACACCTGCCGCGGGTCAATCCCACTGCCAGCCACTTCTCTGAGCAGCTGCGCCGCCTGACGAACTGTGAACTCACCAATGAAGTAGGTGTCTGGGGCGTCATCTCCGTTCAGGAGCGAGATGGTGTCCGGGTCGAAGCGCAGCCACAAGCCCACGGCCACCACCAGCGAGCCGGACAGCTGCAGCACAGAGAGAGGAGGACACATAAAAATGCATGAAAGCTCTGCAACAAAATGTCTGCTGATATTCTACTGGAGCTAAACACAAGCAGACGGCCACTCATCTGTTTGAAAAAACAGTATTTTCACTGGAAGGCTACACCCTACACGCCAAAAACTGTTTGTGGGTGTAGTCAGAAATTGTAATACAAAGTGCTTCATGAGATAATAAAATATAGGAAAAGGAAAATGATTTAAGATAACAACAAAAACAATAAAATATCATTGCTGAAACAGCAGCTTCATCATTTCACTTGGAACTGAATAGACATAGAGTACAAAAACTAGCTGGGAGAGGACCCATGGAGAGTCTAAATTCAACAATGCCTTATAGTGCTGCACATGGCAAGATCATGCATGAACACTGCCACCTTTCTCGCTAGAGCAGGTGTCTTTGGATGAATGGCTATGCTGTAAGTAGAAATAATTTCAAATAACCTCTGGCCATCTCCGGAAAGGCCACAACAGTAAACAGCAGCACTCACTCGGGCTGAGTGACCATTACTGACTTTGTGGGCCGGACGCCCTTTTAGGCTCTTATTTTCTCCACATTGTTCCCTCTGTAACCTTGGCCATGACACTTCATTGATTGAAACTCAGTAAGATAAAGAGTGCCATGCCATCCTGCCTGAAGCTTGCCATCTGTCCTTCCAGAGGGACACCAGTGTCATTTAGTGGACTATATCCACATAAAAAGCACTCAGGCATTGCAGAGCAATCCAACGACTGTGGCTTCGAATCAAGGGCGCGGTGGACGTCATACATTTTTAATGCACTCTGTAAATCAATCGCAGTATTTGTCTGAATAGTTAATTGTGTGAAAATAAACTCATTCAAGTGCATGTTTGTGGCAATCAAACATTATCATCATAATTAGTAGTCCCTATAAAACGGAACGCCTTTTGGGCCTAGGGGGATTTCTTTGTGCCGTGGCTGCTGCCTCCCCTGGAGAAACTGAGTCGGTGTAACTGCACTGATTAGAAGCCACAAGCTCTTGCATAAAGCCCCAGTTTTATATCTTTGTAAAAGCGGGTTTTGGCCATTTTAGTCATTAACAAACTGAATTAGCTTTAACTAGATATCACACGATAGAGCTCAACCTGCAGAAGCAGCTGCACAGGCAAACAGGAAGTAGCTATGGCAGGCCATGTCTGTGCACTCTCCCCATCACAACCACGCTGTTCACTCCATCACACATAATGACATTCTGGGTCTACACGGAAACAGTCCTGGTTAGTTTTTTCCTCAATCCCACAGTGCCTTGCGCTAATGGGCCGGCCATGGAAGCATTTATCTGGACAGAACCACTTCCTCATCTGGGGACACAAATAAGAGGGAAACTGGCGTAGTAAGGGAGTAAGGGAGAACAAAATCCTTTAAAGTTTACACAATGCAGTTCCTTTACCGTAGAGTAATGGTTTCAAACTCATTCTAATGCTACACTGACTGATATTATGGATAATGAAGTCCCTGACATTGCCAATGCACGTCCGGAATGCTTGATATTACACTATGGAATGTTGTTGATCGGGTAGGATCATGACCCTTTCAGTCGGTTTTTGGCTAACTGTGTACTGTCTTAGCGCTATATTGACGCAAAGGCGCACAGACATCAATTCTTCCATCACATTGCTTTAAGGACACTGGACCGGGTCAGGGCCAGACGTGCACCAGCTGTGGGCCTGAGCTGCTCCCTAGTGTGCTGCCAAATGGGGATGACATTCACAGGGAACGGGGATGTATGAGAGGGGGGAGGAAGCAGACAGCACAGAGGGGTTGGACCCCCAGACGGGATGACTCGGGAGAGAAGGCACAGAGGAAGACTGCTGTCTAATTGATCCCAAAAGGAGAAGGTCTTTGATGTATTTTTCTCTAGTTCTCTCTAGCTTACCTTCTTCTTTATTCTGTTTCTGGTTCTTAATGAGGAGACAGAGCTTTGATTACATGATTAGAAATATGTAATTGCTCTCATTTCATGGCCAAGTAGACTAACTGGATATATGAATGTGCTTTCCGCTTATCCTAAACATGCAGTCCAATTTTTAAAATGAAAAGACAAATACAGTCCATTTATGCCAAATACAGTTACAGTCTGGTTATTTATTTTTAGGACAACCTATGCCAGTAATTCTAATTATACAAGCTAAATTACAACTGCTTGACACCCACACTGTCCAATGGCATCCAGTTGGCCAACGCCTTGTCCGTGTGGGTGGGCAGTCAGGTCGTGCCAGCCTCATAAGACGGCCCAGGCCTGGCCTGGTGTGGCTTGGCATGGTATATGGCGTCACCCGCCTTAGCATCAGCTGCCCCCTGGCACTGTCCCCCATTGCCCCTTGATACCCACGCTGTTCCCCCTGATGTCCTGGGTGCCACCCCCCCCCCCTCCCCTGGCAGCGCAACACAACGGCGGGGCTTATCTGTGGGCCGGGCCCCTCCACAAAGACAGGCCTGTGTGCTGCAAGCGGTGGCACCGCTCCACTGATGACCGATAGCAGAGATGGCAGCTAAGATTTAACTCACAGGCCACTACACTGATCTGTGCGGGCAGGCCTTGTCCACCCACTTCATTAGAATAATGATAAAATCATCAGGCCAAACGTAGTGCAAAGCTATGTGTGATCAGCTATGGATAAGGAAGGGTGGAGTTTTCTGTTCATGATTTGATGGTTAAAAAAAAAAAAAAACATATTAAACCTGCCAGCCTTACCAGTTATTAAGAACAGTATAACATGTTTCATGAGGGTTAGGTTAAGGACTTAATGCGCAGTTTTTTGCATGGAGATCCGCCTTTTTTATGTTGTTTCATATTGGCAGTAAACGTTTTGCGCACTGCTTACGCGCCCAGAGCACCTCGAATTGGAAAAAGTTATTCTACGTCATTCGTGTTTTTATGAAAGCATAGTGCACCTAGTGTTTTAATAGTGGCAAAACATGTCCCGTCTGATCGCACCCTAACAAAGCATTGTTATACAGTCATAACCACTGTATTGCTTTATGGTACATTAACGCTATAGCAAGCAAGTCCAGATCAATCCGGTTCTTGCTGCATATCCTCTTGTGTAGCAAGAAAACTCATGAATAGGATGAATCTTATCTTGAAAGCACACAGAACCATCTTCAGGTCAATAAAAAAGCTTACAAAGCTATAAAATTGTAATAATACAAGTGAGAGTTTGACCTTAATGATACTTCAAAGGGTTCGGAAATTCTCATAATTAACCTCCTTTTAGCGGAAGCTGGGCCATATTACAATATAGACAGGCACTGAATACCAAATAGTCTCGGCTTTGCTTAAAAAAATATTTGTCAGGCTATTCTTAGCAATTGGCGGGCATGTTTGACATGGATAAAGTTAGCATTCTAGAAGCTGATTTGCTACACTGCATCATTACATCAAGGTCCACCATACATACAGTAGCAGAAACCAGACTAAGCCTACCTATTTGCCTGGCTGCTAGATAATAGTCTTTGACAGATACTTTTGTTGTACTGGCTGCCCAGAAGGGACATATCACACATGCAATGGAGAGACATATTTCTCTGAGAAATACAGCTTGGTGCAGTCTAGTTTCACAGAAACAGGAATTAGTTTCACAGAAAAAGGAATTACTACCGGTAAATATAAATCTCTGGAAGAATATTCTAAGTAGGTACCAAGAGATGTATTAGACTATAAAATCAAAGTTTAATGCAGTTTAGACAGCCTGTCCCTCTGTGTTTAGTAGAGCACATACTAAATGCACTGCGCTTGAGAAGTCATTGCCCAGCACACTATAGACAGACCCGAGGGAACAGAGGGAAATTGGCATGAAAATGCCAAATTGTTGCACATTTACAGATTGCCTCTATAGATTCCCCACAATTGTGGATTGTACTGCACTAACAGACTCCAGCTATGCTTTGAATGTTACAACAAAGTGAAATTCTGGCCTTGGTTGGTCTAGTAGCTTGATTTATAGAAACCACAGGTCCTCTTCTGAAAGTCAACTGCAATGGATTTTTCGTATGAAGTAGAAGTAGCATAGACTGTATTGAACACTTTTTGGACACCAAAATGAAACTAAGCTGGTGACTGAAACGGAGGTGTAATTGCAATCATGGTGTCCACACAACACCAGCTAACATCAAATACCTGTGTGGAAAATAACGAAGTGTGCTCTTTCAACAGAGACGGTGGGGGTGGGGGTGGGATAAGATTGCTTGATGACAGACAAATGAACACTACAGCGCAACAGTTCCCAGGGAGCAGTGCACAATCTGCCTAATAAAGGCCTGAAGCACTCCACTCAGCTGTTTCGGAGACTGTATACACCAGGGACAAACCACATGAGTGTTCTGGGCTTTCTGAAAGAGGCCATGGTGCACAGAAAGCAGGGAAGCCCTCTGACATGAAGAGCAGAACATGCATTTGTGAACTCCAGTCTCTCAGTATCCAGGATGACCCCAAAACATTTGTCCGATGGATCACTGCTGGAGTGAATGAGTGATGTCTAATTGCAGTGGCAAAACAGGCAGCTTATTGAGGCAAGTGAATGGAGAGGGAGCATGAGGGCCTGGGACTTGGAATTGGGGTGAGTTGGGGGGCAGACTCTCTGAAAAGGCTCACTGACACCAGTGCATACCAATAACAAGTCTGGAGAATTCCCTTAAATCCAAACACATCGCTGCCTATGCTGTTACAATATGTCCCTGGACACTCGGAGTGAGGACCACACATACATCCTTATAAGGATTCCTATGGAAGCACAGCTCCATCTGCCAGTGGGTTTGGCAGCAGTAGTGATCTGTGTTAGGCTAATGTCAAATGTGACAGAGCTGTCTGGCTTCCTTCCTAAAAGGCCTCATTGGAGAATGATGCTGTGTGGATTTATGCTTCAGTGTGAGACACTGGATCCTTGCTTGTACAACACAACACTGTTTTCTACCTTAATGTGTGTTAAGCACCTACAACTGGGAATTTATCACCATGCTAAATATGTGGTGTATTTACACATGAATAAACATCTGGCGGATGCCAACTGTAAGCGTATGGAAAAAATAGAAATTGACTGCCCATACTGAAGAGATGAAAATATAATTTGCATTGTGTAAATTACCCTTGAAAAACTTCCATGTCCCCATTTATCTAATTTACGTCACCTTGGTCTCTGAATCAATTAAAGAGGTATCATGTAGCCTAAATGAATCATGAAGGGTCCTCTTTGTCTCATCCATCGTGATTAAGGTCTGTGAGTTTAATCATTTAACAGAAACAATTTCAGCTGCCTCTGCGCATTGCATTCTTTCGATTTCATAGTCCACTGTAGGCGTATAGTTTAATTACGCTTAACATACAGAATACAATTTATCATGTGCTCTTGATGATATTCCACCTTCCATTATAAATATTTATTTTGATTTGTATATCTAAAATGGGATAATGCATTCTCGCTCATAGAGTTATTTCGCAGCCTCCGCCACCCGAAGTCACCGCAACAGCGACAAAAGACCTCAGACCAGACCACCACCCTAACATGTTTGATGTGACAACACGCACGCTTGTGCTGGGAAAAATAACAGACAGGTTAATCCAACACAATATCCAGATAGGCATTTGAGACTAGGATGCAGACGACTCCAGACACACCGAGAGCCAAGGAGACATTCAAACAAAAAAGATCTAGCCAGATACATGGACAATTCGTAACGTGGAGATGCTTAACGAGATGTGATAAATTGATTAGGCAAGCACTAGCAACCACCCCACACTCTGTAGGCTACCCATCTTCTCCGGATTCCCAGCGATTGCTATTGCAATGCATTCTCGTTTTGTATGACAAACAATATGCACAATGACATTATTCAGGTAGGACAGCAGCAGTTTGCCTTCCCCTGGCATTCACTTACCCAGAATATGAAGTTAAAAACGAAAAGGAGGTATTTCACACATTTCATCCCGCCTTGGACTTTGCTCATGTTTCTAGTGGTTCCACGTCGCGCGTGTCCTCGATTACAATAGAATCTTTAGCACACTAACAGAAGAGAGCGCTTTAAAGAAACAAAGGCTCGGAAAGAAACTCAGTTTAGGTAATTTCAGTTCACGGTCACAAGCGTGGATGCAGTCAGTCAGGTCTCTCTCACCACAACCGCGGTAGAGTTGTGTTTGGTTCGTAACGGGACCGCCCATTCGCTTCGAAGGGGCAGTGGCGTACCGTGGGAGTGTGCAATTTACCGCGCTTTGTTTACAGAAGTGGTTAATGGGAGACCCAAATGCCCCTTACCTTTCCATATTCAGCAATCTAACAATTAAACCACAATACCACGAGGAAGATTATGAGAAAACCGCCAGTTAAAGCCCCAAGTAGCCTACTTCTCATTGTTTATGTGAGTATAGTGGACTTGTAATCATTATTATTGCAAGTTCATCATTATTTCTCAATAGTTCCACATCCTACGCAACTGAAATAGAATGGCACACTGCAGTCCTACAATATAAGCATTTACGCATCAGACCTATGCAAATTACTCGTCTTAATTTACTCACATGCGCAATGTCTCGACTGTTATGCATCTATAGACTACGTGTAGGCTCTGTAGGTTAGAGTCCAGTTCCATCTGGTGCTTGTGGCAACAGACATATCAGTCCATTTGTATGTTATCATGTGCCATCTGTTAGGGAACAAGACAACCACGCTGATGTAACAGTGTGCAACAATGCGTCCTCTCCTCTGCTCCAAAAAGGCATCTGTGAAGGAATCCTTGGCATTTCATCAATCATCAGGGTTGGGTCAGATTACTTTGAAATGTAATCCATTACTGACTACAAATTACATGGCAATTTTTGTAATCAGTAACGTAATCAGTTGGATTACCAAAAACATGTAACGTAATCTGATTACTTTAGGATTACTTCAATAAATATGCCCATTAAGTAAAAGACACCACCTCAGAATTGATGAAATAATTCTCATTCTATTTTTCTTCTCCACCCTTCTCCAAACATGCACAACTCAGCTTAACCTTTATAAGGGCACACCTGGACAAATAATTTAGCTTTCGCTGGATTTTTTTGACCCAGGGACATGGCCTGAGATTGGCATAAAAAAGGGAAGCGTTAAACCCAAATGACTCCATGTCCGTTTCAATTGTGGGGGTGAGGAAATTATTATTTTGGGATGTTGTTCAACCAGGGGGACCTGGTGACTTTCTCAAAGTAAACGGTAACACTAAAACAAGAGGCTACATTAAGATTAGGAGGAAAAGATCAGGCAGTGTGCCGAGAGAATATACTACTATTGGGGCAGGTCTCTCGGCACACTGCCTGATCGGGATATACTGATAGACTATGTAAGTTAGTAAGTAAGTATATCTTTTGATCCCGTGAGGGACATTTGCTCTATGCATCTATCCCAGTCCGTGAATTAGTGAAGTCGAAACGGCAAGCCCAAAGGCCGAAGCCCTAACCAGTAGGCCATGGCTGCCCCAAAAGTCAGCATTTGAACATTAAACCACACAATGATGCAAAACATACAGCCAAACAAGGCAAGAAATGGTTAACAGAGAACAATATCAACATTTTAGAGGGGACCTCAATCGATCAAAAAAGTGAGCACAAGGCCAAAGTGATGGCAAATAATCGTTCCTGCCTCAAAACCCAGATTGCTGCTAAAAAGGTGCAGTCTACAATCATTGTGGAGACATGAAGAGGCTTAGTGGGTATTATATGAACCATTTTGAGAGCTGTGGTGGTAAATAAAGATGTTTCCAGTGATTGTTTAAAAAGGGTATGAATAATTTTGAACACGCAATTTTTCATAAAAATGTTAAAAAAGATAAAAACACTTTTTTTTATTCCATGTTTTTACCACATTGTCTTGCAACCTTTTGGCATGTGCAAGTGCCATTTTAAGTAAGAACAAACATATTGGTCAAGAGAAAAATCAATATTTGCCAAGGGTATGAATCATTTTGTTCTTAACTATATCTTAAAAAAGACTAAAAAGTGAACATCCGAATGAACTGCTTGTCAAATTAAAAGATAGCTAGGCTATCATAAAAAAAGTTGCATTGTTTGCATGATAAAATGTAATCAGGTAATCCCCAACAATGTAACTGTAATCTGATTACACAATTTTTTTATTGTAATCTGGGCTGATTATAGTTACTTGATTTTTGTAATCTGATTACGTAATCCAGATTACATGTAATCCGTTACTACCCAACCCTGTCAATCATGTAGGCTAGTTATTAAGTGGGACAATCCTGACCTCTTCACCAATGCTGTTAAAAAGGTTTCCTTAACATGTAAACTCCAAATATGAACTAGATGTACCGCAGAGCGGTACAAAATATGACCGCCGCCCAGTCCAGCACATTTTTTCCACAGAAATAAATCACGCTGAAAGGCCTATATGATTCTAACTGTCTCACTAAATTGCATTATCCACACTCAATTCTCACTGGTATCTGCTAGACAACAAGTACCAAAACATGATTAGTTCATAGATTTCACATGTAAAATTCATTTTATACAACCCCACCCCCATCTTGCCTGTTCATAATTCTGAGAAATTATTAAATTGTGTGCATGTGTGCGTGTACACGTTTATCTTTATGTGTGTGTGTGTGTGTGTGTGTGTGCGTGCTTGTGTGTTTGCCTGCGTATGTGTGTTTGTGCATGTGCATGCATGCGTACATATGTCTACTGTGTGAGTATGTGTCATACGTATGATTACTGTGAATGTATGTGTGTGCGTGTGTATCTGTTTGTGCACATGTGTGCACATGGAATGGGTTTACATGACCCCTGGAGGCAAACATACGGAAAAAATTGGTCATCCTAGGCCCTACGGTTCTCAAGATATTCACAGAAAACTGTGTCTGCCCTACCCTCCTTTCGGGGGGTCCAGTACAGCGGGGGGGCTACAGATCAAAACGAAAAATGATGGTTCCATGCTATCCATGTGGGGTTACATGCCCACCAAGTTTCGTGTACCCCGGTCTTTCAGTGTCCCGGGAATCCTTGATGGAAATTTGGACATGCGAAAAAGAAAAGAAAAAAAAAGAAAAAAAAAATCTGACTAAACCTATATCACCGCCGCTTCGCTGCTCGGCGGTCATAATAAAGTATCAAAACAGAAAGAGAGAATTAGTCAGGTGCACTATTTGTTTTTGTGGGAAGTTTTTGGGGATTATGTAAACTATACATTTTTGGAAAGGTTATTGTATAAGGAGTCAGAAAATCAATGTTTGCATTTGCCCAGATGTTTATGTGGCTGCCATACTGAATTTTTAAAAAATGGCTGCCATAAAACTTTAATTTGTAATATCTCGGCTTCTGAATAAGCTAAAATATTGACAAGACTTTACCACATTAACCCATAGATGCATAAGTGGGTCAAAAATGACCCGATGTGGTTGTTTTCTTCCAATATCATGAAAGGTTGTTCACGTTTAATATTCCATGTTCCTCAAAAAACATGTTTTTTTATCATCTCATTGAAATATATCCACAATATGGGTAAAAAAACTACACATCACAAGCAGTTGGTCAGATAGCTCGGAGTTCCTTTAATTGAAATTAAAATCAGCTAAAGTGAAATGTGGATGTTCTGGAACTATCGACATGCACATTATGATTAAACAACCTTTTTAATTAGACAGTTTCTATGCATCATCATAATCATCATCACTTTCATACATCACGGCTTGGGAATCGTAATCGTTCTGGCACTGGCTGCTGCACTGACACATGTCAGTACAGGCTAAGTCCTTAGCTCTGCAGGAGCACCTTCCAGAAGAGCAGTCGATAGATAGATAGATAGAAAATAGATAGATAGATATTGATCCCCAAGGGGAAATTCAAGGTCTCAGTAGCATACAGACCTGCACTTACAGTAGAAAAAGTAATATACATATTAAAAAAACTCCACTGTACAATAGAGACAGTAGAAGATAAACATGATACTAAAACACTAAATATACTATATAATCTAAATCAAATATCCACATAGTGTGCTTAAGGATGACCAAGCATGACAGGGGAGGGACTGAGCCTGCAATTCAGTGTGCATTGTAAGGTGCTCTATGAGAGTGACTGTCATGGTGATGGTGCAAATAAGTAAGTCCAACAGTGCAAGAATAAAGTCTAGAGACCAGCATAAAATAAATATGGACATATAAGAGAATAATGTATAATGTAGACAAGGTAATATAAAAAAACTATATTAGTGCAAGAGTAGGTTGAGGTAATAGGGTTACAGCCATTGGTCAAGTATTAAGTATAAGGTATAAGTATAAGTACGGCCACAGTCCAGGCTGTGGGAGGAAGGGAGGGGTTGTGCATATGTGCTAATATAGCATGTAAACAGTGTGGCAGTAAAACAGTAGGCTAGTGGACAGTACGTACACAAACAGACAGACTTTGCAGAGAAGTCTATCTCTCCTCTACCCTTAAGTGATTGCATTGAACAGTTCAATGGCCCTGCATGGGACAAATGACTTCCTCAGTCTGTCAGTTGTGCATAACAGTGAGCGAAGTCTCCAGCTGATCAAGCTCTTCTGCTTTGTAATAGTGCTGTGGAGTGGATGACATTCATTGTCCAAGATGTTGATCAGTTTGTTCAGGGTCCTTTTGTCTGATATTGAAATGATGCACTCCAGTTCGGCTCCCACAACAGGACCAGCTTTCCTTACCAGCCTATCTAGTCGCCCAGCATCCTTCTTCTTTGTGCTTCCTCCCCAGCATACCACAGCATAAAAGAGGACGCTGGCAACAACAGACTGGTAAAACATCCTGAGGAGCTTACTGCAGACATTGAAGGACCGCAGCCTCCTCAGGAAGTACAGCCTGCTCTGCCCTTTCTTGTAGAGTGCTTCAGTATTGGCTGACCAGTCCAGTTTATTGTCCAGGTGTAAGCCCAGATACTTGTAGGTGTTTACCACCTCCACATTGACCCCATCAATGAAGACTGGTAGTAGAGCGGGCTTTGACCTGCGGAAATCCACCACCATCTCCTTGGTCTTTGAAGTGTTGAGTTGAATGTGGTTGAGTTTGCACCATTGCACAAGTCCTCCACCAGGCTCCTGTACTCCTCCTCTTGCTCGACCCTGATACACCCCACAATTGCAGTATCATCAGAGAACTTCTGCATGTGGCATGACTCAGTGTTGTAGCAGAAGTCAGATGTGTACAGGGTGAACAGGACTGGCGAGAGCACAGTTCCCTGTGGAGCTCCGGTGCTGCTGATCACAGTGTCAGAGAGACAGTTCTTCAGTCTGACGAACTGTGGCTGCTTGGTTAGATAATCTGTAATCCAGGATACCAGGTGAGCGTCCACACCCATCTGCAAGAGCTTGTCTCTCAGTCTGAGGGGTTGGATGGTGTTAAAAGCACTTGAGAAATCAAAGAACATGATTCTCACAGCACTTTTCCCCTTGTCTAGGTGAGAATGTGTCCTGTGTAGGAGATATGTGATGGCATCGTCCACGCCCACTTTCTCCTGGTATGCAAACTGTAACAGGTTTAGTGCATGGCATACCTGGGGTCTGAGTATGCCAGTCACTCCATTGTCTTCATCACATGTTGTGTTGATGTTAGAGCGACTTTTTAGAGCAAGATTTACACTTGCATTGAACCAACTCAAGGATGGCCTTTGGGGCTGGGAGGACCTCTGTGGTCACTGGTTTGAGCATGCCATCCGAGTGTTTGAAGTATCCATTTTGCAGAGGATCCAGCTGTGGATTCTGCAGAGCAATGGCTGCCTGTGCCCATACTCCTGTGTTCTTTTTGCAGAAGAAGCACTCTTTCTTAACCAGTAGATTTGTATGGGATCGTGTGAATGGCAATGAAGAACCAGATGTTGAGGGGTCGGGCTCAGCGGTTTCTGTGCTTCTTCTTTTTTGTCCACGCTTTTTGGCAGTGTAGTGTCCTGTAGCTAAAGCATGTGCATTGCGATCTCTTGCACGAAAAATCACTGCAAATAAAATCTTTCAACAGGGAGCTACTTTGTGTGTGGATCACTCTCAGCACCCATTCTATTAGGTTTGCAATGTGCATGTCTTTGTAATAATTCCCACAATAAATATTAAATGTTTTAATGAGTGATATAAAAAGTCTTTATTTTTTGAATAACAGCAGGAATATGAAATGATAACTTTTTATTACAAAGATATTGCAAGAAAACAACCACACAGGGTCATTTTTTACCTACTCATGCACTGAAGGGTTAGTATGGTAAAGTGTAAGTAGCACCATTGGATTCCTTGACCCTTACAGTGTGGGTTTAGCAGTAAAAATCAACATTCCAGTTTATTCAGAAGTCGAGATATTACAATTTTAAATTTTATGGCGGCCATTTTTTAAACTTCAATATGGCTGCCATATAGACATCTGATGAAATGCAAACATTGATTTTCTGACTCCTTATACAATAACCTTTCCAAAAATGTAGTTTACCTAATCCCCAAAAACTTCCCACAAAGGTAAAAATCTGAACATAAGGAACCTGACTAAATAGCATGACTTCAAAAACATCTTCATCTGAGGCTATTTGCACAGTGGCTGCACCAGACTGCACTGTCAAATGCACTACTGAACATTTGCATGTTTTCTCATTGTGTGACTCCCAAGGGCATATCCAAGGTAAATCAGTTAAGTCTAATGTAGGTTACTGGAAACTAAGAAAATACAGCCACTTTATTTGTTAACTTGTGGAGGCTTAGAACAGTTGTGTTGTGCCAAAGTGTTGTAATAGTGGTGGCATTTAAAAAAATCTAAACAAAGTTTGTGTGGGGCCCAAACAGATGATTGACAGCCATCATTCACCCCACTTCCATTTCCAAAAGATTTAAACCCTCCTTACTCATCCTCATTACACGCTCTGGCATTGCAAAGCCTCCCACCACCAGTCCTGAATTTCCCCTTGGGGATCAATAAAGTATCTATCTATCTATCTACCTATCTATCTATCTATCTATCTATCTATCTATTCTCCTCCATTTCACTAGTAGTTCTAAGATCACATTACCCCATATATGGGGTGTCAGCGGACACCGATTGCACTCAATCTCTGCTTTTGGCATCCCAGGACCATGGCCAGCTACCAAGCCAAACATGTCTATTAACAGTGCTCATTATCAAGTATTCTGATAGGTGAATTGGTGAAATGGGCAACATACAAAAAGGTCATGTTTGGCCTACCAACACCACATGGCAATATATGTGCCTATGAAACAAATCCATTCTTGCTAAACTCACTCAAAGTGATTAATTTACAGAAGAAGAAACTCAGTAAGCAGATTGTTGTAATGTTTGCCAAGGTCTCACCTTATGCTGCAAGAGACTCTGAATGCCTTTGAGAACGGTCTCAACTCTCAACTACTTTATTTGTACATTACACTGGGAGCAGGTGGGTCCTGAAAGCCTGTCAGCAGATTGGAGTAGAACTTCACTTTCTTGCTTTGTTGTCTTCTGCTTTACACCCTTATTTGAGAACTCCTTACTGATGTCAGTTATTGGTCTGATAGACTCCTCCAAATCCTTTTCAGAGGTAACGCTCAGTCAGGGCAGATGATGTAGAACTTGAGACAGACCCATTTCCTGCAAGGTGTCCCCACCATCTGGTTTGCATCCAGTCAGAGCAACAAGCTTTATTATCTCTTTGAGGTCTACTGTTTGTTTGAGAGGAACAGGAAGAAAGCTTTGAGCCTTATCTTTGTTGAGCAAGACTGCTATAGGTGTAGTGCATCTTGCCCTATATCTTCCATCAGTTTTTATGGCTTTGATCTTTATTGAGCAACTAACAAAAATGTTTTCCACTTTGCTCAGTAGGCTGTAGTAGGCCTACATTTATATTTAGACGTGACAGTCCATGGAGTTTGCCAGTCCAACTCACTTTGGTGGTGAATTGAAAAGCTATGCAGACATACAAGACACAACTGAAAAAGTTATAGCTACAATCAAAGCAGATGTCATCGATAAAAAGTTTAGTATTTAGCATGCTATTGATCTACTCAAATGTTGAGCATTAACGAAAACTACAGCTGCTGCTCAGTCCTCAACATTAAAGCTGTGCAGTGGGTAGCCATGATTTTTTCTTAGTGTCATAAAACATGTTTACTCTCACTACTGTGCTCACAGTAAACGTCCCAAGTGCCCACAATGCCAGTTAAACAGTTCTGATATGCTAATCCAATCGGACCTGAGCAGTAATTGTTGCATCTTCTAATTGGGTGTTGTGAACCTGCTCAAGTTGCATGACAAATTGGACAAGAACTTGGTCAGATTCAAAAGTTTGTCAGGTCTGACAGAATTGTGGTTAGAATCAGAGCGAAATTAACAGTGGCAATTTTCTAGCCTACAATGTGTCATCATACTTTAATGACACCACAGTCGAGTACTCATGGTGGCTATACCTTTGAGTCAGTATAATGTATGTAATATTCAGTTAACTGCACCTATCTCCTTGATTGGTCACTAACCTGCATTCACAAACCTAATAGAGACTGGTCACTGTCAGTGTCTCCTGGATACGCTACTTTAGGCGAATCTGTGCACTAAATCCATGTGAAGTTGGAAAATGCATGCACAAATGCTGAGAAAAATAATCTCAGCATTTGACCAATGAAGAATAATCTCAGTGTTTGTCTGTTTTTCACTGAAAGGAGAGAAGAATGTTTACCAAGGTCTGATTGACTTCGTTATGAGCTGTATGATCCTGATGTTGCTGACAGTAACCCTCATTCTCGGTTGGTTGAGCAACATCTGAGGTGATGCATGGTTAAAACTGACACATGGCCATGAGGAAATCCCCTAGACTTGGGTATTGGGATGTCTAATCCACAGGTCTGTTAAACACACTTACAAATGTCAGAATAGGTCTGCTGCGTCAGTTACATTCAGTTAGCAAGGTTACAGAACAGTGTTCCAAATATGAAAAGTAATCCTTACTGTGCCTGGACAGCAACAGACATTATGTGATTGTTATCATAGGTGATGTGTGTCTGGTTGCCATACAATGCAGTTCGTGGACACACACATGACCTCCAGCTCATGTGTGACATGAAAACACAGACTGTTTTTCCATAAACAAATAAAACAAAAGATACCAACCTCTAACAATAAACACAAAACAAAATGGTAAGACATGGACTTAGCCATCATTAGGAACCACCTGAAGACAAGCAATACAACTAGCATGGATAGCAACAGTCTCTGGGCTGGATCTGGGCCTGAGGCCTTTTTTCATATGCACAGAGCTGAAGTTAAATTACATGTTTAGTGTAAATTTGTTTGATGTCCTATATATTGTTATTGTCTCTCTCTCCCTCCCTTTCTCTCTCTCCCTCTACCATTCTCTCTTTCTCTCTCTCCCTCTGTCAGCCTGCTGGCCTGCATCTGCTGTGTAGAATCAGTGGGTAATAGGTAATTAATCAATTAAGAGATAAGTATAGTCTATTAAAGAGAGAAGAAACAAATAATGCAGAGACTTTGCATGCACCTCTTTGATTCCCCTTTTAACCCCCCCCCCCGTCCAAGAATAGAGATATAGAGAGTCTCCCATCCCATTCCTGACTAGACTTCTAAATGGGACATTGAAGTCATTTTAAATACCTTTTATCCTAAAATGTATTTTTATGTATTTCATCATAAAAGTGTAGCATTTACCTCACATTCAAACCCTGAGTTTATGCATGGGTATGCAAGTCATATTAGGCCTACAGATTAAAGGCGTTTCAACACCTGCTAGGTGATAGAGGTGTGAAAGGCTTCAACCGGTGAATGTTGCATGTCAAAATGAAATGGCTATATTGATCCATAACTTCACTGGGTGAAAGGATGAGGAAAGAAAGCAGAGGATCATTCCAGTTTGCAGTTTCTGCACTGTCAGATTCTTGAAAGCTGACAAGCTGAACAACACCACTGACCACTTCTGCATAATTTCATGGAGTGCTGAAATGTACACTATTTTTGACCATAAGTGAAACTCATAACTTTGGCTTAGGCTACAGCACAAATATTTTGATCCATAGATAAAAAAATAAGCAAGTCTGTCCTCTGAATTGTGTTTCAAAACTGCATCAGATTGATACATTTAAATGTTAAAATATACAACATTTGCCCCCGGCAAATGCCCCCGGACTCCCATACGATACACAACATCATGAACGCGGGTTCAGCCAATAACCAAAAATGTTTATTTCTATTTATTTTGTTTTGTAAGGCTTACAACTTATGTTAATCAGTGGTGCATTCTTTAGAATTTCAGTGGTTTTAGATCTATTTGGATCTAATGTTAATTTAAGGGTCAGTCGTGGCCTACTGGTTAGCGCTTCGGACCAGTAGGAATGGCTGAAGTGCCCTTGAACAAGGCACCCCTCACTGCTCCCCAAGCGCTGCTGTTGTAGCAGGCAGCTCACTGCGCCGGGATTAGTGTGTGCTTCTGTTCACTGTGTGTTTCACTAATTCAGATTGGGATAAATGCAAAGACCAAATTTCCCTCACGGGATCAAAAGAGTATATATACTTATACTTACTTATTTAACCCTGGTCCCAACACAAACCAATGATGGTATGAAATGGTATAATTTTGTATCTTTTATTTTTTACAGTAATAATGCTGAACGAGCCATATGCGGCAAAATTTTGGTTGGCCCCAACAAATCTCACTCCAAGGATTTTTGAAAAGTTGGCAGCTCTGTTAGGACTGTGCTTTTGCCTCAGTTAGCCTACATCTCCATTCTCAAGCTTTGCAACAAACACAGATTTTGAAATCTCTTAATACTTTGTTTACTTGCAGATGGAATGAGTATTGCTAGCAGGCGACCCATTTAGTAAATGAAGGGTTTTACATTCGAGAACAAAGTGTGCAGATTAAGAAAGAATTACACAATCCCTTTAGGTAATTTAGCTTCATGAAGGCCTACAGTAGTTTGCGTTCTAGCCCAGAACTCATTAAATCTGTAGATTACAATACATAGGCTATCTTTGTGTGAGAATGACATTTTGGAAGGGATTTGACCAGATTTAAAGTTGTACAGTAGCCTAATTAAGAAAATGAACTTTATAGAAATAGTGGTGTGTAGCCTAAATTTTCTTTAAGGATATAGGTAGATGAAAAATAAATTGACCACACATAAAGGTTGTTGGCTCAGATCCATCGATGGCTATGGTTAACAGTGAGTTAGAGCTCCACAGAGGTGGACATCCCAGCTTCAGAAAGTAAAGGTACTACTACCCCATACTTGTTCCAACTGTTCACATACTAGCTGATTCAAATTAACAGAACCCCTCAGCCAGGTAGAGGAGCATATTTGTGAAATCTCTTGCATTAAGTGCACAGACAGAACCAATGTATGGTAGGGCTTTCACTTTCTGGATTTTCCTCTTCCAGGATGTCCAGCTGGACTTAAGATGGCACAACAGGATATGTCATGTTAAAATAAACATAATAGTAATGTTGACTTATTGACGATATTGAGTATTTGGTTCTATTTTGTGGTATCATTGCACTCATAAATCATTGTGTCAGTGTATCTAATGTCATGATGACATTAGCTATAACCATCATGAGATCAAAGTGTGTTGGTCAGGCCTGTAGACCTATAGACCTAAGTCTGATGTGTGGTAGGGGTATTTGACAGCTGCAATAATACACTACAGTAAGGGACTGAAATGCTGTTTTACAGCTGTTTTGAAGTGGCAAGAGTGGCAGTGTCAGAAACCAGAGGGGAAGTGTTTTGACAGTTTAATTTATTTTCCTGTGAAAGCTCTCATGGCTTGACAACCCCTCAAGGGATTATGTTTTCTAAAGGTGCAGGGTAAGTCTGTGACTGTAATATCAGTCAGCACATTTTTTCTGTCTGTATTTCTCTCAGGGTGAATCGCATCAAACGGGCATATTGACAAAAAACAGATGTGCCACAAAAATCTAGGGTATAAAAATACATATTATTATGTCTTATGTCTTATTATTATTCAAATATGTTTGAAGTGTGTGTGTGTGTGTGTGTGTGTGTGTGTGTGTGTGTGTGTGTGTGTGTGTGTGTGTGTGTGTGTGTGTGTGTGTGAAAGAGAGAGAGAGAGAGAGAGAGAGAGAGAGAGAGAGAGAGAGAGTGTGTGTATGCTTGGTTTTGGTTTATTTTTACAGTCTGTGGTCTGTGTTATTGCAATGCAGTAGTGCAATAACATCAAAAATAATGATTTTTTCGGACCGATTCTGCCTCACAATAGACTGCAGGCCATATCGATAAGTGTCACACAAATAACATGAATAGAATTTATAGGCCATCGTAGTCAATCAATCTCAATTCTGGGACTGCGTGCTCAGCAGACCATAGGCAATGACCTGAAATGTCTAAAATATTTAAACAGCACAACTGTACCACTTAGTGGAGAAAAGAAGAATCGCAACACATATGCCTCTGTCTCGAGATGGTGTGCCCAATTTTTAGCCTGACTCATCTTTTCATTCGTGTAAGAGACAATAAGTCCATACAAACTATAATTACACTGTAAAGTCACTGTAATTATAAACTAACTAAAACGTGTAATATTTATATGTAAAATATTTTATTGAATCAAATGTGAAATGTATATTTTATTCAATTTGCTTTTATTTTTAGACAGGCGCTCCGTGAAAAACTAGGAAGACTAATAGAAACATTTGGGGTCCTACCACAGCTACTGCGACTACAACGTGAGAGCCATGCCGAAGTCGAAGAGGGATAAGAAAAGTAAGATAGTTGAAGTTATTGTGGTATTTTTTAGAGTTGTCAACAAGTTACAACGATGCAATTCTATATGTATTAATGTAATAAGACTATGATTACAATTACGCTTTAAACATTTGCAAAAGAGCTCGATTTTATAGCAACATTAGCATAACGTTAGTTGTCTTCGACGCTTTAACACTAGCCTCCCAATACTTTTGTAATAAACATTACATGTTGATCCGTTCTGTCTTTGTCGGTCAACCCTGCTTGAAATTGGCATTTATTGGTGTAGCCTCTGATATATGTGTAACCTACTACACTGATACCACGGCGACCTGTTATATTATCAGTTGGCATCCCTTGTAGCTAAGTACAGTGAGATATGTAGATATGGTAGGATCATGTTACTAGTTTAGATAATTGGCTTTAACTTCAGCCAGATCCTCAAGCTGACTATGTTGCCATTGCAAAGTGATGGAGAATGCCGTTTTCCTCTTTTACAGTATCTTTAACGAAAACAGCCAAGAAGGGGCTGGAATTGAAACAGACTTTAATTGAAGAGGTGTGTATTCTTTTTTTTCTCATTCCCTTACAAGAGATAACTGCAGTTGTTTTCTGAAGTGCAATGCGGTACAATTCATTTTCATGTCGAAAATACTGCATGCCTGCATATGAACTGCAAGGAATTCCTCAAAAACTTGTGCAGTGCAGATTTGACACGTTCAAAACTGCAGTTATTTTTGTACGGGTTATCTTAACATTCATGGGATTAGTTTGATTTGGTTTCCTTACTCTTAATGTTGCATGGCTCTTCAGTTGCGGAAATGTGTGGACATATACAGAAACGTTTTCATCTTCTCTGTGGAAAACATGAGGAACAACAAATTGAAAGACATAAGGACAGCGTGGAAACACAGTCGGTAAGATTGCTTCCCCTGGGAAAGTGTGGCTCATCCAGTTTTCAGGTACTCTACACACTACACCAATGGCCAGCATTGTATCACCTGTTGTGGATTTTCGATTTCAGGTTCTTCTTTGGGAAGAACAAAGTCATGATGATTGCTTTGGGTAGAGGACCAACAGATGAATACAAGGACAACCTACATAAGGTAAACATGTTTTACAGTGTCTGGATGATGCACTTTAAAGTTTCCACTTCATTCTGTTTTCTTTGAGACTGTGATCTAATTCATTGTAATTCATGTCCTGTGTAACATTGACTACATTTCCATGCACACCATATTCCAGTTTTATTCTGAATAATGACAATATTCCGATTACGCATGAGTCGTGTAAACACCTTATTCCAGCTGCCATAACCCGAATAAGGTAATATTCTGAATACTAAAAACCGGAAGAACACCCCTAGCATATGCCTCTTTTAACCGGAATATTGTGACATCGAAACACGCTAGTCGGAAAATGCCCTTTTCGGAATATTAAATTCCGTCTGCGCGTGTTCGTGCAAGGAAATTTGGTAGCTTGCTTTGATGCCCTGACACGTTGCAAACATAGCGAAAAGAGTGGCAAAAAGTTCGCACTTCTAGAGTGAAGACGGGGTCAATTTATTCATTAAAACCTGAAAGTTTAAATGTTAAGATGGAATTTATGGATGGGGGAAAGCATCGTAATGCTCAGACGCAGGTTTGCGTGCACAGCGAACAGATGAAGAATCAGTGAAAAACCCTCAGAGCGGCCTATAATGCAAAACAATAGCGGCAGTAATCTGGCCTAATGAACCTATTTTGTGGTCATGAATGAAATTCAGGGACAGAGACCATTGAGACGTCCTGATGCAGACACTACTTCTACTGCACGTCGCTGCCTTATTCACCATATGCTGATTAACACGTAAACGGAAATATTCCGTGTCTGCTACACATGAAAACATCTTATTCTGAATATTACCATAGCCAAAATATGGTCCCTAATCTGAATATGGTGTGCATGGAAACATAGTCAGTGTCATCGTCTCTCCTAACATTTGATCATATTCCAGGTCAGCAGATTCCTTAAAGGAGAAGTTGGCGTCTTGTTCACAAATAAAACGAAGGAAGAGGTGCAAGAGTAAGTACAAATCTGACTCCAATGTTTGTTAGTGAAAGTTTTTCCTTACTTTAATACTGCAGTGAGCAAGCCCTCTGTAAGACTTTCACGTTCCACAATAAAATCTTTTCAACTGTATTTCTCAGTCCATGATTATTGTCTGTTTTGACAGATATTTTGACAACTTCAAAGAAACAGACTACGCCCGGGCAGGAAACGTAGCACAGATGGCTGTGACCCTAGATGAGGGGCCACTGGAGCAGTTCCCACACTCAATGGAGCCCCAGCTCCGACAGTTAGGGCTGCCCACAGCCCTGAAGAAAGGTAAGTAGTCAGGCGGAGGATGGATTCCGAATGCATTTAGTGATTCTACCAGACGTATAAATTTCCGTCTTAATCTCATTGACTTCTGTATCTGCTATTAGGAGTGGTCACTCTCATTAAAGACTATGAGGTATGCAAAGATGGAGACACGTTGACACCTGAACAGGCTCGCATTTTGGTGAGTGATAGCTTGTTCTTTTTTATCTGCTTTATAGTGCAGATTCTAATGTTTTACCCCAGACTTGTCTTATTGTGTTTCTGAACTTAGCTGAGACTGTATTGTAAAAAATGACTTTCCTTGAACAGAAGACTTGACTTCAGGAGCCATTTAAATTGCATATGAATCGAACAAACTCTTAGTGCCTTTCTGTAAGAAATTATGCATTAAGACATTTGTTAAGGTGTAGTCTTTAATTCTAATCCAGTGCACTTTTTTGTCAAGTTCAGCGCATTTCTCCTCACGTGTCTTTTCCAATTAATCAACAACATTGCTTCAGGAGCACTAAAGTGAAGGGTGTATTTGATTCTTTTACAAGGACCAAAGACCTTACCTTTAAATTGACTGCAGATGTTGCATACAGTAGGTTCTGTGTCAAATATGAATTCTTTGTGTTCTTTCAGAAACTCTTTGCAATTGAAATGGCAGAATTCAAATTGACGATAAAGTGCATGTGGAACTCTGAGACGGGAGACTTTAAGAAGCTATCAGAAGAGAGCGAGAGTATGCAAGACAAGGAGGACATGGAAGACGATGATGGGAGCGAATAAAATGGACCTTCAACATGTTTAAGACATTACCCCCCCCCCCCCCTTCAATTTTATTTTGTTTCCTGCCTTATTGCATTTGACAAAATATCTGGACTTGTCTGGACTGTGGAACGTGTGAGGACATATTTGCTGGGAGCAGTGTTTCTGAGATTCCCACTAATGTATGATTATTATGTGTAAATTCCAATCTTGAAACGGCAAAGGATGTTTTGTAACTGTCAAACTGTCATAAATACATTAAAATATAATGTAGACAGGTCAGCATGTTGTTTTTCCCCATTTTTGGCATGGGACCGAGTATACTGTAGAGTAAGGAAGGCATCACAGTACAAATAGTATTTACCTGGAAATTAAATACCCAAACCACACCATAGCCATAGAAAATTAGACTTTTAATAATATTGGAAACAAAGAAGTAGAGCGTCTTATATAGCAACTGTCCAATCTCCATAAATTCATCACATTTTTGCAGCCAACAATGCTGAACTGTGGTACAGTGCAGTGTCGCCACCTAAAATGACTTCTATGTCTGTGAACTGCAGCTTGTCATAATTAAGGCAATTTTTCCACAACCAGGAATAGATTAATATCCACTGTCCTGCATAGATTGAAAAAAATACCAATGGGGAATTGATTCACATCTCAAGTCCTCAGTGTGTGGCCATCTTCTCATGTCCAGTTCAGTCCTCCCAGATCCCTAATAAGCAGGCTTACCCTGGTGCCTTTAGCGGAAATAGTTGGGACACTCGTGGGTGACTAAGTCCCAGGCCTGCTTGAAGGCCTCCACCACCTCTACCTTCAAAGGACCCTCCTCGGAGGCATCGAGGTTCTCAAGGAGCTGCTCCATGGTAGACATGCCAATGATCATGCCATCGCCAAGCTCTCCCTACCAAACAACAGGCATTAAGAGTTAAAAGAGTAGACCAGATGTCTTACGGATGTCTTATGGCTCAAGCAGTACTTGAAAAGGCCTTAAAACTTCGTTTTAACAAACGTCTAAAAAAAAAAAAAACTACTGACATGTCAGCTAAGATGTCCAACATACGATTACTGTGTACTCATGGTCATCAAAATGGCTACCTTGAGGTGAGAATGGTGGTACATCCAGCGGATAGCGGCTGAGGTAAGAGTGGGTTTGTTTGCGCCATATGCTGCTTCCAGTGCCTTCCGAACTAGGTCAACTCCTTGGAAGTGGCTCTCTTTCCAGTATCTGCATAACAAAAATACAGAGCTGTGTAAGTACATCTTCTATACAGTGCTCTTCGGTTGTTTGAAATGTAAGAATCTAATGGCATTTTTTTCCTCACATTCATCAAGGGAACATTTCATCCACTACACACCATTAGGTCAAAAGAGTGTCAACATTCTTTTTTTGGTTAGGTAAAACTTGTGAAACTACTGTGAAGTTAGTTTAATTTTACTTGCACCTAATTTAAGTGACCACAAGCATGCAGTGTAATGTGGATAATGGTAATTTCGTAATTTTCATTTTGGCATAAACATCGCAAAGATTATTCCATCCAAGTGTTTTTGCCTGTGTGTGTGTCCATACCTATCTCTGTAGGCTCCTGCCCAGTTGTTGCCAAAAAAGCGCCCAGCAGGCTGGCTTGTGTCTTTGTCCTCGTAGTGATACTTCCCCGTGAGAAGGCCGCCTGTATGGACAGACAGGTGTGCTGTTAATGTGGCTGACCCATGGAGCAGGAACATGGTGAGACTCCTCTACTTATCACTCTTAGGTTAAGTTCACTGTTGGCTTTTATAATAGTCCAATGCACTTTCTTTTCAGCACTGAAAATATTCTAAGAGTATGCGACAGCATTTGCCGAAGACCAGACATGTAATGTCGACATCTATGTTTCAATTTTCTTCACTTTTATATGTAGGCTGTGTATTCAGAGTAGAGACATTAGTAATACCGATGGGAGATAACGCAAAGTCAGATTTTGTCATCACAGTACCTGCCAGAGGGTTGTATGCATAGAAGCGCATGCCAAAGTTTCTAAGACATGGGAGCAGTTCTGTCTCCACCTGTCTTGTGGTGGAATTGTACATGCCCTGTAAGGAGGAAGAGCACATCAGTGCTGAGTGGAAGACATGAGCCCTGTATGTTCAACAGCTTAGGTTTGAACATGAAGGCACGTCAGGTTTATAATGATCAAACCAGAGATTAAAAACGGTTCAAAGAACGAAAATAATAACCAGAAACAAACACAATTTTTGGAAGAATGTAACCAAAAATGGGAACAAAACCAATTTTACTTGTTCCGGAGTGAAAACGCACACAATTTTACATAACCGGTTAATTTCGGTATTTATGGTTCCAATGAATCTTTCTTCGAATATTATTTAAAGGTCCTTAGGCTTGGAAAGTCACCTGCCCACGCAGTGTTCCTGAGACCCCTTATAGGATGAATTTAGTCAGATTTTATGAATCAGTTTCTCCCCTGAATAATAGTCTAGACCTACTAAAAGGATTTTCATATCCAACACTATCTAATTGCCTTTTCCATGTATGTAGCCTAAATTACTGAAACGTTGTGAAATAACATAGGCTACCAGAGACACTAGGAAAATATCTATAGGCCTGTCATACAGTTGGTAGCACCAGGTCTTAAAGCAAGGACATTTTCTGTGCCGGAAGTTAGGACACAGACATTTAAAATCTGATATTATATAGGCTAATTGCCTACTTTCAAATCTCGCCCCATGACTGAATTCAGGCAAAGTTTTTTAACAGTTAGTCTTGATATCTAATGTGCTTTGAAAAGCTTTAAGGCTGTTGCAGGGGAAAAAAGCCTATAGTATCGTGCCATCAGCCATAAATCAATTTGTAAAGGCAATGTCATTTTTACAAGAATTAACTTTACAGTTCTTCCATAACATTCTAAACGGTTACCATTTAGAGGAGAGGCCTTGGAACACTGGAACAGGAATGAAAAAAAAAATATGTTTTTGCTCAGAACAAACCTAAATGAAAATCATTATGTTCCTGGATCAAACAGACATGACAACACCAGATTTGTGTTCATTTTGTCTCGACCTCAGGTTAAGTTCAGCTGCCTGGATTTAGCCATTCACTGAATGAATACTAATGTCAGTTTAGATGAAAGAATAATCAACATCTTATTCCCTTACCTGATAGACTGTGGGAAGAACCCAGTTGTTGTGTTTGCATATGCAGTAGATTTCTGCAACCTCCCAGGATGCATAGTTAGATAAACCAAGCTCCTTGTACTTTCCCTGAAAAAGGATTATAACATGTTTACAAATCTGGATTGGTTTATAGCTTTTTAGCTTTATAGTTTTCTGGCCATGTATCTGTAATCTTGACAAGCTATCCAGGGAAACATATATTGTCCAGATAGCAAATAAAAGGATCTGGGCCAGAATAGCTCTAGTCAAAGGATGAGAATTGGGCCAGATCTGTTTCTATGTCTGCTATTATCTGGTCAGTGCCAACCCATGAGGTGGAAATTCCCTTTCCAGCTGACCTGCTCTGTGGCTCTCCAAAGAAAGAGAGAGAACCCAAGACGTGCCAGAGAATGTGAAGAGGTAAGGGCAAAAGTTCCAAATATAAATAAATGTTACTATGTCTGGTGGTGCTCAGCCAACTACAAGAAAAGTCTCTATAACAAGCCTATTGAAAAGTACAAATAATCCATGTGAAGGTTATAATTAATCAATGGTCCTAATGGTCATAAATAGTCAGCGAGAGGTCATTAATGGTCTTCTAGCCTGGCTGACATACCTCCTTGTGCAGCTCATTGCAGGCTCGAAGTGTGTCCACTATGGAATTCTGGTGGTCTGGAGCATGCAGGTAAAAGATGTCCACACACTGTGTGCGTAGCCTTTTCAGAGACGTCTCTAGCTGCGAGCGAACACTCTCCGGCTTCAGGGTCTTTCCATCCCATGGGTTTGCTTTGGTTGCGATACTCACTGAGGACAGAAAGATTGAAATCAAAGTGTGATCAGGGTGCTTGACATTTACTGAAATAAATTTTTTTGCATACCCAAACTATTTTTTTCCCTTTCTAAGACCTCTAAGAATCTTTTAGCATGTTTTACTGAAGTATACCTTCCAAACTTTTTCAAGACTTTCACACAAATGTCCATAGCCTACTGTTGTGTTCTATTCATGGGTTTCATCAGGTCCCTGTCCACAGGTGTATAAAATCAAGCACCTTGATTATCAATGCAGACTGCATGGTGCTTAATTAATTAATACACCTGTGGAAAGGGACCTGATGAAACTCATGAATACTGTACATTCGCCAGTAGGTGGCGAGAACGCGTTACTCATTATGTACGTGTTCTGATATGATATGGGGAGAAGAAGAATACATGGAGAATGAATGACCGAATGATGTTACTGTTGTACTGCGTACTTATTACTTACAGATTACTCACAGTTACTTCGCATACCTACTATCGTAGAGTTATTATTACTTTACAACCTAACTCTCCCAGACTTTTCAGACTATTGTTTTAGTTTTGCAACTCCATGACTTTCGTTCACCCCAACTGCAGTCACCTTTTGAACAGTAACCTGGCGTGAGTTGTTTATGAAGTAATTCTTTAACTATCTAATCCAGATAACAACTAGGCCTAGAAGAACCGCACCGGATCAGGGCCTGGTGTCCAGATCACCCCAGACGTCGGGCAGCACGTCAAAAGTTTTGGCTGTGTGCGTGCACATTAATTTGATTTAGGCGATTGCTAATGGGAGTAAGTTCGAGCTTCCTGCATTAAAAACATGAAAAAAATGCAGAATGATACACAGAACATGTGTGTAATAAAGTGTTTCAGGTGTTTGGTTGAAAAAGCTCGTAGCTCACTCATTCATTCAATCATTCTACTAGTTGTGCAAAATTGAACATTATAGCCTACCCTGGCCATGGCAGCTTTACACAATCACTCGAAACGATTGTAATGCAATAGTCCACAATTGAGACAGTTACCATTCTTGGGTAGGTCCATTCCACCAATAATCGTCTCTGCCTGTCCATCTGTGTACATGAATGCTGTATCTAACTCTCTGTGTCCACGGTCCAGGAAAGCTTTCACCATTTTCTCACTCAACTCCGCGTCAGCGCGCCCCCCAAATGCCATCGATCCCAGTAGCGTGATCGGGATTTTGGCGTTTGAAGACATGTTTCGGTGTTGGACCAGGGCTATATTATTCAATCCAGTGAAAACTCGTTGATGTACTGAGCAAAGGCCTACTCTAGCTATTGCAGCGAGCATAATAAAACCACGGCGGGTCAGCTGAGTATAACGTGGGCAGGGAACGTTCACGTTCGAGCGAAGATAAGGGACTGTCTCAAAAGTGTTGTGGATGACATGGACGTAGGGGGGCAGCGCTGTCAACAAAATATACCATTGGTCAAAATTGGGAAGGAGACCTTGAACAGTACAGGGTCCATATATTTCTCTTGAAAATGTACGGCACACGTGCAGTAATAAAAAAATAAAAAAATATTTTTGATTGAATAAAAAAATATCCTTGTTCCAATCCTTTGACTGCAATTTAGGAAGAATTTAAGTCATTGTATTACCGGTATTCCTTGTTCTATTTTTCATACCTGTAGATGGCAGTAAAACACATAGCTCCCCTGTTAAAATGTTTTCTAATCGTGGGAAGGGCCAAGATAATTCGGACCTATGTAGTGTAGTCTTTAATATTAGAGGACATTAACAAATACGGCTGTGATCTTAATATAGGTCCTATTGGCAGTCGGAATAATGCAGGCTACCATTCACATCTAAAACGTTGTCTAATGAAATGAGCTACAATTTGTAATTTCAATTTTTACTTGGCCTACCTTGTTCTGCATACTAAAATGTCAAACTGACTTCTACCCTGTTATGTGGTATAGCTTGTCTGGACAGATCGTTTTTAGGTTTGTCATAGGCCTGTTTGTCATGATTTTAACAATGTTTATCACCCCTGTGAGATTTTTAACTTCAGTGCCATTAGCCAGTCAACAACTCTTAGGAAGGAGTGTAACATACCAAATTAAACAGCTGGTGTCTCTAATAGCCTATACATCATACATACAGAGTCCAGCATTTCACATTTTCAACTTGAAACACTGAGTAAAATCTTGGAAGTAAAAATCCCTGTATTACCTATAGATGGCAGCAAAACACAAGCCAGTCTGTAAACCTTTTGAGATGGAGCGCCATGAGTTAAGTTTTTTTTAGATTTTCAGTCTTTCAAGAAATGGACAACCTATTGGATGCAGATGCTGTCTTGATGTAGGCCTATAAGCAATCAGCATTATGGGCCAAATATTCACATCTAAAACGTTTTGTAATATAAATATTTGTAGTATCAGTATTATTATTATTATTATTATTTTACTCTGGAAATGTTCAAGTTATAAATGAGATGAATGGGATCTGATTGTTTTTGGTTTCCAACACTGCCTGATATCAACTAAGTCCAGGGTTTTCATATGTTATGCTTGTGACATTGTAGACCCATCACCCACATAGCAGTTAGTTCTAATTTATATTTGCCCTGATTACCTGTTGCCCATTAAGCAGAGTCAGCCAAAGACCTCATAAAGTATGCACATTCAGTTCAGTCTATCTTATAGGGAAGCAGAGACGTGCTTACTCTTTTTGCCCAGTGGCATGGCCTTTCACAGACTAATTACATAAATATATTACAAAATTAGATTACTTTCACATTATTTCAAATTAAGAAATGCAAATCTCATAGAGTGGTTTATCTGCATGGACTCCCTTGAGCAGGATGTAATGGTTCTAGCAGTATTCAGTATTCCTCTGGTGATGCATGATGAACTAAGGTCCTCTCATTCAATGGTCCATTATCAGTGACTTGGAATCTGCCCTCCCCCTTGGTTGCATGTCCTAGACATCTGTGTAGACAGTCTGCATAAGGTAAAAATAATTGTCTCCAAATGTCAGAATTCAGGGTCCTTACGTCACCTCATTGACCTCTGCTGTTGTCCAGGCTTCTTCACTTCTGTTAAACCAAACCCCTTCCTGCTTGTGACTGGGTAGAGGGTCTGCTTTTCTCATATGTTGTTGTTAATTGCCTTTCCAGCTAAAATAAAACATGTTCATAGTAACATGCACATTACAGCCAGCCTGTATACTGCAGAGTATACAATGTGTTAAGACAAGTAGAAAGGATGTGCAGCGACTTTTATTATGTTTGGTATTTATAATACATGCCACATCCCAGTTCTATAAAATTAGTAAGTAGGCCTACTGGTCCTGGACCGTCCTGGCATTACAAGAATATGACACCAAGCATTTTCCGCTACCCAGATTTTTTTGGTAATTCTGTTGCAGCCTGAAGTGCATTGTACTACTGAGGATTTAAAAGTCAAAGTGCCATCAAGAATGGGATAGCATTAGTAGACTCTCACCTCAATGCAGACATGTTGTTTTAGGTGCAGCTGACGATGGTGGTTCTGCTGAACTGGGACTGGCATTGACCCTTGAGACCATGCACGCCTGGTAGGGTCAGATGATGATGCATTCCTCCAGGGTCTATTATGTTCTGCCCATGACCCCTTGATCTTGACCCCTTGACCTGACATCCGTAGTAACCTGAATGACCTCAGATACACATTTTTTCCCATTCCAGTGAAAGACCTGAATGTCAATGTAACGTGGAGGTGCCATTTCTTATTTTTCTACTTGCATGATTTAGGCCCAAATCTCAGAATTGCTTCACCTTTCCTCATTACTCTCATGTTTGTTCTGCTAACATATTTAGATAAAACAATGAATTATATCAGTTGTGATATTTTTATAATGCAGAGGGTGTTGTCAGACTCAAAATCATGTAGCCTATAGTTGTCAAAAATACATTTAGCAAAGATGTATGGTAAGGAAAAACAACATGATGAATTCTGCATGTGCACATTGTTTCATTAAATTCATGTGTAGGTCTGCTGAATTTGTCAGTTCCTTAGAAATAAATGCACTTTTACAGCTCAAAGGAAAGCCGCCTGGTTTTACTGTACTCAGTTTATAATTGAAATATCTTTCGAAGCCTCAAAGTTGAAATAATAAACGTTGGAGGGAATTTGATACAGAATATACAAAGTACTTTTTAGTAAATAAATATTAGGCCTACAAGGAAAATATAGCCTATAGGCCTAGGCCTGCTTGACAAAGATGATTTTGGCACATATAAAAACGGAATTTAATCCTAAATCAATTGCACCGTATCATCATTTAAGAAAAGTGCAACTAAACGCATTTGTGTGTTAAGTAATTCAGGTTACATCTGTCTTCTGGATGTTAATCTAGGCTACTTAATTAAAGAACTCCATGGCCAAGTGATTCGCGCGTGTCAACGAATGCCGGGAAATTTCTATCTGTTAAAGCCCAGCTTTCTAAAGAAGCAGTTGTTCCCTGCGGATATTTAGGTTTTGCCTCCCACGGGGACGACGGGGGACGAAGTTTTCCCCTCCTCGTTAACTGTCTTCACTTCTCTCTTTGCTCCCTAGACGTCAGACATCAGCGCTACTTATGAAAGACTTCACCAAATTTTGGGACTTTTCCAACATGATTTGAGCGCGATTTGACTTTGTTTGCTTGGTTCCGTTACCGTTGATGTGTCTTCGCATCTCTTTTTCCTCAGCTAGTGATAATGGATATCTTTTTCATTACAGTGCTTATTTTCTTAATTAACGGACTACAAGCAGCATCCCGTTATGGAAGAGACCTCATGCCATACATGTAAGTAAATATCAAAACATCGTCTGAGCGAATGAAGTTGAATTAACTTTAAGGGGAGAAAGTTTCAGTCATGCTCTCTTTAGTGCCAGTCTGTTGGGCTAAGACAAATTGATCAGAATATAGGATATTTCCACATTCAAGATTAGCCTACATTTCGGCTACGTTTTCCCTAAAATACCACTGATTAAAAGACATTGCGTGAAATATAGTTCTAAGCTGGACTACTACAGTCAGAGGATGCAAGTCCACAGCCACACTTTATAAAAACTATGTTGCATGTCTCCAGCGGTAATTTCGTTTAGACGCTACAGGTAGAGACGCACTACAATATATGAGTTGAAACTCAATCTTGCCCTGACTCAGTGCAAGTCCATACAAGAAGATACTATTAATATGATAACAGCAACGTTGGCAGAATGATTATTATCCTCCCTCCATAAACCTTGTTTCTATGGTGCTAATTAGGTTGTCCTCTGTAAATAGACCTAATTGCAATTAAGTGTTGAAGACAGATCGGAATGGGAAACATTGCCCCCAACCGCTGTGGTATTTACATTGGATCTGACATTTAATGCTAGGGAAAAACCTCAAAAATATTAAATTCAAGTGTAAAAGTATCCTTAGAATATACCATTATCTCTGGCTTTTACCTGTTTTCACTTAACTCTAATTTGCTAATAGCTACTTTCAGTCATTATTGAGGTAATCTGAGAGTTGTCATTATGTGAAATGGAAATGCGCCTCTACTCTTGCTGAACAGCTTTCCAGTCACTGGATTAGACCAAGCCACAGCCCCCTGATTACCTCTCCAGGCGCTGTCTCTATCTGCTGTCAGCTGGCCCTGGATGCTCACAGGCTCCATAAAAGTGCCCAAAAGAGTCTGGTGCGCTTTGGGGCATGAAGCCATAAAGATCAGTTAGTTCCCATTGAGACAGACTTATGATCCGGCTCTTTGATTAGTCATGTGTGCAGTGCTGTGACTTACGGCTGAGTCAGAAAGTATCAGTCACAGAAGAAATTATCTTATGTGAGTGTGTGTGTGTGTGTGTGTGTGTGTGTGTGTGTGGATGTGTGAGGGAGAGAGAGAGAGGAACAGAGAGATTGTGTGTGAGACTGTGTTGGTTGAGAGAGAGAGAGAGTGAGAGTGTGTGTGTGTGCGTGTGTGTGTGTGTGTGTGTGTGTGTGTGTGTAAGCATTTTCCTGTTCCTTCAGGTACCGGTAAGTCTCTTACCATGTTGTCAACAAGCCCTGCTGCAGGTAGAGTCTTGTGTGGTACTACTTAGTTATTCTGCTAATACTGGAGAGGAATTCTCCTCGGAGGATAACAAAACCCCAGGAGGACTAGAGGCCTGTCAGATCCTCAACAAACAACATTAGTCTTACAAATAATGCCATCACAACAGGGTACCGGAGCAGCGGCTAGGCAGGTGTAATGTTTTTTTGTTTCTAATGTCAGCCTGATGTTTGTCGCCCCCGACAGGCCGAATGTGTGCGCTGAGCGCGAGGTAAAGCTGGTGGCGCAAAGACAGCCGTGCGTCCAGGCCTTCTCGCGCATGGTCAAGGTGTGGAAGCAGGGCTGTATGGGCCAGTCCTGGTGCATGGGATACGAGAGAAGGTATGACGTGTCTATGTATGGATGGTCTGCTAACATCGCAGTTCTCTTGCCTTGCTTCCCTTTACCCCTTGCACATCACCCTACCTCCCTTTCTTATTCTTTCCCCCAACCGGCCTCAAGCAAACGACTACCCCCCCTTAGCTTTTTTTTCTGTTTAAAGAGAGTTTTTTTCCTTTCCTCCATCTCCTTGTGCTTGTTCCAAGAAGCTTGGTCAGGCCTTGGGCGTTTGGATCTAGTTATGTCTAATTCTTGATTATACACATCACATTTTATCAATCTGCAGTCCACTCCAGACCATGATCAACTGAATAAGATCCATGGGAAGGCAAAGCCAGACATCTATCTGTCTGTCTATGCATCTGTCCATGTGTGCACATCCATTCAGTCGCATGCCCATCTGTCCGTCCATATGTTTCTAATGCCATTTATGACCTAGTCATCCATGCATCAATTTATAATGGGTCCACCAGTGTCCTCTACTCCATTATTCATGTATGAATGTCTAAATAACATGTTTATGTTGTCAATGCCACTTCACCAAAGCAAATGGCGCATGTGTTTGTGGCCATTATGTCAGCTTTAATAACGGAAAAGCTTCTTTGAAAGAATTATTGATTCTTCCTCATGAATGCCTTCAGAACTTGAGTTTAAGGAATTTCTAAAGCCTGCACTATGTAGAACAGGTCAATGATGTGAAGACACTTTGTTTCTCATTTACAGAGCCTGGACTATGGAGGTTTTTTATAACACTCCACACTAGAGTGACAGCTTAAGTAACTTGGGGAGAATTTAACTAAACTTGACAAAAAGTGTAATGGATTATAATCAAAGACTGTACCTTGTGTAAATGTGCGTGTGGGGGCAAACTAAATGAAATATGTAAGGTATTTTTTATTTTTTTTTATTTAAATATATGTCTTTTGTTTTGATTTTTGAATTGTTATGAATTGTTATTGAATAGTGCTTGTAGAAAAAAAACAAAAAAACAATACAAAACAAAAAGTTAAGTCCCCCAATGAGGGGTGGTGGTGGTGGGTTAAAAAAAAAAAAAAAGACTGTACCTTTACACATTCTCTGAGGAGCCCTCTTACTCTAACAGTGTGTACCATACAGATTAGGCTTAGTGTCTTTGCCTGTGCGTCTTCAAACACATGGGCTGTGTCCTTTCACCTCAGCTCTTTTTAAACCCGTGTCAGGTTAGTTCTGGTTCATGGGCTGTTTTTCCCGCTTCTGTAATCAGGGCCTTAACCCCCCCCCCCCCGGCCTTTAAGTGTAAGGTGTCCTCAGCGTCAGCCTGAAAGGTACAATTTGGAAGGCATCCTCAGAACACGCATACCTCCAAGGGACAACACTGGAGCTCTCTTTGCTATAGCACTCTATCTCCACATACACTCTCTTCCTCCTCTCATTCTCTCTCTCTCTTTTTCCCAACACACACTCTCCTTCCCTCTTTTTACTCTCTCTCCCAAACATACTCTCTCTTCCTCTCATCCCCCCCTCTCTCAAACACACTGTCTCTTCCTTTCCTCTCCCTTTCCCTCTACCTCTCTCTCCTACACACACTCTTCCTCCCTCTCTCCCTTCCTCTTTCCTTCTCTTCTTGTTCCTCTGTTTTCCACTTTTCCTCTCATACATTTTCCCCATTCATCCCTTTCTCTCTTTCTCAGCACTATCTCTTTCTCTAGTTCTGTGTGGCTCTTGTAGTGTGACCTCACAGGCTGAGATGTTGAAGTATGAGCTGACAATATGAAAACAACCTTGGCAGACAAATAATAATAATTATACTACTACTACTACTACTACTACTACTACTACTACTACTACTACTATTAGTAATAATAATAATAATAATAATAATAATAATAAAACGATATACGATATAAATATGGTCAACAGGTATACCTTAACCATTAACAACAGTGTGCACGCACGCCTACACTTACTCAAAGGTTTGATATGCACATAGCATCTGTATGTACAGCTGGTGTTCCTGTTCACTGTCTGAGGCAGTGACAGGGTGGAGTGTGCGGTCGAGCAGAGGAGCAGCCTGTCTCTACACTCTTACAGTAATCCTATTCAGCTTGGCCATCTCCATCAGAGACATAATGATTTGATTTAAGCTTAGCTCTTTAAAACTTTTTTAAGAATTGATTTATACTGTTTTGTTGTCAAAATGTGTACAATTTCTCTTTCCCTCTACCCCCTTTATACCTGTTTCTCTTTTTTTCTGCCTGCCTCTCTCCTTTTCCCCATCTCATTTTCTTTCTCTCTCCGTCTGTCATTCCATCTAGTTCTCTCTCTCCCTGAGGAGTGTTCCAGGAATCTATCTTAAACCCCTGTCTTAACCTGGCTTTCTCCCATGTACTCACTGAGGGATGTCTGAGATGTGTGTGTGTGTGTGTGTGTGTGTGTGTGTGTGTGTGTGTGTGTGTGTGTGTGTGTGTGTGTGTGTGTGTGTGTGTGTGTGTGTGTGTGTGTGTGTGTGTGTGTGTGTGTGTGTGTGTGTGTGTGTGTGTGTGTGTGTGTGTGTGTGTGTGTAGGGGGTACAAGTCAGCAGTGCTGCAGCTCTCTTTAACAGAGGCCAGGGCTTCAATTAGGGCCCATAAACAAAGAGCCGTGGGCTGCTGGGGAGTAATGACCGTGTGTGAGAGGCGTCTGTGTGCGAGACTCCTGAAAGGCCTAACTACAGGGACATACACACTGATGCTCAGGAGTGCGCCAGCGAGTCTCTCTCTCTCTCTCTCTCTCTCTCTCTCTCTCTCCCTCTCTCTCTTGTTCTCTCTCTGAAGAAAATGACATGAAAGACATGAAGGAGGAGTGGAGATGTCAGACTAATTACGACAGTGTTTGTGTTTTCCTTTTGACGCCCACAGAAACACACAGACACACTCGCATGCACATACACACACACACACACACACACACACACACACACACACACACACACACACACACACACCCACACACACACTCAAACACATGCACCACCACGTCTGCAAATATTAGTCATGCCTTTCAATCTGTCACTCACTCTCTGTCTTAATCTGTCACGCAGGCATACCCACATCCACACAGGCTTTAGGGAAAACCACAAGCTCCCCATCAGACGGGGACTTGGTCTGCCTATCAGGGCCGTCATTATCTGAAGCGTAGCTCTTTAATTCCCTGAGTAAGAGGAATTAAGATGATGATAGATTTGTTTAGGGTCTTCGATAATTATGGCAGGGTGATGCACAAAATAGGCCTGGATTGTCATTACATTCCACTGTCTTGATTTAACTATCTACAGAACCAAGTGTGTATTTCTACTCAAATGTCCTTCTATATGTTGTCCATGAGTTTTCATGTAAATGCACAAATGTGTAGGTACACATACCCAAACACTGCAAAGGCCAAACACAATATCAGCCTGTTTGGACATTAAGTCACATTGTGTCTAGTCTTGCATGTGTAAATAAATGAGTTGGTATGGATCTAATCACTTAATGATCCGTGGTTCTCTGTCTGTCTACAGAACTGCCTACTACACAGCCTACAGACAGGTGTACCGTCAGGACTACCAGACAGTGTATAAGTGCTGCCCTGGATGGTCCCAGCTCAATGGCGAGGCCGGCTGCCTCTATCGTAAGTGTCTTACCCTCTTCTCCTCAGATAGCGCTCACCAGCCTGCCAGTGTGTGTGGTGGTCAGTCACGCTCACGCATTTACTGTTATCAGGTGATGAAATTCTTTGTTGAAGTTGCGGGAGTGATTCTGACAAGTGTGTTTATATAAATTAGTTCCATTTCAGTGTTCTTGATGTGGGTTTTTCTACTTTTAATGGAGTAGGTTCTTGCCAAGGCGGTGTGTGTTGTTGAGAAGTGTTTTTACTAAATGTCGAACTTGAATGTCAACCAGTGCAAGAAGTGCAACAAGAAGTGCAAATGATGTTGCACGTGTTAATGTCCAAAGCAGCTTCTTGGACAGGAATGGCACTCTATCAGTCAAGTACTTCCTCTGCCTCGCGGTCACTGACCTAGTGAGCTCAGGTCATCTATCAGTTTATGTAGAGGAGGTCAAAAATGAGGATCACAGATACTGGTCGAGGGTCGACTCAGGAGACACATGGTTTTGATCAAACGCAGAGGCGGAGCCCCCAGACTCTTTGCCGGATTGTGGACTGAAACACTCGTAAAGATTAAAGGTGATGCTGCCTCTTTATGACGTTTTCGGCAGTTCAGCTAGCACTTCAGAGCAGCTCCTTTAGATTCGGTCCCTAGAGTTTTAGTGTCCTAGACCATGACTGATGGCCAAAAGTGCCTGGCTGTGGAGATGGGACCTTTTTTTTTTCAGGGAGGTACCCCAAACAGACGACAGAGACGTGGAATTTATGTGTGTGTGACAATGAGCGACTGACAGATGAATGGCGAAGGGGGGGTATGGCATTCCCATGCACTTAAACAGGCTTCTTGTTGAACACTCTGAGCTTATGTCTTACAAGGAACTGCCGCAATCCTCAGTGAAGGCTGTCACGCATGACTTTATGTGCTTTACGATTTTTCCATAAAAGAGAGGGGGTTGCTTGTAAAAATGCTGAGTGAGTGGATGGGTTTGCAGTTATGCTTCAAATAGCAGAGGAGACTGGAGTGGAAATGGATTGGGATGGACTTGGCCAAGGACCGTGGCTAAACCTCGGCTAGACTAGGGCCAAACTTGATCTCTTTGATACTCCTGTTGTCCGACCCCCTTCGGTCTGTCTGCCTCTGTGCAGTATTTAGGGTGTGTGATGGACGTGAGCGGTCATGCCAAAGGTTAAAGAGCAGTATGGAGGCTCAGAGTGTTCTTACCCACGTACCCTTCTCTGGCCCAGGAGGCCCGGTCGGCCAGTGGCACCGCCCGTTGGCCCTGAGCTGGTGCGAGTGATGGTGCCAAGTGGAGGCCGGCACAGTAACCTGGACTCAACCCTGACCTCCTGTGGGCAGTGCCAGCCTGTGATTCAGATGAAATACACACTGGTTATATGAACATTTATCAGCCTTAGCTGCATGGATACATTTAACACTGGTGTTTTTTGAGGCCACTCAAGGGGATGGACTGCTAGATGAATGTGAGGAGAATTTCCCTGCAGGCAGTGATTATAATTAAGCATACAATGGATTATAATTAAGAATTGGGCCTTTAACTTGTTATGTACATATCAACATTTCAATATTAATTTTGTTCACAGCAGTTATTTCATCATGAAAAGTACTATTTGATGAGGTTCTTGAAGTAAAGTTCTAGAAGCTTGCAGTGATTCCACATACTAATAGCCAAACTCTATTTTATTTCGTTGCATTGGACCGTGTGCTTTATTCTCTTAGGGATAATCCTCAGGAAACACATTTTGTCCGCATGACTGTAACTTCTCGAGATGTGTGAATGAGAGGTATCACCTTCTCAGTGTGTCCCCCTCTTCAAAACCCCCATGTGACGCTTTGATGGCCCAGCAGAGGCCATGCTGGAGTTCTGTAGACCCACTGACCCAGGTCACTGTATAGCATATTGCGTCGAAGAGAACAGAGGGACCCATTGGTGGCATCCAGCGGATGGATGGGCAGGCAAAGCCGAGGCTTATCCCCATATAGAGGGCGTCCAGCTGAGATCCTCCTGATTGGATTTTATGGGGCCTGGGTCCAGCTTGCATAGCTTACATACCGCGGGGCAGTACCCCCTGACGGACCATGCCTCTGTTCGTCCGCTCCGCTGTGAACTGTCCTTGTGCTTTATCTTGGCGCTGGATAGAGCTTCCTAAGTTTCCCAGCCCAGGAGCCACGGTGCTCTCACTGAGATGGAACAGAGCCCGGGGGCCTGGGACCACCCCTGGTGTACTGCTCCCTGAGCTAGATGCTGCCAGGGGGTAGAAGGCCTGGAGGATGTAAGAGGGATATGTGCAGGAGTGTGTGTGTGTGTGTGTGTTTGTGTGTGCGTGTGTGCGTTGGGCATATGTGCTTGAGAGCCAGACAGACAGACAGGTCATCTGAGAAGCAGACAGGAAGTCTAGAGAAAGAGCAGGACAAGAGTCAATAACAGGGAAGAGTTGGAGAGAATAAATGATTGGAAGGAGACAGACAGACAGACTGAAAGACTGAAAGAGGGAGAGAGGGAGAGAAGAAAGCTAGAAAAAAGAGAGCAGAGAGAGAGAGAGAGAGAGAGAGAGAGAAAGAGAGAGAGATACACAGTGAGAGAGAGAGATTCTCCTGGTTGTGCTTTTCAGCAGGCTCTCATTACCGGTGCCAGTGTTATCCTCAAAGACGTCTTTGTCTGCAGAAGAAGGTTATACTATTAAATTATACTGGCAGGCAGAGGGCTGTCTACCCAGAAGTCCTAAGCTCCCTGGTTTGTGTCTAAACACACCAAAAGCCTCGACGCACATTCCCCGTGCATCGCCCGAAATCTCCTGGAGTCAGGGCTTTACGTTTTTGTTTTTTTCTTATGTGACACTGCCTGGTCTCCTCAGTTTGTGTATTTGTGTGTGTGTGTGTCCGTGTGTGTGTGTGTGTGTGTGTGTGTGTGTGTATGGATACGCATGCGGTTTGGAAGAGTGGCTTTTATCTTGTGAAACTTAAGCCGCAGCAGCACTTTGAAACGGGAAGAGCTAATCACTCTTTTCTCTGACCCATTTAGCAGAGATAAAGCCGGGATGAAGGAGACTCGCGGGGCGAATCCCCCCAGCGCTCGCGCTCACTTAGAGATGCGCTATCTGCACTGTTGCCGCTACCGCGGCTCATTCAACACTGGCCAATCTGGGCAGCGGGGGTGTGTGACATCCAAGACAACAGAGCCCCTCTCTGGTGGCGACGGAGGGAGATAAAGATACAATGTCTCCGTAAAGTGACCTCATCCCGGGAATTGAGAGCGAATTGTGGAATTGTTGTTTGCACATTGTCGGGTTTGTGTTTGATCATGTATATCACCTCGGCAACAACTTCCCTTGCTCTGTTCTCTCTCTCTCTCTCTCTCTCTCTCTCTTTTTCTCTCTCTCTCTCTCTCTTTCTCTTTCTCTCTATTGAACTCACCTTGTTTCTCTTCTCTTTCAATCACTAACTCACTCTAATAGTTCTTTCTTTCTTCTCTATCTTTTTGATTCTTTCTTTCCTTTTCTCTCTCAACAAATCAGTTTTCTTTTGTAGGCTTACCTTCCTGTACCATTCTGTTCAGCAACTATCTCGTTATCATTTTCTCAATCTTCCCTTGTTCCCCTCTCTCTCTCTTTCTCGTCCAGCTGTTATCTCTCATTTTACTGTACGTACTTGCCAACTCAAACTCTACATTTGTTTAAGTTCTCTGTCCTTTTGTAAATGATATACTCATCACTGTATTCCAGTGAATAATGTCCACTGTAAGTCCTCTGGTTATTTTCACAGTGAAGTTGTGTATGTTTAAAGTTTCTTATACAGATGCATCACGTAGTCTCAACAATAGATAAAGGAAGAATGATGCTCATGTGTAAAACACAGGAATTCACAAAACGTTCCGCCTTTATTGAATAACAATAGATTCTGGAGTTCATAGCCATCACTGGAGTCTGCAAGGGAACACCCAGTCATTTGGTTATTGTAGGCCTACTCATGCAGAAAATAAATGTTTGGTGTGTGATTATTTTATCCCAAAATATATGGAAATGTTTTGTTAAATATGCAGAGACAAATGTCTGCTGCCTGGTCCTTTATCACTAACAAGCACCCAAAAAACATCATCAATGAACTCAAGATAGGGTCAAGATCTCATTTTGCTCCAGTGTTTGACAAAGAAAGAGGAAAGAGCTGATTGGAAAAGCATGGACCTGGCTTGATGGAACAAGTGCATTTTAGGCATCCTCTTTGTGTCTGTGAAGGGCAGCCAATTGACTTGATGATTCCTCTGACTGATTCTGTGTTGTGGAGAGGAGAGGAGCTCTTGTCTGGCTAGCCGCTCCCTGTGTGCCCGGACGTCCGTCCACTTTAGCAGCACACTCGAGTGGCCTCTCCAGTCGACACACAATGACTGGTCAGCTCCAGGGTTACTGAATGCCCCCAGGGACGGAGAAAAAAAAGGCAGCAGAGTTGATTGATCCCAACAATGGGATGGCTATGAAATGGGGAAGGGGTGTTGTGTGTGTGTGTGTGTGTGTGTGTGTGCGTGTGTGCGTGTGTGCGTGTGTGCGTGTGTGCGTGTGTGCGTGTGTGTGCAGTTGTGGGTGGGGGTTCTGAAAAGTGGAGACAATGTCTTGACCAGTTTGTAGCTCTTGTTAACCCCTGAATGGAAGAACTGGTGCTATTGTGGGGACGCAAATCGCCAGGGCGGAAATCGTAGAGCCAGCGCAGCCCTAGCAGCCCGGGCCATGAGCCTGAAGTCCATCCCTGGGTGGTCTGCCAGCCTGACCCGGCCCGCTGATATGTTTGTGTGTGTGTGTGTGTCTTAGGTGGCCCTACAGAAGCTCTGTCCTCCCATCGCACAATGCCAGTGCTGCAGAGTTACTGCAAGGCTGTTAATTTTAACGTCACTAACAAACATTGAGGATGAGCCGGGGTGATCTGACCCCTGTAGGGCTGCTGGGTGGTTTGCGGTGGAAACTTTAGGAGGATGTAAATCAGCCTCCTGTGCTGGGTGGTGCTGAGTGGAGCTATCGGAGTGGAGCGGAGCGGAGCGTAGTGGAGCATCTAATGAGTTTGGGTCTCTGCCCGTCTCCTCACTCCCTCCCTGGCTAGTGACCACCCAAATCGTTTATTTGTTTCTCTTGCCATGTTGGCATCCAGGCCACTGCCAAAAGACAACCCCCCCCCCACACACACACACACACACCTCTTGGGATTTTCCCATTCCGTGGAATCTCACCATTATCATATCTCACCTGACAGTTAGCACTTTGAAAGTTGCCTGTACTCAAATATAAACATTTCAATTGCAAATGACAGAGACACTTTCTTTCAATGTGTAATTATACCTGCACGGGCAACCTAAGAGCACAGCCGGCACCTTACAGTGTTTCAGTGGTGAGAAACCATTAGTAGAAGAGCTGTCTTACCCTGGGTTTAGCATCGGCAGCCTTTTATTTGCCACATTCCTCTGCGGAGCTTAACATGATTTGCAGCTTGAAATACAGTGTTGCCCTTTTCGCATGCGTGATTGTAGCCCACCAATTACAGAGAGCTTCACATACTCTAGCTGTAGGGCTCTCATAGGTCAACTCACATGGCCTGATGCATCACTAGTAGGGTTGGGTATCATTTGGGTTTTATCCGATACCGGTGCTAAATCAATACTTTTAAAACGGTGCCAGTGCCAAAATGGTGCCTGAACCGGTACTTTGTTTTTACAATAAAATGATTTAAGCGTGTTTCGGGGCCCAACCCTAATCACTAGGGATTCACCTCAAGGTCAAGGGTTCAATTCCCACTGGACTCGAATACTAATAATATGGATACCCGGTGTCTGCAGACTGCAGAAGGGAATCCTTAAAAGGACTGAATTTAATATTTTGAGTGGGAAAATCATTAAATATTTATTACTGCCATAAATGGTGGCTCAGTACAATTTTGAGTGATATCCTGTTGAGTGTCATGTTAGCAACAGTGAAGGTTGTCTGGTTGGATTAGTCCTTTTTGGAAATTATCCTAATATTGATAAGACACCTGATTTTGCTATGAAGCAAATATATACTGCTCAAAAAAACTTCTGAGGCGAGTGTTTTATTTTGCAAGATCTGTCAGACATTCTCTGAATGTAGTTTGAGAATGGAGAAAAGGGTGGAAGGTCAAATCTTTACTCTGGAATGGCTTTAGCTGTGAGTTAAGGAGTGTAAAATGTCCTGAGTTTAGCCGTGAGTGCTAAATTATAAGGTTCTAACATCATCTTTGTTCTCATGGGATGTTCTGATGAGAGTCAAGTTTTCAGGGCCTTGTTGAACCCCCCCCCCCCCCCCCCCCCCCCCCCCCATCCTTCACCCCACTGCCCCTCCTTCAATGGGAGCCGTTAATCCCGTGAGAGGAGTCGTCTGCGGAGGCGATCCCACGGACGGACGGGGGTGAGAGTCTTAGCCCATTCGCTTCGCTGCGCCGCTTCTTGGGGGAAGAGATTATTTCAGGGCAGATTATCAGGCGTGAGGGAGCAAAGAGTGGCCTGGGCCGGCAGGAATGGATCTGGTTAGCTGCCAGACCCTCTGTGGCTCACACCTCTATTGGTGGAAACAGGGCTGTCCTGAGATCAGTGGAAGATCACTGAACCCTCTGTCATGATGTTTCTATGGACAATCATCTGATTTATTCATTAGGTTTGCCCTTTAGTGCATCAGGAATGAGGTAAACGACAGCAAATTGATTGAAGGTGACAATGCAAACAAATTGACTACAAATTAGAGGAAAACAATCTTGTCAAATTTTCATGCTCTGGGTGTGAGAGCAGAAAGAACCATGCACTGTTCCAGCCAATCAAAACATTGCTTCAGGAGCACAGAAGGCAGGGGTGTCATTTGATTGGCTGTTGAACTCAAATATCAGTAACCTTTTGCCAGAAATGCACCTTTGATGAAGCTGACATGTACATGTTTATGTTTCCATGTGAGTGAGTTTTGTAGAGAGATGTGGGCATGGCTTATTAGCTCTCAGGGGCGCGTCATTTGAGGCCTTCTAACATCCAGATCTCACGAGGAATCTGTGAATAGTGTGAATTCAACTCCGCTCAGCTCAGTGACACTGAACTCAGTTCAACTCAGGCCCATAATCACTGACCCCATGTCCACTTCCTATTCCGACTCAAACATCCCAATGCAAGCCTGTGGGGATTGACACATTCCCATCACAGATGATCTATAAACCAGGACTGATAGATATACTGAAGACTGATTCTACCCCTCTCAATTAGTTCTGATATCTCAGAGGATGTCCACATGTGGTTTGGAAGTTGCCCCCCCCCCCTCCAACCAATGCTCACAAGACTTGTTCACATCTGATTTCTTAAAAGATGTCATCATTCCATGGAGAGAGAAATATCATCTTTCCCTTCGTGACTGGGGTAAAAATCATGTAATTTAATCCCTCTGTGGCTAGTCAGGAGGTTGGTCACAGCGCTGGACAGACAGAGAGGTCACATTCAACAGGCACGCGCAGCTGGGGGTGATGTCACTGTCACTGGGATGTTTTGTGGTGTCGGAAAAAGTGATCCTTTGAACCGACATCCAATCCCATTCCTGGGATTGTCGTAGCGCTCGTTGCTGTTGGCAGTCCAGCGTGTTGATCGTGAGCAGAGCGCAGATTCCTGCTACTTTCCCCACTGTCACCACGCTTCCTAGGAGGATGAACTGATTAGGGGAAGTGATGCGATTGCCTTGCAACACTTTTTCATGCCATAAAAAAAGAGTTGGAAGTTGAAAGCATTGCTAGTTGTTGTTAAAAAATGTTTTTTTTCACCAGGGAACTTTGAATTAGCAGTTTGTTCCTGTGGTCCAGGTGTGTGTCGGTTCACTGTGTGTGTCCTCGCAGTTCAGTTCAGTTCAGTTCAGTTCAGAGAGCAGCTGACTCGGGAGTGGATCTGGCCCATTTCCGGTCAGGCTGGCCAGAATCTGGAGCCACATCAGGCCCACATCAGGGCTACATCTGCTCAAAGGTCAGCTGCTGTGTGTGTGTCTGTGTGTGTGTGTGTTTGTGGCTAATGATGCGTTGTACTGCCCGTGAGCGGGGCGGATGGCCTGGACCTGTTGTTGTGGGTCATGGTGACACGGCATTCTTCGGCTGACATCGCCCACATGCA